>NC_077227.1:91027234-91627234 GCF_027887165.1 Monodelphis domestica
TGCTCACCCACAATATCATTTCACAGCACCACCAGATAGATGACAGCATTGGAGGGGACCTCAATGGCAATCTGACCCAACCCATACATGAAAAAAAGAATCCCTCCTTAAAACACTGGCCTCTGCTTGTAAGCCTGCAATGATAGGGAAACCACAACCTCTCTGAGGTGGTATGGTCTCCTGGGCAATTCTGATGAGGAGGAAGTTATTCTTTCTACATCAAACTCAAGTTAGCTTCTTGGTGACTTCCACCCATTGTTGCTGGTTCTGCCTCCAGGGACCAAACAGAACAAGTTTAATCCATCCTCTACATGACAACCTTTCAAACACTTGAAGACAATTGGCATATTCTCCCTTTGCTCTCTTCTTCAGGCTAACACCTCCAGTTCCTTTAACCAGCCCTCATATGGCATGAACTCAGGACTCTTTTATGATCCTGGTTTCAGATATTCAGTAGTTTTTTTAGTTTAATCCAACTCTTCATGATCACATTCAGATTTTTAAAAAAATTAGATAATTTCTTTTCCAATGACACATAAAAACAATTTTTAACATTCATTTTTTGAAATGTTGAGTTCCAAATTCTCTCCTTCCCTCCTCTCACTCCTCCCTGAAAAGGTAAGCAATTTGATATAGGTTATTACATGTACTGTCATACAAAACGTTTCCATATTAGTAGAAGACATCTATCAAAAAACCCATGAAGAAAATAAGTGAAAAATGATATGCTTTGATCTGCATTCACAGAATTCATCAGTTCTTTCTTTGGAGGTGGATAGCATTTTTCATCATGAGTCACTTGAAGCTTTCTTTGTAAAGGTAATAGAATGATTTGCCATTTCCTTTTCTAGCTCAGTTTACAAATGAAGAAACTGGGGCAGAGCCAAGATGGAGCCTTAGTACCAGCAAAAGCTGAAACCTCTCTGAGAATCCTCTTAGATGAAGAAACTGAGGCAAACAGGGTTAAATCACTTGAGTAGGATCTTACAGCTAGTAAGTGTCTGAGGCTAGATTTGAACTGAGGAAGGGGCTTCTTTCTGACTCCAGAGCCATCATTCTATCCACATTGCCATCTAGCTGCTCTTCCTGGCACATAGTAAATACTGAATAAATGCTCTATCCTTTCATCCATCCATCCATCCATCCATCCATCCATCCATCCATCCATCTGTCTATTATCTATCTATATCATGTATCTGTCTATTACTTATCTATGTCATCTATTATCTATCTCTCTACCAATCTATAATCTATTTTAATTCATGATCTCATCATATTTGCTCTAGATTAATGCAATAGCCTAACTAAGTTTCCTATTACTGGTCTCTTCTCTTTCTATCCTTGAAGACTGACAAGAAAACAAAAACTTTCCTAGCTCTGGCCATGCCATTCTGTTACTCAAGATACCTTAGTGGCTCCACACTGCCTCAAGAATTATAAGTACCTCAGGGGACATTTAAAGCCTATCCTAGCCTGCTTCTAGCCAACCTTCTCAGACTCCTTTCCCATATTCTCTATTCTAGCTAACTTGTCTTCTCTCTTCTCCCTTTGTGCCTTTGCCCAGGTTGTCCTCCATCCCTGGAATTCCCTCCCTCTCTCTGTCTCTTAGCAAACCTCAGCTTTCTTCAAGATCACCTTCTAAGGGAGGTCCATCTTAAGTCTTCTAGTTCCTTCTCCCTCAAATTGTATTGAATTTAGGGGTCTCGTGTATATCCCTCCAATGGACTGTAAGCTCTTTGAGAGCAGAATCCAGGTTTTGCTCATTTTCTCTTGGGTACCTTGCATGAATTAAGCATTTACAAAATGATTGCTGAATAGAATTTTGTTGAATTTGCAGGGACAATTCAAGTGATTTGAATTCAGCTGGGAGTTGCCTCTGTATGTGAATCACTGTCCTAGAAATCCTGGGGCTCTTTTGTGACGGGAGCCTTTAAGTTTCCTACTGAATAAATATAGCCTCCTCTTTGTGACCCTGACTGTTTTGTACCTAGGTGTGTCCTACTTTACCAAAATTTCAGAGGCGTTTATTGCAGAGAGCATTAGCTCTCCTCAGTGCATTAGCTATGTTCCAATATATCTGTCACAGGCAAGCAATCAGTCTTCAGACCATAAAATTCAAAGCTGGCAAAATGTACCTCCGGTCTCAGAGTTGTCAGGATACCCCCTTCCCCCAGCCCAGGCATGTGCGCGTGTGTACATGTACACACATACATTGCTTTGAATGGCAAGAGAATCAGGGCGTGTGGAATATTTCCTTCATTTCTCTCAAATATTCATTTTTGGATAGATTTTTATAGCTGATGAAATGAGTGGAATTTCCGTTCAATGACTAGATGAGGCATGATTAAAAGAGCAAGCTGGTTCCCAAGATTGAACAGAAAACAGATTACAACAGGCAGAGGGGACTGGACTTTGGGTCAGGATGACTTGGGTTCAAAATACATGGGCAAGTAACACTGTCTCCTAGGCTCAATTTCCTTATCTTTAGAATAATGTGAACACTATTAACTTAAACCTATTCTACCTCAGATATAATACTACCTCTGAGAAGAACATGGTCTTGGGGGAGGGGATCAAGAAGATCTGGGTTCAAATTCTGTCTCTGGCATACACTGGTTGAATGACCCTTGGCAAATTATTTAATCTGCTGGGACTTTTTAAACAATTTTCTGAAATTCTAAATCGTAGAGAAGGTGCCATCTTGCATCCGTTGAAGATGCTTCCTCATCCAGAACTTAGTTCCATATACCATGACATCCCAAGTCTGGTCCCTATCCCTGTGTCTACCTTACATGGGTTGTTATGAGGCTTAAGATAAAGAATGCAGAGTTTTACAAGCTTTGAATTGCCACCTACATACTATTTTGTTGAAGAAGAACAATTTTGGAAGTTATTTGGAAAACTATAAAGTTGCGTTCCAAACTTAGTTAATGTTAATGAAAGACTTAAAAACTCTTTGGCAGTCAGCAGAAGACCTTTTATCCATTAGCTGACCAGTTTGTCTTTGGATAAAGCCAGTTTATGTAAGGGTTTTTGGTTTGGGACTGTGATTTCATGGGTGTTGGGAATTGTGGGAGAGCAAACTCCCTCAACTAATGCAGATCAGAGACTGCTCTGAAAGGGAACATCCTTGGGGTGCCAGAAAGCAATGTTGTTGTTTGTTGTTTGGTCATTTTTTTCCCCAGTCCTGTCTCATTCCTCATGACCACATTTGGGATTTTCTTGGCAAATATACAGGAATGATTTGCCAATAAGAATGTCTTAAATGTCTTGCTTTGGGCCACTTTAGAAACAGGATTTGAACTCAGATTTTTCTGACTCTGGGGCAGCTATCTATCCATTATGTCTCCTGACTTCTTATGGAAGAAGTGGTTATCCAGCCTCTGAATGATAGAAGTTCCTATTTGGTTGTGTAAGAGTTACAGTTAAAATTTATTTTATATGAATAATATGGAAATATGTATCAAGTGATAACATTTGTACAGCCCAGTGGAATTGCTTGTCGGCTCTGGGAGGAGTTTGGAAAGAGGGGAGGGAAAGAAAATGAATCATGTAAACACAGAAAAATATTTTTAAGAATATAAATATGAAAAAAATTATTTTATATTCCATAAATGTTTTTTAAAAATTGACATTTCCTAAATTTGGCAACATGGTAAAGTGCCCTGGTGGTTGGAGAACTGGAAAATCAGAGTTCAAATCTTATTTTAGACACTTACTAGCTGTGTGACTTTAGGCAAATCATTTAATCATATGATTATTAAATTAGAAAACATGTAAAATGCTTCGCAAACCTTCAAGTGCTACATAAATGTTAACTAGTATTTCTAGTTGTAGTAATAATAGTAATAGTAGCAATATTAATAGTTGTAGTAGAAGTAATAATAATCGTTGTAGTATATTAATAAGAGTAGTAGTAATAATGTAGAAATAGTAGTAATAATGTAGTAGTAGATGTGGTAATAGTAGTAGTAATTACTTGATAAATATTTGCTGACTGGATGAGTGGAAGCATTTTGCATAGCTATAATTATTAGGAAGTTTTCCTGATATCAAGTCTGGTGTCCCTACCATCTTGTCACTATACTTCTTACTCTCTAGCCATCATCCTTATCTCCTCATCTTTCTCTTACTTGAACCTTGGAATTCATACTTGGGTTCCTTTACCATTCTGAGTCTTTTCAGAAAGCTGTGTAGTGCCTATTTTCAAGACCCTCCCCTCTTCCAATGCCTCTTTAAATTTTTTACAAAAAGATTTGTTAGCTATTTAATTTTTTTCCAAGTTTTGGAAAATTTTATTTAATTAATTAATTTAGAATATTTTTCAATGGTTACAAGATTTATGTTCTTTTCCTCCCCTTCCCTCACCCCTATCCCATTAGCTATTTATTTTTAACATTCTTTTCCTTTTAATTTTGAGTCAAATTCTTTCCATCCCTCTCATCTCCTTCCTCTAGTACCTCTTGATGAGTTGTCTTCCCCCCTTAGAATGAAGGCCCCGTGAGGACAGGGATTGTCGTGTTATTCTTCCTGCCTGGAACACAGTCAGTACCTCTATGTCTATTTGACTATGACTTTGATTAAATCACTTCTCTTCCCAGTGCTCAAGTTCAATTTATCAGGGAGAATGGGAATCCAACAACATTTACAAAATATTTTGCAGAGCAAAGAACCATGGAATTTGTTTTTTAAAAATTTACTTAATTGATTAATTAATAAATTTTTTCTATAGTTACGTGATTCATATTATTCCCCCTCCCCCCAATGGCCAACACTCAATTCCACTGGGTTTTACATGTGTCATTGATCAGGACCCATTTCCATATTATTGATGTTTGCACCAGGGTGATCATTTAGAGTCTACATCTCGAATCATTTCCCCATTTACTCATGTGATCAAGCAGTTGTTTTTCTTCTCTGTTTCGACTCCCACAAGAACCATAGATTTGGCTCTAGTCTCCCAGAATTCATTCAAATTCATACAAATCAGATCCTGCGATCAAGGAGTGATCAGGAAATACTTCAAGCTTGGAGAGAATCTGGCACTTTTTATCCAACTGTAGACTATCACCAGAGTAATCACATATAATTGAAATCCATGGATAATCCCCAAACCTTCTTTCTGCTAATGGTTTCAATCTTTTGCCCCTAAGAAGTAGCTTAATGAATGTATTAGAACCTAATTCCTTCAGTCCTCCTCAAACCATTCTCAGGCAGAGGTGCCAAAGCATCTGAAAGGATGGAAAAGAAGGGGGGGGGGAGCCAAAGGCTGGGGGGTGGGGGGGTGGGGTAAACCCTAAGTGGGACAATCAGCTCTTGGATTAATCAAGAGATGCCTCTCCTATTTAAGTACATGACATGATTAGCATTCCTCAGGGCTTAATTCCCAGAGCTGGTTTCTGCTCCACTGTGAAGCCGACTGCAAGCCGATTATGGTCTCAATGGTAGAGTGAGTTAACATCTGAAGGAAGCTTTTGGCTTCCATCTAAGAAAAAACCAGGTGTTCCACAAAGAATTCTGCCCTTCTCCCTACCATGAATTCCTGTTTGGCAGAAAGCCAGCAGACCTGAAGCTACGTGAGGGAGTGGCTATTACCGCCTGTGATTCAAAATTAATAGAGAGTTCTCCAAGTCTATTCAATGGATAATAGTGAAAAGTTTTTGTATTGGCCATCACAACAGTGCCCACTTTTCAGACTGGTGGTGGCTGGCACGATTCGCCCCTGGGTCCTGTACCCTTCTCTTTGGGCAGAGAGGTGCAGTCATTGTTTACAGACCTATTTATACCATTTTCTCAGAAGATACATTAGCAAAATGTTCCCAACAAGTCGTAACACAGATATTCTTCTCGCTATTTCATGTCTCGAATGCTGTAAAAAGTCATAAATGCGTCAAAGGTTTCAGTTGGTTTATTTCATGCTTGGGATGGGATGTTGCTACATGTTAATAATTAAGGATGCCCCAAGAGCAATCTGGGGAGGACAAGTTGCTCATGTGTGAAAATGGTAGCTTGAGAAGTGCTGGGAAGTCAGAGAACTGGGGCAAAGGGGGTCACAGGAGACACCCTTTATTCTCCACCTATCTTCTGGGACTCAGAAGCTTTATCTGAAAGTACCAGGATCCACTTGAAAACATGGTCTGAATTGTAATTTTATAGGGGAAAAAATAAGGAGCTCCAAGAAAGCTGAGGGAGTGGCTTAAAAGAATTATTCCCCCCCCCCCAATTTCTTCTCATGAATATATCCTACAGGAAGGTAAGAAAAAGGTATTGGGATCATAGAACAAATAGATCGAAAGCCAAAAAGGATCTTAGAGGCCATCTAGTCCAATCTTCTCATTTGGTGGTTAAGGAATCAGGGAAGGAGAGGTCAAGTCACTTGCCCAAGGTTACAGAGTTAATAAAAGCATTGGTTGTGGGATTTGAACCCAACTCCTCTGATTCCAGAGCCAGATAGGAATTTAAATGAAATCCTGTTTTGGTGGAACCTATTTATATTTCTTCATCAAAATATCCGGGCAATTTTATGAACAATCTGAGGACTGAAAATTTTATAATTGACATAAATAGAAATCTATATTTACTGTAAGAAGTATCATGTTGGAGATGAGTCCCCAAAGATGTAGAGTCCCCTAAACTGATTCCTGCTTAAGTTAAGGTGAGTGCCTTTTAAGATAAAGGGATGAAAGGGAAGAGGCAGAGGGAGAAACAAGACTACAAGATTTTTAGCCTGAGAGAATGATGTTACCATTGACAGAAATATGAGTCAAGAAGAGAAGCTGGTTAGGAAGGAGGAGAATGGTGAATTATCTTTTCGACATGTTGAATTTTAGGTAATTTTAGGTGATATCAAGATGGAGATAGTTCAATTATTGACATGGAGATAAACTCCAAAGATTTTTAAACATTGGACTCTCCAACTTTCTCCCTTCTTTGGGACAAACTTTTTACTTTTTTTTCAGTTTGATGATTTAAGATCTGGAAATATTAGTAATACCTCAACTAAGAGGATTATATTTCATCCTGTACATTTGTCAAAAACTGTAAGTATAAATAATCTATGAGGAATGGGTATTTCAGGTTGAGAAATCCCTCTGCCTTGATTGATCTCCTGGAAGAATGTCTACCTATAATCAGGATAAATTTGTTCTTTCTGGTCCTGTCTGGAGACATCTCTCAAGGTCTCTCAATCAGTGACATGGAAGCTCTACATAGTTGCCTTCTGGGTTTCATCTACCCATCAGCCCAACCATTTAGGTTGGAGGAAACAGAAAGAGAAATGGAGAGACAAAGAGATAGACAGAGAGACAATGTGTGAAAGAGACAGACAGACAGATACAGAGACAGAGAGACAGACTGGCAAAGATAAACATAGACAGACAGACTCAGAGGCAGAGGGAAGCTGCATTCTTTCTCCCATTATTGAAGAGATTAGAATAAAGCCCAACCCAATTTTATACCATACAAACTATGTTAAAAGTTCTGTTGCCAGAGAATTTCTTAAAGGAGATCTTTTATAGAATTAATTCAAAATTGTCTGCCTGAAATCATGTTTCCAGGTGTGAAACCCTAAGAAGAATTTTATAGAATGTCAGATCAAGATCATTTTGTTTAGGGAGAGAAGGAAAATAATTCATAATAAGAGCACTAATAGTTGACATTTACATGATGCTTTAAAGTTTGTTAACATCTTCCCATGTTTCTTGGAATTTTCATATTTATCATTTCTTGCAATGTAATAATATTACATTACATTCACATGCCATAGTGATCCTCTCCAATCAGTGGGCATCTACTTTGTTTCTATTTCTTTGCTCCAGAAAAAGTGTTGCTACGAGTATTTTTGTGCAAATAGGACTCTTCTGTCTGTCTTTTTTAAGATATATATCTAATGGTGTTATCTGTGGAACAAAGCGTATGGTATGGACAGCTTACTTACCTTTTTAGTCTAATTCCATATGCTTTTCAGAATGGTTGGTCTAATTCATTGTTCCACCAATAATATATTAGTCCTTCCAAACCCTTCCAACATTCATATTTTCCATTTTTATCAAATTTATTGAGTGTTAGGTATGAGGTTAAACTTTCTGGGCTCATAGGATCTCAGATTTGTTTTTATTCGCTTTTCTCTTATTAGTAGTGATTTGAAGTAATCTTGTATATTTTTGAGAATTGTCTGTTCGTGTTTTTCGACCACTTACATATTGAGGAAATGAATCTTAGAATTAATTGCCTATTTATCTTGGATATCAGATCCATAAGAGGTGCCATAGTTGGCTCTTAAAGGCAAGAAGAACTGAGTTCAAGTACTACATCTGACATTCATTGTCTGTATCATCCGGTATGGTAGACAACCTTAAGATTATATATTTCAGAAGAGTTCATTGAAGAGAGTTTCCTCATCTGGGAGTTCCTTAAACCAATAAAATCACAAGTCTAGTCCCAGTATCATATCAATGATATTTAATTCAATTTTATTCAATTCATTAACTTCCCTCAATATCCTAGCTACATTTATTTATTTGTGTAAATATTTTCAACTCTATATAATTAAAATGATCTTTGGGATTATCTCCCTTCCTTGTTGGGTTAATAAATTCCCCCCAACCATACATATGCAAGGTAACTCATCTCCTTCATTTCTCATTTTTTCTAGTGCGACTTTTCACAGCCTTGCTATTTATCCATTTCAAGCTGATTGTGAAATGGGATTTTAAATGTGGTGTTGACCTAATTTCTACTAATCTGCTTTCCAGGAGTTCTTGTCATATCAGGACAAATCTAAGTAATTTATGTTCTCAGCTTTATCGAAGAGGAAGTTCTTGAGTTTGATGGCCCCAATGCTTCCTTATCTAGGAAGAATCTACCATTACTCCTACCACTGCCACTGCTACAGCTACTACTACTACTACCACCTACATTCTTATTTGGGAGGACTTATCTACTACTTTACTTTAAAATCACAACCAAACAGTTTTAATGATGAAGAGAACAAAGATAGGACTAGAGCTGTGATTTCACTGGAATCAGGAGTTATAGGACTCCCTCTGTCAGGACAGGTTGGCATCTTTTCTGCATCTTAAAGATTTAGAGAGCTGCCTGGATGGATGTCAAACTCAAAGAGAAACGACGGGAAGGGGCCACTAATCTATCTACTAAGACTCCTACAGGCCACTTATTGACTCGGGTTTTAAATGTAGCATTAGTAATGTTTTATTGTCTTTTTATTTATTTTGTTAAATATTTCCCAATTACATTTTTATCTGGTTCCAGCATCACTCAGGAGTGTTGGAGTACACATGTGACCCAGGTTTGACATCTCTGGCCAAAAGCACTGAGAAGTTGAGGGTTACACAACCAGTGTACTTCAGGGGCAGGACTTGAATTCAAGTCTTTTAGATTTCCAGGCCAGTCCTCCATCCACTATATTATGCTTCCTCTCAAGTTGCCTTTCATGATACCTTTAAAAAATATATCATTTGGGCTTTGGAAGTGGAATCGTCCAATTTTTAAAAAATCATAACTTTCTGTCTTAATAACCACTCTAAGACAGAAGGGCAAAGATTAAGCAAGATGGGTGAGGTGACTTGCCCAGGGTCACACAGCTAGAAAGTGTCTGAGGCCATATTTGAACCCAAGACCTCTCATCTCCAGGCTTGGCCCTCTATTTATCAAATCTCTTAGCTGCTTCAATGATACTATTTTAATGAAAAAATAAACAGACATAAGGAATTCAGAAGAGCAAATCATTGCTAAGTTCTGAGGTTATTCTCTTTCCCTGATTGGGGAAGGTGGCCATTAGTGCTGGCCATCATCTTTGGTTAACTGAGAAACCTGACAGCTCAGAGCATGCACCATCCACATTCCTCTTCTTCTTTTGTTGAGGACAGGGATTGAGATCAGAGGATGATACATATAAAGTTGGAAGGGACCTTAGAGGCCAAAAAGTCTATCCTCTTTCATTAGTATTAAAAGACCTAGCAAGAACGAATCCTTTCCAGTGAGGAGTCGACTCAGACATTTTTCTTAGAATAATGCTAAGACAAGAGGTATTTCCAGCACTGTGTAAGTCCCTCTGGGATTTCCAAGTGATAAGAAACCCTGTCCTCATTAGATTCACAGGGGTGACGATTCAGAACTGGGATTTTCTTACAATTCATTTGGACCAACTGCCTCATTTTAAAGGTCATTTTAAATCAAGAAGTTTTCATTAAGTAGATTATTAAGTGGCTGTTGTTAAGCTATCTCCCATTGGTACTGTATTAAGGGTTGATTGGAATGAGGAAGCTGAGGCTCAGATGGATTAAGTGACGTGCCCAATGCATTATAGGTAGTAAAAATGCATTATAGGTAGTAAGTGATAGAGGTAGTATCTGAATATAGTTTGTTTCACCCAAAGTCAATGACTACATCTGTTGATCTGTTCCTCCCACCTCCCTTCAATTAGCTGTCAATTCTTCATAATTCCTTTTGGAGTTTGCTTGGTAGAGACACTGGTACACCATTTCCTTTTCCAGCCCATTTTACAGATGAGAAAACTGAGGCAAGCAGGATCCAACAAGAGAAGCAAAGGTGGTTTCCACAAGGCATAATGCAAAGATTGCCTCTCATGCTGCTGAAGCCAAACTGAACTCTTTCCCTGAAATCAGAACATCACTCTATCTCTAGTCTGCTGACAAATACCCCATCTGGATCCCACATCCAAGACAAATTTCCTGCCCAATATCAGCCTCCTGCCACCCAAATTTCCTGTTCCCAGCTGTGGACCTGCTGCTGCTTCCTGTCGCCTTTGCTGCTTAGAGAACTGGCAGTAGGTTATGAGGGGAAGCCTGGCCTGAGATCAGGGAAGGAACAGAGGATCATTGTGAGATGACTCTCTCCCTCCTTCTCTCTCTCTCTCTCTCTCTCTCTCTCTCTCTCTCTCTCTCTCTTCATCCCCTCTCTCCCTCTCTCCTTCCCTTTCCCTCCCTCCCTCCCTCCTTCTCTCTCTCTCTCTCTCTCTCTCTCTCTCTCTCTCTCTCTCTCTCTCTCTCTCTTCTCTCTCTCTCTCTCTCTCTCTCTCTCTCTCTCTCTTCATCCCCTCTCTCCCTCTCTCCTTCCCTTTCCCTCCCTCCCTCCCTCCTTCTCTCTCTCCCCCACTCTCTCTTTCTCTCTCTCTCTTCTAATCTTGTTCTCCTCATCTCTCTTTTTCTCTTCCCTTCCTCCCTCTCTTCATCCCCCTCCCTTTCTCTTCCTCTCCTCTCTCTCCCTCCATCCCTCTCTCTCTCTCTCTCCCCCACTCTTTCTTTTTCTCTATCTTCTAAGCTCACTCTCCTCATCTCTGTCTGTCTGTCTGTCTGTCTCTCTGCCTTTGTTTCTCTGTCTGTCCTGTACCTCTTTCTCTGCCAGTCTCTTTTTTTCTGTTACTGTCTGCATCCTTCCTCTGCCTCTCTTTTGCTCATCACACTAAACCAGCTCGCTTCAATACTCTTTGACCTCTTGCCCTAGTGTCCCCTCCTTGGCCTTTAGGGAATCCTAGGAAACGGTCTCCAGGTGACAGGCGTCTGGCCATTAGCCAGCTTCCCCAGGGTCAGCCTCTGGTAGGGATATTTTGATGTTAATATGTGTGAAGCAGCCATCGAGGTGGCTGTTGTTAAGCTATCTCCCACTGCTCTGTCTGTTACCAGCCACATGACCCAGCTCTTTGATGCCCCAGCAGGATCCTCCACATTTCTTCCTCCTCCTTGGGCCAATATGATATTTCTAAAAGTGTTTTGATACATGCACATACTCTCTGCTCTTGGGATGATCACTTTTATTTCTCAACATAATTTATATATTTTTTAAATGAGGCATGTGATCAATTCTTGGCATTTCCTGGCACTTAGAATCTATGAAATGTGTTTGAAGATGGAGCAAACTGGTTCCCCCCGCCCCTCTTTTTTTGCTGAAAGTGGGAAGGGCAGGATCTAATAATATGACTGAATTTGGATGGATTGCACTGTCTCTTAACTGTCTTTGGCTCCCCCTACTCAGATTCCTAATTTTGTGTCATTTTTAGACTTCTTCAATAGAGCTGGAAGACAGTGTAGAGTCTATCCTAGCCCAGCCCTCTTTATTTAATAGGAAACTGAGGTTCAGGGAAGTTACTGGACTTGAATATGGCAGAATGTTTAGGATCATAGACTAAGAGATGGAAAAGAAGAATCTTGGAGATCATCAAGGCTGACCTTTCCTTCCATTTTTCAGATGAAGAAGCTGAAACCCAGAGAGGTCGAGTCTTGCCCAAGGTCACCCAAGATTATAAATCAAGAGCAGGAAGATATCCCAGGGGCCACATAGTCCAACTCCCTCATTTTATGGAGGAAGAAATTGAAGCCTGGGGAAACGATCTGACTTATCCAGGTCATAGAGGTGGTAAGTACCAGAACCAGTCTTTCAACCTAAATCTTCTGCCTGAAAACATGCTGCTCTTTCCCCAAAACCTAACTGCCTTTCTTTGATATCAATACCATTTCCACTACATTTCATGCTTCCTTAAAACTCTACTGATTGCCAAATATTGGTTCAGAAGCTGCTATGGGAAAAGTGCTATATATGCTAGGCATTATGAGATATGCCAAGAAGAATAAGGCAGAGTCCCTTCCTTCAGGGAGTGGACAACTAATTGGGCAGATAAGATATATACTATAGAAGGAGATGAACAATATTTTCCCTTGATTAAAAAAACAAAACAAAACATTTACTTCCTGTCTTACAATTTATACTGTGTATTGGTTCCAAGGCAGAAGACTGGAAATGGCTAGGTAATGGAGTTAGGTGACTTGCCAATTGGGAGTTCAGGGAGGAAGTGTCTGAGGCCATCTTTGAACCCAGGACCCCCCATCTCCAGACCTGGCTCTCAATCCACTGAGCCACTTATCTCCCCAGTCCTTGATTCTTTATGTACTATAGCTCCCCTACTAGACTGTTAGCCTCATGAGGCAGAAACCATGTCTGTCTCCCTTTGTATCTTGCCCAGTATCCCATACAAAGCCTTATATTTAATAGGTATTTAATCTATGTTTATTAAATTGAATTTACCAGGATAATGTAGACCTCATTCATGGGTGAGCTGGAACCAGCTGATTGTTAAATTTTCAGTATGAGCATTCTTAGGTCAGAATTTGGTAAATACTACAAAATCTGGGCTTTCTTGATTTTCTAGACTTAAGAAAGTGATTAGTGAAAATGTTAACGATACAGATTAAAATGAAAAGTGTGTCCTGTGTATATCTCCTCCTTTTCCCCATGCCAAGAGCTGGTTGTTACCAGCACAATAATCCTAATCTGACACATAGAGGGGGTTGAAATAGGTATCCTCGAAGTCCCTTCTAGCTCTAAATATTCCATGATTCCTTTCTTCCCAACTTCACTCCTAATCACTGAGGCTTGAAACTTCTGTGTCATCCTCAATATGTCTCTGCATATCCGGTCTGTTGCCAAGTCCCGTCATTTCTGCTTCCATCTCTTATATTTTTCCTCTTCTCACCATGCCCACAGCTGCCACCCTGATTCAGGCTCTCATTGCCTCATGTCTGGGCTACAACAATAGCCGTCTGCTTGGTCTCCCTGCCATTGAGTCTCTCCCTTCTCCATCTGTCCTCTACTCGGGTACCAAAGTGACTTTCCTTAAAACGTAAGTCTGACCACATCACTTTCTGTTCCAGAGTCCCCAGTGTTACCCCCCTTCCTGTTACCTCCAGGATCATTTATATAGTGCCCAGCCTGGCATTTAAAGATGTTGCCAGCTTGGCCCCTTTCAGTCTTCACATGTTCTTCTCCCATATCTCTACAATACATTGTCCTCACTTACCCTCACAACATCTTTGTGTCTTTTCACCGACTATCCACCAAGCTTGGAATTCTCTTCTTCCTCACCTCCACCTCCTGGATTTAAAAAATTTATCTTGAATCCCATATTCTTCTACAGGATACTTTTCTGAGGTTGCCCCCCCCCATCTTTTCCCTCCATCTTCATCCATTTCTTCATTTTAATAGCTTTCCATCTGCACTGTGCTTATCTTTGCATGTAATTGTTGCATGTTGTCTTTTCTAATAGGTTGTTAGCTCTTTCAAAGTAGGGACCAGGTTTTTGCCTTTCTTTCCTTGTTAACTTCCTGACTACATCTTAATGCCTGTGAAAAGCAGAGAAACAGGCATCAAGAATCAGTCAGGAAGTTAACAAGGAAAGAAAGGCAAAAACCTGGTCAGCTGGGGTAGTCAGAGAAGTCTTCATGATGGGTCTTGGAAGACAAGTAGAGAATGATAATGTTGTCATTTTTGGTTATGTCTAACTCTTTGTGACCTCATTAGGAGATTTCTTGGTAAAGATACGGGAGTGGTTTGCCATTTCCTTCTCCAGATCATTTTACAGATGGGGAAACTGAAGCAATCAGGATTAAAAGTGACTTGCCAAGATCATACAGCTGGTAAATGTCTGCAGTCAGGTTTGAACTTAGATCTTCCCAATTCCAGGACTGGCTCTCAAACCACTGGGCACCCTAGCCAGCCTACATGCACACCCTAGGAAAATGATAACAGTTGGCATTTATGTAGCTCTTAGTTTTATGATGTACTCTCTCTGCACTCTCTTATGACCCTCATACTCCTGAGATTGAAGTACTAAAGGCACTATCATCTCCATTTTACAGGTGGGTAAATAGAGTCTCAGGGAAGTTATGACTTGCTCAGTCACACAGCTAGAAAATATAAGAAGTAGGATATGAACTCATCTTTCTGATTCTAGATTCAGTAGCATTTTTTTCTACTATACCATTCTGCCTTGTAAGGGGGAGGCTAATAGGAAGGACTCAAAAGGGAATTTTTATGCAATGTGTGTCGGGCTATATGATCTCTGTTGGTTTGAGAAAGAAAGTTCTGAAGAAAGTTCATTTCTTTGATGAGAGTTAGGAAAGCTAGACTGTTTCCGCTGATTTGATGTGTGACCTATTTCTCATTTTCTTTCTCTATAAAATGGGTTTAGGTCATACTTGTCTTTGGGTTTACGTAATAATCACTAAGGTCTTCTTCTACCACCCAAGGAAATTTGAAGGATGTGAGATCCACAGAATGCTTTATAACTCCCAAATCTTATTACCTAGTTCTTTGTTTATAAGAGCATTACACAGTCTGGTTTCCCAAGATTTCATGGAATGAAGATGTTATAAACATTTCCTTCAAATATATGGTGCTTTTGATTGCTATATCCTTATATGCTTGAACTCACATGGGTCCAGCTGTAATTCTGGGGAAACCTAGTTATCAAAGCTAAGAAACCCCTAGGAGAAAACTCAGTTCCAAGAAGGGGGGAGAAAGGGTGGATGCCTCAGACTTTCAGAAGCAAAGTCTGATGGAGCTAGGGGCAGAAAAGGAAACCCTGGAATACCCATCACCATAACATACCATGACATAGTATACAATGAGGTTACTGCTGGGGAGGCTACCATCCAGGGAAGGAAGAAGATTTTCTGTTGTCTGAATATTAGTCGTGGGGATGAGGAGAAGGAGGAAGAAAGAAAGCAGCTGTTTCCTATTTTAACTAATTAATTTTAGTAAGTGCTAAACTCAATACTTTATATCTGATAGAATATTAGAGTGTAATCAGCACCCTCTAAATTTTACATGCTTCAAAGAAGCTCCAGTTACTTCCCCCTAGTTATAGCTCCGATCTCAGGGTGCTCAGGAAGGACTAGCACTTCTGGTGTAAGGGCTTCCTGAGCCCTTTTCAGGGTTGCTTATCCACTTTTGGTGCCCACCAGTCACCCCACTCTCAAGATGGCTTCAAGGAGTTGTAGCATGTGTAGCAATGCCAGTCCAGTAAAAAAACCATCTGGGCAGATGTGTAAACCACATTGAGGGTCACTGATAGGACTTAAGCTGGTCAGTGAGTTAGAGGGATATCTGCCCAAGCATGGGAAGACTTCCCCTGGCCATGAAGGCAACTGAAGCAGGCACTGTGGAGCTAGAGCTTAGCCAGGCCTTGAAGATGCCAAGGTCATCCGCTGCATCCCAGGCCATCACCAATTCTCCTGACTTTTGTCTTTTGCACTAGGTTTCAATGACTCTAGAAGACATAGTGAGGTCATTGATGGCATTGTGAGGCTCTGCCTCACTTAATCCAATTCATGCACAAGTCAAGATATCAAGACAAGACAAGAGGATGCCATTGGTCCTCTTCAAAACTGAAGTACAAACAACAGCCCTGCTCACATACCCTTCAGAGTAGGTTATTGAGATGATGATAATTGTGAAGTTAACAGCTGACTCTGATAAACAATGACTAATTTTTATACACCAGAGAAGTTCCCTGATTTTTTCTCTCCTCCATAGGAAAGACCAACAAAATTTTTATTTTCACTGATAAATAGCCAAGATTCATCACACCCAAATAAATATGGCATTAAGGAAATATTGTGTAGCTTCCTTTAAAAATCTTATTAGTGGGGGCAACAAGGAGGTTCAATGGATTGAGAGTATGCCAAGAGACAGGAGATCCTGGGTTTAAATTTGACCTCAGGCCTCTCTTAACCCCAATTGCCTAGCCTTTATGGCTCTTGTCTTAGAACCAATATACAGTATTGATTTTAAGACAGAAGGAAAGTTTTTTTTTTTTTTAATCTTAGCTAGTTTCTATTGAGATGTGAATTTATAACCCTTTTACGCTCCAGAATCCCCCAATTCCTTTTTCATTATCATCCCCATCAGTCAGTGCTAATCTTTTGTTAGGAATATTGGCTGAGCTGGTGTCAGAGTCCTGGTTCCAATTATCCTGGGGTCACTTCATAAGTGTTACACCTGGCACCATGATCCCTTGAGGACAGCAATTCTGTGGTTCTCCACAAGATGAGGAGAGAGGTTTTGAGTGCTGCTCCTACCCTTTGGCTCTTTGCATGGAAATTCTGAATCGCTTGATACCACCAAGCAGCCAGACCAGTCTCCCAACATCCTTTTCCCCACAGCATCCTTACCTTATGCCAACTACTATTTTTGCTTTACTTTCTCACCATTTAATATTGATTTGGGCTGGTTGAGGCTGCCCGAGGGGAGGAGAGTATGGTGCTGTGGTTGGAATCTGAAGGAATGTGTGTTCAGCTTTTTCTCAGCTGAGTTTCAGAAGTCATTCTTGAAAAGAGGAACTTCTGTTTTCAAAGAGAAAGGAAATGGTGTCCCCAGCCCCCCCAAATCCAAAAGTATCCCTAAAATTTCAAGCCCCAAAGATCCTAATACCCATTTCGTGTAGCCTTGTAGAAACTTTAACTAAGAGAGCTGAAAAGTAGTTACTGAGGCTTTGGGTTGTCCATTTTTAACCTTCTCTGTCCAAATTTGGCCCCAATTTCAGGCTTCCTAATAGTCCCTTGCAAGAATCTTATACTCCAGCCAGAGATCAGAAAGCCTGGTATAATCCCACTTCCTCTCCATTGCTCCAAGTTTCCAGCAGACTCTCCTCTGTAAACTTAGGTTCCTCTGTCCTCTCCTTAGTCTAAGTCCTGCATGTAGTCAAAGCTACAGCACAAGTCCCACCTCTTCCACAAAGACTTCTTTGATCTTTCAAGTTGATAGTCAGATGTAGCACTGATTTTCCTTAATCACTTTTTTTTGGACCCTTAGCAGGAACTGTCTTGTATTGATGAATTATAATGTCTTAATCTTCAAGATCAGGGACTATATTCCCCTCTGCTCTATGGTCCCCCTGAGGTTATATGTTAACAAATTTTATTGGGATTCAATAGTCATATTAGTTGATTGAGCATTTGATTACTTTTGCAGCTTACCCCTCTGCTCACAACCATAGTTCTGGGCTTACATTAGTCTTAGGGACCTCTGACCCATCTCTTTTCCCCAGGACTCTATCCAGGGTTTCCCCAGGGAACTTCTGAATTTGGCTTCTTTTGTCTTAACCCAGGATTCTCTTTGAGAATATTAGAATTTGACTTGCCTGCAAGGGCATTTAGCTCCCATGGAAATACCAAATTAGCAAGACAGAAATCAATCAACAAACATTTATTATATGAGAAAGGATACAGAAAGAACTCATATCTGAGCCCACATAAAGTTAAGAATTGTCAACAATCTTTTCTGATGAAATCCACTTTCCCTGGGAACTTGTAGATTCATTCCAGTTTCTATTGCTATCCTGGGATTTAACTCTCTCTCTGTCTCTGTCTCTGTCTCTGTCTCTGTCTCTGTCTCTGTCTCTGTCTCTGTCTCTCTCTCTGTCTCTCTCTCTCTCTCTCTCTCTCTCTCTGTGTCTCTCTCTCTCTGTCTCTTTCTCCCTTTCTCTTTCTCTTTTTTCTCATCCCATCTCTCTCCTTTCTCCTCCACTCTCTGTCTCCCCCCAACCCCCAATACTGAACTAGATTTTAGAATTACTAATGTTCAGTAATCATTCTGGAGATTGTTTTCCTTAGGAATCTATATAGTTGGTCACCCTGAACTTGGGGCTCCAGTCTGAAAGTGAGGCTCCTCAAATTGTGACATTAATGCATTGCTGGTGCAGTTGTGAATTGATCCACCCATTCTGGAAGGCAATTTGGAACTATGCCCAAAGGGCACTAAAAGACTGTCTGCCCTTTGATCCATTCATAGCATTGATGGGTTTGTACCCCAAAGAGATAATAAGGAAAAAGACTTGTACAAGAATATTTATAGGGGGCAGCTGGGTAGCTCAGTGGATTGAGAGCCAGGCCTAGAGACGGGAGGTCCTAGGTTCAAATCTGGCTGCAGACACTTCCCAGCTGTGTGACCCTGGGCAAGTCACTTGACTCCCATTGCCTAGCCCTTACCACTCTTCTGCCTTGGAGCCAATACACAGTATTGACTCCAAGACAGAAGATAAAGGTTTTTTAAAAAAAAGAATATTTATAGCTGTGCTCTTTGTGGTGGCCAAAAAATTGGAAAATGAGGGGATGCCCTTCAATTGGGGAATGGCTGAACAAATTGTTGTACATGCTGGTGATGGAATACTATTGTGTTCAAAGGAATAATAAACTGGAGGAATTTCATGTGAACTGGAATGACCTCCAGGAATTGATGCAGAGTGAAAGGAGCAGAACCAGAACAACATTGTACAGAGACTGATACACTGTGGTACAATTGAATGTAATAGACTTCTCTACTATCAGCAATGCAATGATTCAGGACAGTTCTGAGGGACTTATGAGAAAGATGCTTTCCACATCCAGAGAAAGAACTGTGGGAGCAGAAACACAGAAGAAAAACAACTGCTTGATCACATGGTTCAATGGGGATATGATTGAGGATGTAGATGCTAAATGATCACCCTAATGCAAATATTAATAATATGGAAATAGTCTTGATCAATGACATGTTAAACCCAGTGGAATTACCCGCCAACTATAGGAAGGGGTTGGGGAGAGGGGAGGGAAAGAACATGAATCTTGTAACCATGGAAAAATATTCTAAATCAACTAATTAAACAAAATTTTCAAAAAAAAAATAAAATGAAAGTGAGGCCCTTCCTAGTAGGGAAAGAACTCTTTTCTGGGTCTGTACAGCTCATACGACTGATTTGTACATAGTACAAATAAAGGGGAGGGTCTTCACATCATGGTTTATTTTTTTCTAGGGTCGATCCAGAATCGTTTCTATTACTTCTGAATTCCTTTGCTTGGTATAAAATTTCCACTGTTTGGAATTGTGTATTGGCTATGGGAGGGAGGTAGGAGGAGGGGAGAGAAAGAACATGAATCGTAACCATGGAAAAATATTCTAAATTAATTAATTAAATAAAAAATTTAAGACTAAAAAAATATAATACTTACTGTCATCTTGTATTCCTTCTTGGCCCTGTCTTAGAACTCCCTACTAATTATCAAAGAGGTATTGCCTCTCTCTTCCAGGTTATCCAAGTCCCTCTTAATTGCCATTATCTTACTGCTTCTGCCTGTGTGCCCAAAGTAAAGTGCTACAACTTGAGTGAGGTCATTGGACCAATAGACCTTGGGGCTAGTCAACATTCCTTCCAACTCTTTTGTTTGGCCTCACAGCTCCTTTCCTAGCCCATTCTGGTTGTCACACAAAAGGGTCCCTCAGAGGTCCCCATGACTAACTCTGAGAGCCCAGAGCTGTGATTGTGAGCAGAGGGATAAACTGCAAAAGTAATCAACTGATCAATCAACAAATATGACTGCATATGGCAACTGTCAATGCCTCCTCATTCATCCTTCTCCTCAAAAGGCCATTATGTTCCCTCTTAACTAAACTGGCTCCATTGTTGACTCATTCATAAGCCTTGTGTTCCACTCCCCAACATGGTCAACATCTCCCAGTAAATCTTTGCGAGGTCAAGGAAAAGCAGCCACAACCCCTTTCCCTTGGCCTCTCAAAACCTTATCATTTCACCCCTCCTCTTGAGTTTCTTCAGGCTATGCAAATTATACTGAAGTTTGGCAAAGCCTCAAGACAACCTAGGAAAAGGGGGCAAAGCTGGGGGTATCTCCTGCAAGTACTAAAAACAATAGCCAAGATTTATGTTCCTACTACAAAGTGTTTTCAGGACTCAACTGGTTCCTTCCTGGAGGGAAATGGAGAAAAGATCTATTATTTACTTATTTTAATTTATTGCAAATATTCTCAGCTAAAAGAAGCTTCATGCTAGAGGAAGAGCAGGATTAGGAGTCCAAGTACATGTGGGTTCTGATATTTACTAGCTGTAAGACTATGGGCAAACTATTTTTATTTTTTTTACCATTTTGGGCCTTAGTTTCTTAAATATGAAAAATGAGGACTAGATCTCAGGTTCAATGAACTTGGTTTTATATATATTGTACATATATATATGCACTTTGTATTTTTTGTGTGTTTATATGTCTATATATTAACATATAATATATAATAGTATTTCAATATAATTGGTTTATATTATAATCCTATGGATTTTATTTTAAAATATTATATTTTAACTTGATTTAAATTAAATTAAATTTAAAATTAAAATATTATTTTGTGAAAAGGTACATGTACTTTCCCACACTGCTAAAGGGATACATGACACAAAAAAAGTTAAGAAACCCTGGAAACACTAGTACCACTGTTTCTGGAAAGAGCAGGTTAATTGATTGTGTATCATCTCATCTGTGACTCGCTTCACCAAAATACATCCTGCCCAATATTCTCCTATATATGTTGCTCACTTTTATTAGACTGTGAATTCTTTGAGGGCAGAAACTGTGTATTTTTTTTTAATTCTTACTTTCTGTCCTAGTAACTCTAGGATAGGAGGGCAAAGGTAAATGAGGTTAAGTGACTTTCCTAGGGTCACACAGCTAGGAAGTATTTGAGACTAGAGTGGAATCCAGTTTCTCCCAATGTCACTGTTCCATCTGGCTGCCCCATCTCACCTTTTGTGTTTGAGCTTCTGGTGCTTAGTAGTGTCCAGGACATAATAAACAAAGTAATTGCCTTTTCATTCATTCTTCAAAGGTTCCTTCTAGCTCTATATTTTGTGATCTTAATCATTCTTCCTCCATTGGGACAATATGAAATATAGTTGTGTTGTTTCTCCTTGAGTATGAGGAAGTTGATTTTGTAATTGCCTGAAGGGTTCCTTTCCTTAGTGGGAGAATATTTTACAATGGTTAGGTTACAGTAAAGATACGATAGGGGGAAAAGCAGCATCTGGCAGCTAACTCATTTAGTTAATTATTTGAATAACTAAGGAACTAACTAACATCAGTTGTTTCAACGTTGGGAAGGACTACAAGCATCCTCTAAATTTCAGTACCTGGAACATAGTGCTGGCCATCTCATTCTAGCTGTGGCTCTTATTACATATATTTTCAGTCTCAGTTCATGACTCGATAAAAAATTTACTGGATTCCTTTCCCCCTTCTTTCTCTTTACTTTTATTTTGGGAGGGGTGAGGAAGGGAGAGACGTATTTGGAAATGAAAGTATTGTAAAAGGAAGGACATGAATGTATTTTCTCTCTTGTAAATAAGGTAGACAGAAACTCATCTGTGCTTATTTTGTAGATGAAGGATAGGGTTGAGAATGGGGACACTATAAGCGTAAGTGACCTGTCTAAAGGCAGAGAAATGATAAAAATAAATAAAAAAATAAAGAGAATGAAACCTAAAACTATGAGGATTCTGCCATCTGCGCTGTCTCATCCATACAGATTAATTCAGAAATGAGGTCAGGACTCAGAAGAGATAAGGATGTGAATTCGAATTTCAGTGTGCACTGGAGTATAATGTGAGTAGATGTGGGTCCACTGCTTTTTACAACATGCTGCTGCTAGTATTAGTAGGAAATCAGGGAACCATTAGTGGTATGTAGTTCATTTGAGTGACCTAAAAGAGATTCATAATATCTAAGCGAGGCTAATCTAGCCATTTCCTAAAAAATGTGGCCAGACTTATCATAAGAAAGTACATTTTTATGCAGAAGGAAGAAATGCAGGTAAGGATAATGAAATCAATTAAAGTTACAATCCCTGCAATTTGGACTCAGCTGGTTTTCATTGTTCTTGTGTTGGGGTTCTCCATGTTTTCCTAACACAATTGGGGAATTATCCACACCTGTTTAATCTCTCCAACTACCACTGGGCTAAGGGTGGGGAAAGCAGACTTGCTATGGATATGGAAAAGTTGGCAGCTGTAGGTGGTCCCTGAGCCACAGAAGGAATTAAAAAGTCTTCAGTTTTGTTTTTCTAGGCATGGCACTGAAGACAGGGCTTCTGGAAGAGACCTCATACTAGCTTAGTAAATAGGTTTCCAAAATCAATAGGCTGCAAAAATTCTATCCGGCCTGCAAAATTTGTTTCAGGCCCCCTCCCATTCATCAATGCCACCCCTTCCTAGGCATTCTTCCTCTTTTTTTTGGCTTCCCTAACACACTTGGCAAAGAGTCTGTGGGCATTTGATTCTGGCAGGCTGAATTAGAGACCCCCCGCAAATAGAGGGGCCCCTCAGTGCCCCAACAAAAGTGAATCACAAGGAAAGGCTGAGTAGGTTGTTTTCTTTCACATCTGGTCTTGTTTTCTTGAGGCCATAGCATGTAGGACTTGCTTATTTTCATGGCGTCATTAAACAACGAACACCCTACGTGTCATTCTCTGGGTATGGTCCCTTGGTTGGTTGTGGATTTACTCAATAAACTTGTAGTTTAGAATGTATGCTTAGCTCTCTCTTTCTGATCAGACTAATTCTCTCTACCAATATAGACTGTTGACAATCCTACAAAAAAAAAAATTCTGAGAGCTTCTTCATTAGTATTTAGACCCCAAATAGGGTCATAAAGTGTCAGACAAGACTGACAGGACTCAACAAAAACAAAAGAGGGTTAAGTAATGTGCCTGGGGTCATACAGTCAGGATTTGAATTCAGGTTTCTCTGACACCCAGAGGAGCCTTTTATTCATTATATATAACCCACCAGGCTTAGCTTTCTTACCAATAGACAAATAGGTGGCATGGATCATACTCAAAGCCTCACTAAGATAGCTAGATGGCATCTGTTATTTCCTCAAGATCTGTTAGGTCTGAACAACTTCCTAGAACCAGGACAGCATCCTTGAAGAACCCCAAGAGCTGGAATCATTAGCTCTGTACCCAGCCATCAATAAATAAGTCCTCACTTCCTTGGGGCTATAGTTGAAGAACATTACATATATTTTCAGTCTCAGTGGATGACTTGCTTAAAAATTTACTGGATTACTTTCTCCCTTCTTTCCCTTTATTTTTTATTTTGGGAGGGGTGAAGAAGGGAGAGATGTATTTGGAAATGAAGGTACTGGGAAAGAAAAGATATGAATATATTTTTAAAGCTTTGAAACAATTACTCAAAATCTAAAAGGATCTGTGATCTCATATATTAAAACTCATCCTGTGGAATCCTTGTACAGATCTTCCCAAAGTTCACTACATACATGGGGGAGGGCACCCAGTATACTGGAGGCTTTTCTTGTTTTCTTACAAATTAGTAGGGACCCAGCAGAAGATGTTGGCTGTCTACTTGTCATCTCTTGATCTTGCCACACGGCCAGCCCATCTCCTCTCCTTATCCTTCATTTCCTTCACATCATTTTCTCCAGTTTGTCTTCTCACTGGTTATATACTGCAGCCTGCTGATATAATCTTCATGTTCCTTGATGTAACATGGCAAATTTTAAAAATTCAAAGATTTACTAGTTAAGCAAACAAACAAAAATCACTGATCCTACAGTCGCTTTTCAGCCTGATTTTACCTACATATCATACTTTCTGCTCTGTCAAAAAATCACTGATCCCACACTTACTTTTCAGCCTGATTTTGCCTAAATATCTCTGGTTTCTTGATTTTGTTTCAGTCCCTTTGCTGACTTCCTCATCATCTTCTTTGATCTCAGATTCCACCCTTTGCTTTTGTCCCAAATTTGCTTTATTTTAATTTGATCTATCAGCTTGGTATCCTACTCCCTCCCTATTTTTTTCTGCACACCCCTGTACGTTGTCCTGGTGTTCTTTCATTGTCCCTAATCTAAGGAAAATGAGGTGACTTCAATTGTGGGTCCTGAATCAGGGCTCTTCTATCCTCTACTGGCATCATTGAAACCTGCAAGACCTCAGCTTTTCTGTTTGGCTACTGCTAATCCTGTATGCCTCACTGGCCTCATTCTTTGAGACCCAGCTTCAATGTTACCTTTTCCATGAAGGCTCATCCTCTGCTTCCTGCCAGCTGAAAATGACTTCTCCCTCCTCTGAATGCCTAGAGAATTTATCATCTATATGATTTTTATTATGTAATTATAGAAATATTTTTATTTGATCAATACCTAATTTTATTTATTTAAAATACTATATATAATGATATTTATAATATTTAATATAATAAATATTTTAAACATAAGTATAGATTATAAATATATTCATATAACATATAATGTAATATAAATAATCCCTATTATTTATGTATCTATGTGACACTGTCTTGTATTTGGTGTCAGGAGTATATAATTAGGGTTTGATGATCCCTGACTGCATGTCTCTTTCATTCCTAACTAAGCAGGTTCCATTGACTTCTTTCCCCTCCTTCATAGGCATTGTGCTCCACTCCCCAACATGGTCAACACCTCCCAATGACTCTTTCCGAGTCTGAGGAGAAGCTCGTACAACTTTTAACTCAGGTAGGTGCTTAGAGCAGGAGACTTTCTGAGGGAAGCTAGTTTTAGGACTGCAACGTCTCCTGGCCCTGGACATGTGTTGATGTGATGGCAAGAACACTGGATTTAGAGCCAGAGGACCTGTGCTGGACTCCTTTACATGTTAGGCAAGTCCCCATGGAGCAAGTCTCCCATCTCCCTGTAGTGTCGCTCCCCTGGACGCCTACCCTTGTTGATAACATGTCAAGGGGGTGTTAGAGCCAGTTCTTATGGACTTTTGATGCTGTTGGGTTGTTGCAGTCCTGTCCGAATCTTCATGAACTCTTTCTTAGCAAAGCTACTGGAGTGGTTTGCCATCTCCTTCTCCAGCTCATTGTACAGAGGAGGAAATTGAGGCAAATGGGCTTAAATGGCTTGTCAGTGGTCACACAGCTAGGAAGTGTTCAAGGTTGGGTTTGAACTTTGTCTTCCCAACTCCAAGCACTCTAACCACTTTAACACCTACCTGTTCTCTTCAAAAGGGCTAGTCAATCCCAATTGTTAAATGTTTAATGTGAGTGTTTATATCTCAGAAATCAGCAAACCCTACAGATCAAAGCCTGATCTATTGTTTTGTTGAGTGTCTAGACTTAAGAAAGTAATGGAGAAAATATTAATAATGAAGATAAAATTTTAGAAGATATCCTATATACATTTTTCCCCCTTGGGAACTGATTGCTAAACATTTACCAGTGTGCCACTGCATCACCTCTCTTTTCTCAATTGTATTATAAAATCCTGGAGGGCAGGAAATGTCACATTTTTTTTTTCTGGAATCTCCCCTAGTGCCGGTATCATGCTTTTTGTCTTACAGAGGTTCAAGTTTTTATTTGATGAATGGATAAAGAAACAGGGAAGGAGGGAGGTAGAGAGAGTTCTGCAGGCTTCTAGATATAATACCAGCAAGAATGAGCTACTTTAAATACCTCTCCTATGTCTGTATCTCAAAGGGATTAAAAAAGGGGGTCCTACTTATACAAAAATATTTATAGCTGTTCTTTTTGTGGTGGCAAAGAATTAGAAATTAAAGGGATGACAATCAATTGGGGAATGGCTGAACAAATTGTGGTATATGATGGTGGTGGAATACTATTGTACTGTAAGGAATGAGGAACAGGATGATTTCAGAAAGAGCTGGACAGACCTACATGAACTGATGCAGAGTGAAATAAACAGAACCAGGAGAACATAATACACAGCAATAGCAATATTGTGGAATGATCAACGGTGATCGACTTAGCTACTATCAGCATTGCAATGATCCAGGACAATTCTGAGGGACTTATGACAAAGAATGCTATCCACTTCCAGAGAAAGAACTGTTGGAGTCAGAATGCAGATGAAAGCATACAATTTTTTATTTGTTTATTTGGGTTTATGTTTTAGGGTTTTGGTTTAAATTATTACTCACAAAAATAAACGATAAAAAGGCTAGATAATAAAGAATGCTCTACTTAAAAGGCAAAGTAGTTGTTGAATAATGATGGGTTGGTGAGGGATTGAGAGTGACAGGTTGGGAGTGCTAACCCTTCCTCCTAGTCCTATGTGCCAGGGGCAGAGAGAGAAAGAATAATCAGCCTCAGAGAAGGTACCAAGAGATGTGGTGTCATTAGGAGGAAGTTTAGGATTTATTGAGCATCAGGAGATAGAAGGAATGTGTAAGGAAGAGCTCTGGGATGAAGGGAAAAATGAATTGTTAACAAATAAAGGAGAGTCTTTAGGGCTTAGTGGAACTCTTCACAGAGGAAGCTAAGGGAGAATAGGATTTAAGAAGGGCCACTTTTGAGCTAAATACAAGAGTTGGTTTAGCTGAGGAAAGCTGCTTTCATCTAAGCAGAAGTCAATTCTGAATCATAAGAATTAAAAGAGGACCAAGAGGTAGGATTTTGCTAGCCATCATGCATGGGGGGTGGGGGTGACAAGTAAAATGCAACCTTCTGGATTATTTGTTTGATAAGAAATTTATTTGATCTTATAATCACTGGCAAACATTCTCTGAGTGCTGACTTTTGCAGGATGCCATGCTCTGTGCTGAGGAACCCAAGAAAGAGGTGCAAAGCATAACTTCTGCCTTCAAAGACTTTACAGTAGAGTTGTAGAGGGGTCAGGAGTGTGTGGTCCACCTTTGCCACTGATTCCCCTGCTGCTCTCACTCTGATTCAGGACATCCTGTGAGGCATAATTTCTCTGGACCAGGCAGTGAGGAGGAAGAACTCTGACCTTAGGGGAAGACATCTCTGTGGAAGGGATTTGATAAGCCATGAGATGCAGGAGGAGGAGCAGCCTGGGGCAGGACTCAGGATTGAGTCATTGAGCACCTATCAAAGGAGCGGAAGCACCCCTTGAATCTTCTCTTCCCCATGACAGCAAATAGGGAAGAGGTCAATCTGAGAATCTCTCTGTGATGTGTTCACTCCTTATTTCTCTTCTTCATCTTTCCCCATTGCAATCTTGGACTCTGCACCCAGGACCCCAGGCTTTTATCTTTATCTTGCCTGAATCCATGCCTCTATGCCAGTTCCTGGATGACTCCTCTCCATGGACTGCATGCGTGACTTTTCCCCTCTCCAGAGTCCCTTAATGGTTTGTTTTCCTCCATTAGATTGAACCACCAAGTTTAGGAAGAGGAGAAATTTCCAATAAAATTGGAAAGGAGATTGGGGGCCAGGTTGGTAAAAATGGCACTTGATAGGTGCCAAGTCCAATGATTTTGATATAATACCAATATCCCTTCTCCTGCCACTTTTGACTTTTCCAATGTGATTCAATGATTACTTGGGAAATTCTAATTGAGTTATCTGCTCATCCATGTGTACCATCAATGGAACAAATTGGAAAGCCTCCATAATAAATTTTTAAAATTTATACCAATTTCTGAAAATAGTATTGAGTATATCAAAATCTCACAAAAATTAAAATTTTTTACATGTTGTTATGATTTTTTTTAAAACCCATATCTTCCTTCTTGGAATCAATACTGTGTATTGTTTCCAAGGCAGAAGAGTGGTAAGGGCTAGGCAATGGGGGCTAAGTGACTTGCCCAGGGTCACAGAGCTGGGAAGTGTCTGCGGTCAGATTTGAACCTAGGACCTCCCATCTCTAGCCACTGAGTTACCCAGCTGCTCCTGTTGATATGATTTTTAATGATTATTTTATGACATTTTCAATCCATATTCTCTCCTTCTCCCCTCCCAAGATAGTAGGTAATAGGAGATAGCTTGTTCATGTATTATCACACAATATATATTTCCATTCCATCATGTTGTGAAAAAAGACACATCTCTCTTACACTAGAGAAAAATCTCACAAATATTTTAAGCATCATGTCTCAAAATAACTTGATTAATATATTTTAGCTGTTTTTCCATAATCAGAAACCATTAAGTTAGGTCTTTCAAATCCAATTATTCTGACTTTAGATGAAATTAGGCATAATCATAATTTAATTAAATGCATCATCTGAAATCAATTAATCACTAGTTTAGTAGCTACTTATACTCAGAGCTCTGTGGGGATATGTACCAAATTATAAAATATGCCTGCCTTCAAGAAAACATGTAATGAGTCTCCACAATTGAAATGGGGGAAAAAAGGATAGTTACTAGACAGTTATTGACGAATGTCAAACAAAAGACATCAATAATAAATGTCACAGGAGTTTAGAGGAAGGAGAAATCATTTCTATCAGAATATTATTAGGGAAGACTTCATGGAAAAGGCAGCATTTGAGCTAAGTCTATAAGGATAGATAGAGATTGGCAAAATAGAGGGGTGGGTCAGAGTAAAAGAGTGAGAAATTATATAAAAAGCAAGAAAGCCCCAAAGAAGTTATGAAACAATCAATAAATATATTCGGCTAGAACAACAGATTTCAATTCAGATTTTATTTAGTACCCACTGTGTCCAAAGCACTGTGGTAGGTGCTAGGAATACAAAGATGAAGGATGGTATGATTTTGCCTCTCAAGAAGCTTATAGTCTATGCTCAATTTAACCCAGAGACAGAGAAGGAATCAAAATTTGTAATCCCTCAACCAAAATAATGTTTTAAAGTGCTTTGTAAACCATAAAGTATTTTAACAAGGGTCAGCTGTCATCATCTTTATTACAGTTATGATAGGTCCACAGATAAGTATAATTTATATTTATGGTATGGAAGGGAGCACTTGAAACACAAACAACATGCCTTTGGAAAGTGTGAGGAGAAAGAAACACTTTCAGCTAGGATCAGGGCAAAGGATGAGGGTGTGTTTGGGGCATGGAAGAAGTAGCCTCTGGACCTGGTATTGTGATGATAGAATTAATTAAATGGGGGGGGTGATAAGGGAGAGGGAAAAGGAAAAAATAAATCCAATGTTTTGACCTTGGATGACTAGAAGAATGATGATACTACCTCAGAAGAATAGGGAAGTTGAAAAGAGAAGTGGGTTTAGAATATTAGATGAGGAATTAATTTCTGTACATGTTGAGTTTGAGGTATAAATAAGACAGTCAAGTGGAGGTATCCTGGAGGAAGGTATAGGGCAGTGATGGTGAACCCATGGCATGGGTGCCAAAGATGGCATGCAACACACTCTCTGTGGGCACCCCCCTAGTTCATTCTTAGAAAGGCAGAGGAACTTGGGCAGAGCTTCCCGTTCTCCACAGTGCCTGATGATATTTTTTTCACATCACCCACCCCTCTCCCCAGTAGCCCAATGGGAGTACACAGAGGGTAAGATGGGTGGCTCACAGGTGGCAGAGCTGGAGGGGAGCAGAGTGCTCAGTCCACTCCCCTCCCCCTCTCTATAGTCACTGAGGACACTCTTTACTTCACCCACCTGTTCTCCCAGCAGCCCAATGGGAGAGCTTTCTCCATCCCCTGTGTGAGGTAAGGGGGGGTCAGGGCATGCTTGGCACTTGGCGGGGATATGTGGGCAAGGTACTCTGTCTCTAAAAGGTTCTCTGTCACTGGTGTAGGAGGCAAATCTAGAAAGGTAGATCTAGGCCAAATAATCAAACTACTTCAATACTAAGTTAAGGAGTTTTTCAAGTAGGTAATAGGGAACTATTCAAGTTGTTTCATCAAACCAAGTGTCCATTTTTTAAGACTCTTAATCCCAATTCTATAGTTTTTACATTTAATGATATGCAGTTTGTTTTGAAGGTCTTTAATTTTGTCCTCAATCTGTAGCCATTTGGATGATGCTCTTTAAGCAGTAAGAATTCTTCCCAATCCAAAACATGCATTCTTTCATACCCCAAATGTCCATGAAAACTACAAATATGGGGTTGTAGGGGGTGTGTGGTGGGGGAAGGATAGGACATTGCTTCTAAGACTTCCTCTCCCTAGTCATTCCTGTGTTTTGGGGCACTGATTGTTCCAATACAAAGGAGCAGTGATAAGCTGTTTGTTTCTAGCTTTCTCTGTGAATGGTAGCCTCCTCACTGATGCTCCATGGGGTGAGGTACCAGATGACATGATGCTTCTGGAGTAAACAAACCCTGACAATAGGAACTTACGGCCAGGGCAGTACATTTGCACCAGGGCTGGCTGTACCTGAAATAACAAAAGGATGATTGATGGCACATTGTGGCACAGTCCAAGAATGATGGTTGGCAAAGATAAACTGGACTTGGTTCGTACCAGCCAGAACTGTCAGGGGAGAAGAACCAAGCAAGTTGGTAACTATAAAAACAGGCCCATTTGACCGTCATTTGACTTTTTTCCTTCCTTCCTTCCTTCCTTCCTTCCTTCCTTCCTTCCTTCCTTCCTTCCTTCCTTCCTTCCTTCCTTCCTTCCTTCCTTCCTTCCTTCCTTCCTTCCTTCCTCCTTCCTTCCATCCTTCCTTCCTTCCTTCCTTCCTTTCTTCCTTCCTTCCTTCCTCCCTCCCTCCCCTCCCTCCCTCCCTCCCTTCCTCCCTCTCTCTCTCTCTCTCTCTCTCTCTTCTCTTTCTTCTTTCTTTCTTTCTTTCTTTCTTTCTTGTCTTTCTTTTCTTTCTTTCTTTCTTTCTTTCTTTTCTTTCTTTTCTTTCTTTCTTTCTTTCTTTCTTTCTTTCATTTCTTTCTTTCTTTCTTTCTTTCTTTCTTCTTTCTTTCTTTCTTTCTTTCTTTCTTTCTTTCTTTCTTTCTTTCTTCTTTCTTCCCTCTATCCTTCCTTTCTCTAGCTCCTTCCCTTCCTCCTTCCCTCTCTTTCCCCCACCCTCCCTGCCCCTCCCTTCCTCCCTCCTTTCTTGCTTGCTTTCTTCTTTCTTCTTTCTCATCCCTTCACTTCTCCCCACCTATTTTCCTTTCCTTTCCCTCTCCTCTCCTCTCCTCTCCTCTCCTCTCCTCTCCTCTCCTCTCCTCTCCTCTCCTCTCCTCTCCTCTCCTCTCCTCTCCTCTCCTCTCCTCTCCTCTCCTCTCCCTCTCCTCTCCTCTCCTCTCCTCTCCTCTCCTCTCCTCTCCTCTCCCTCTCCCTCTCCCTCTCCCTCTCCCTCTCTCTCTCTCATCTTCTCCCCATTCCTATGCTATGATTCTACTATGTGTTCCTCCTATCCCAACTACTAAGCGCACACATCTCTTTGTGGTTATAAAGCACTTTCTCATGCATTATTTATCATCTCCATTTTTCAAATGAAGCTTAGAAAGGTTTAGGTGATTGCTCAAATTTGCACATTTTTAGTAAGGGGCAGAGCTAAGAATTCACCACAGGGTGTAGGATCTTATGAACCCTGATGCTGAACTTTCCCTGCTACCTAACTGCTCTTCTCAGTTTTGGTACAATATTTCTGAAGGTGGAAGAGGAGACTTGATGACCACTTAAGGATTTTTCCAGCTCTGCGATTCTCTAATACATTAGAGTTTAATAATCTGCAAGATAGCACAATGATTAGAGCCCTGGTCATGGAATCATCAAAATCTGAATTCAAATCCATTCTCAGATATCTACTAGTTGAACTTAGGCATATCATTTAACCTTTGCCTGCCTCGGTTTCTTCATTTATAAAATAGGGTTAATAATAGCATCTATTTCCCTGGATTATTGTGAGACTCAAATGAGATAATAATTGTCAAGTCCTTAGCATAGGACCTGTCACATCATAGAAGCTACATAAATGTTAGCTATAGTTATTATGATTTCTCCTGCTTTTAAATCATAACTTTATCAGGACAGCTACTATGTTCCTACATCTCTCCTTTCTATTACTCTTTATTTCACAACTTGGTATCCAAATTCCTAAGCCTTTCATTTTTCTCCTGAAGTTAATCGATATATTTGAAAGCATATCCTTTCAGCAAACAGAAGCCCAAGATACTTTGATGGCAGGTGGAGAGTTAACAGTGGAGGGCTTAGAGTTAATGTCCAATAATACTTATTCCTTGGTTTCATGTTTAGCCTGATGGGAAGTACAAACCATGACCTATTCTGGTCACAATTTCCCACTTATAAAATGAGGGTTAGGTTGGGCTGGTCTCTAAGGTGCTTCCATCTCTGATTCTAACATCATGTTTTACTAAAAGATAAGAGGATTATTGTATTTAAAGACCTTGTGGACACCTTCACATTATCCTCAGAATCTTACCTGGGGGCTGAACACACTGGCAAAATGGAAGCGGCACTTTCCTTTCAATCCTGTTGATCCCATCTGGCTTTTTAAGGACCAGATGTCCAGCTCCCATTATCAGTAACCTCACTGGTGAAATACTCACTCATGCAAATAGGAGAGGGAGAGTCCTGTGCTTCTGCCTAACATTATCCTTGGAAAGCAGTTCTGGTTTAGTTCTGGGAAAGGAAGCCACATATGTCACTGCCACCAGGCAATCAGTTCTATCAGCGCCATGGACAAGTCGGAGGTGGACTGAGGCAGTTAAGAGATGTGTGTGGTCTCCAAAGGGAGCTGGACTAAAGAAAACCTTAAGAAGTTTCTTTAAAGCCTCCTAGAGAAAGGAACTCATAGAAAGTAAACCTGGAGGGACATCAGAGTTCATCCCCTTCATTTTAGAGATGAGAGAAAGGAGACCTCGAGAGAACAAGTGATTTTTCCAAGTCCCCACAGTAAGAGGTCAAGCCAGACCTTGAACCCTTGTCTACTGAATGTAACTCCAGTACTGAGCAGACCAGTACCCGAAGAGACAAAGTAGACATTTTCTATTTTGAGAAGAGGAAATATCCTTGTTTGATTTGTTGACAGCATTTTTATGACTATTTCATGTGTCATTGGACATACAGAACAAAACAATGGGTACTATATTTGGGAAAAGACTTTAGATGAGGTTTCATGAACATATTTTTTTTTTTTACTCGTTAATGGACTGGCAGATTATATTTGGAAAATATTCCCTTGGAACAGTTGTACTGGGAAGCAAGGGAGAAAGATGAGGGTGTTTAGAATATGATTCTGAATTTCTGCTCCTTTAGCCTGCTTTTGAAAATCAATAGCCTCCTCAGTGCATATTGAAAGGTCCTGGAGGAGGAAATGAAAGAATCAGAAGGGGGAAAAGGGAAAATTCAATATGAAATTAAAAGTGGAAATGGAAATCAAATATAATCTGATCTTGGTTATTTAGTAGCTTATTATCTATTGTGAATATCTTCCAGATCCCCTCCTTTACTGTTTTTCCTTTTGGCTACCTGTCTAAAGGACATTTGCTTTTTTTCCCCCTCCCTTTTAATTTAGTACACATATTAGAAAATATATTTATTTTATTTTAATAATTTAATTTATTTAAAAAATATATTTCCCTCCCCCATAAATTGAATCCTCCTTTGTAACAAAGATCTGTTAAGTAGAACCATCCAACAAAGTAATAAAGTCTGATCATATCAGCAACATTCTGTCCCTTTACTTCCCTATCAAAAAAAAAAAAGGCCATATGTGTTTCAACCTTTGCTCTCCAAAACGAAGATTGGATTTTGCAATCAGACTTCGCTGGCCTTATAGCATTTAGGTTTTCAGTTACATTATTGTAGTCATTGTGTACAATGTTATCTTGGTTCTATTTTCTTCTCTATCTATTACTTTATATGAGCCCTTTCACATTTTTCTGAATTCCTCACAATCACTTATAATGCAACAATATTCCATTCCATTCATATCTTTTCCTTGCTAATTGATGGGCACTCATTTTGTTTCTAGTCCTCTCTTCTACCAAGAGTGCTGCCATCAATATTTTAGTCTACACTGGAAGTTTCTTTTTGCCATCGGTATATTTGTGATATATGCCAAGTAGTGAGATGACTGGATCAAAGGGAATGATGTGTTTGGTGACATTCCTCATATAGTTTCCAATTGTTTTCCTTGGGGATTTTTTTATGGCTTGGTGTGTCGGGATACCCCTTTAATCCCTGCTATGGAGGCTGAGGCTAGTGGATGATTTTCTCAGGAATTCTGAGCTGCAGAAAGGTTAAAGCTGAATATGAGTCCACATTAAATCTGGCATCAAAATGGTGAGTTCTTGTGTTGGCAAAGTGGGAGCATCAGACTGCCTAAGGAGAGGCAAACTGGCTGAGGCTGGAAACAGAAAAGCTCCCCATGAATCAGCAATGGGTGAGGTCTATGAGAGAGAAACAGAGAGACAAACATACAGAGACAGAGACAGGAAGACAGAGAGAATGGAAAGGGAAAGAAAAGAAAAGAGAAGAAAAGAAAAGAAAGGGGGAAAAAGGAAAGAAAAGGCAATTTCATGGTGCTTTAGGACTTTAGATGAAAGATGGACTGGAAATGGGAATTTGATTATATTCAAATGAATTAATGCTGGCACTTGTTAGTAGCTTTGTTGGTACTTTGTTAGTAGGATTTAATTGGGGTAAAAAGTTAAAATGAAATTTGGGGATTTACTATAGATTTCGTGAACTTTGCATATAAAATAGGGATAATAGCACCTATCTTCCAGGGTCATTGTGAAGAACAAATGAGATAATAACTGTAAAACAGTCAGCATAGTACCTGGCACATAGTAAGCATTATATGAATGTTAGCTATTTTTTATTCCTGTTGTTGTCGTTATCATCCATATTGTTGAGGTTCCTCAACAAGGAACCACCCAAGGTCACTTGAGTCAGTTGATTTTGCTTACCAGTTTTACTTTGTTAGAACAGAGGTTTCAGTTGGAGGGAGGAATCGTATGAAAATGGCAAGAATCCAAACCCCAAACACATTGATTAATGAGACTTATGCTGCCTATGGATTATTACACTATTAATTTCCATGAGTCTGATCTTTCACGCCTATCTTTAATTTCCTGGAAGCTATCATGATTGCCTTCTGCAATCTTCAAAAACCATCAAAGTAGCAATAAGCAATCGTGCCCTGCATCAGCTTGCAAACAGCATTTAACAGGGTTCAATTTCAACTACTAAATCCTACTTATTCCCTCATGATACTGTTAATAATTTTTTTTCTTTTTTTAAAAAAGAGCTAAATAATAAATGAAAGCAATCTTTTGATTAGCAGTGGGGAAAGACCTGAAATTCAAGATGGAAGAACTGGGTCTGAATTTAAGTGTGACATTAAGGAAATCATTTATTCTTTTTTTTTCTGTATAACATTTTTTTCATCATTTATTCTTTTTGTACCTTACTTGTCTCATCTGTAAAATTGGAATATGATTATTGTGAGGATTAAGATGTCATATCTTTATAACAACAGTTATGTAAATATCAAAGTTTTGTTTGTTTATTTGTTTTTTGGTCCAGACCTATAATTTCATTGGGTTGGAGATTTCTCAGTGTGGAAGCTTTTCTAGCACCACAAGTTATCTTGAGTCTATAGCCTTAGAGAGTTGATTGGGGAAGTGAAAAGTAATGAAACTTGCCCTGGGTCACATAGTATGTCCTCAGAGGTAAGACATAAATGGAAATCTTCCTAGCTCCAAGACCAGTCTTCTATTCACTATATCATGCTATTTCTAGGGCAGCTAGATGGTACCACTAGAGCCTAGGACTTGGAGTCAGGGAGAAGAGTTCAAATTTGACCCCAGATACTTATTAGCTACTTGCCTCAGTTCCCTCATCTGTAAAATGAGCTGGAGAAGAAAATGGTGAACTACACAAGTATCTTTGTCAAGAAAACCCCAAATGGAATCACAAAGAGTTGGACATGACTGAAATGGCTGAATAACAACAGATGCTGTCACTAGTCAAATTTGGACAGGATAACCTCTAAGGTACCCACTCAGCTTGAGAGCAAGCATCAAAATGTTCCACCACTCTGCAGAGGTTGCATAGATCTCATAGATGCCTCATTGGTAAATGCTGTCTAATAGTTTGGAGTGGACTAATTTTTCCATTGGGAGCTATTTAAGAACAAAACCAAACCTACAGCTTCTCAGATGCCTGTTGTTCAATCTCTTTTGGACTCTTTATGGCTCCATTTGAGGTTTTCTTGCCAAAGATACTGGAGTGGTTTGCTATTTCCTTCTCCAGCTTTTTTTTTTATAGTTGAGGAAACTGAGGCAAACAGAGTTAAGTGATTTGCTCAGGGTCATTGTCTAAGGTCAAATTTGAACTCAGATCTTCCTGACTCCAGTTCTAGGACTCTAGACTATTTCAATGTAAAAGCTGTGTTTGGGGAATGCAATGTATCTGGCTGCAACTATGATGTGGTGGCGGGTGAACGAGCAGCATTTACTTTTATATTTCTATCTTAATATCTAGTTTTGGGGGAGGATGCAGAGGGAAGAGGAAGGTACTCTCTAAAAATAGCATAGTTCATTCTCCATAGACCTTAAATGCACAGAAATCACAAGGGGTGCACTTGTTACTGAGGAGGTACTGCTCTGGCTGAAATCTGGAACTTGGCTCTTTTGATGGAGATCCAGGGGTTTGTTTTGGAGACTTGAAATGGCTTCACATGCACTCTGTTCCCTGTATCGGAAATATGTAAACTACCATTGAGACCACAACACAGCCTTTAGTGTGGGTCTGGGGAGGTGGTTCCTAATGGTCTGTCAAAACCCATTTGGGTATGGAGGTGGGGTGGGGAAACTTTGGTTTGTTCTGTGATGTCTACTGATAGGCTGGCTCACATCACAACAGACTGTGGAATGTCCTAAGGCATGTAGAATATTCTAAAAACAGAAGAGTATGCATGCAATAATCCTAGCAGAATGCAGAGAATGAGAGAGAAGTCATTTCCCCATTGGTTCATGGAAAAATAGTGGCTCTCCCAGTGACTGTCCTATCACATCACCCTAAACAGTGTAGGGCTAACTCAACTCACCCCCTTTCCAAGCCAAAAGACAGCCACTGACTTTTTAAAACTGTATTTTCCTTGCATTTTCACATATTATAAGGGCAACAACTTCTCAATTAATAGTAAAAAGACAGCCACTGACTTTTTTAAACACTGTATTTTCCTTGCATTTTCACATATTATAAGGGCAACAACTTCTCAATAGTAGACTTGAGTGTAAGGCATAAGGAGATGTATTTTGAAAAGAAAAATAGAAAATTTCCTTACTTCAGAAGACCTGGTAGAATCACCTGGATTATGACTTGCTTACAATGATAAGGAATGTGAATACGGCTTACTTTTCCCCAATTTATTATTTTTTTTTGAAAGTGGAACTCGATTGGCATTTTTCAAAAGCTGGAGAAAATGGATGCTGTTATTCTGATTCTGACCAACAAGGAGGAACAGGTTATTGAAGAAAGAAATTTGGGAGCTATTGACCAAGTCATCTCAGAGGTTGTGATAAATAAGGAGTAGGTAGAATGTAGTCTGGGAATTTCCCTAGATTTTAGGAAGCCAGACTTCAGAATCTAGAGATAGCAGAAGTACGATCCCATTCTTGAAACCTTCATGAAGAAATTCAGTTCAACACTTTTGGGAAATTCTCAAGAAAAAAATTTCCAAAATATAGTATGACAGTTTATTTTACTTAGGAACAAAAAGAAAATCATTAAAAAAAACTTGATTTGTATTGACTGGGATCATTACAAATTTATACTATCTAATTTCAACTGTGTTCTCATTGCAACATAGCAAACATTTTATTCCTCACTAATTGATTTGCCATTGCACTTCTCAGGTATGCCAAACCTTCTGGTCTTCTCAAGTCACCCATGACACCTTCTCCCTCCATCTGCCTATCTGACAACTGTGCCTAAAAACATTACTAAAAAAACTCAAAACTATTTGCTAAGAACTCCCCTTTCTCTCCTCCTAATTTCACATCACTTAGACATCTCTACACACTATTTCCTCCTTCATTTCAATCTTCTTATCAAGGCAAAACCCTCTGTATGTGCCATTTCCAATCCGATCTCCACCCTATTTCTCCAGCAATTGTCCCCTTGGTCATTACCACCTCCTCCCTCTTCAAGCCTGTCTATTGGCTTCTTCCCTGCTATTTAAAATATACATTCTTCTCTCTCTGACCCTTAAAAAAATCCTCACTTAATGACAACCATCCCTATTGTATTGTATTCTTTATTTCTCTTTGCTTTTATGGCTTTACTCCTTGATGAAGCCATTTGCCCTAGGTACTTCCATTTCTCTGCTAGATCTCTTCAACCCCCCCCCCCCCACCCTGCAATTTGACTTCTGATCTCACCATTCAACTGAAACTGTTCTCTCTATAGTTCCCAGGGATCTCTCTCTCTCCCTCTCTCTCTCTCTCTCTCTCTCTCTCTCTCTCTCTCTCTCAAGCTTTGACCTTCCATTTTAGTATCAATACTACATATGGGTTCCAAGGCAGAAGAGCAATAAGGGCTAGGAAATTGGGGTTAAGTGATTTGCCCAGGATCACACAGCTAGGAAGTGTCTGAGGCTAGATTTGAACCCAGGATCTCCTGTCTCTAGGCCTGACTCTCCATCCATTGAGCAACCCAATTGCCCCACCCTATTAATTTCCAGTCCTCATGTTTTTGTTTTTTTCAATACCAATTCTCCGTGACTTCCCTGCATGGTTTAACATTGTTGATTACCTTCTCCTTCTGGATCTTTCCCAGTTTTTGAAACATTGCTCTATTCCAAGCGGCTCTTTCTATTCATTCTAACTCCCAATTCTATGAAGTGAGGGTGAAAGATGAGTATGTAAAGGCTGGCTTGAAGCTTAACATTAAAAAAATATCTTGGCAACTGGTCTTATAACTTCCTGAAAAATAGAGGGAGAAGAAATGGAAGCAGTGTCAGATTTTGTATTCTTGGGTTCAAAGATTACTGGAGATAGAGCTATAATTGCAGCCATGAAACTGGAAGATGCTTGTCCCTTGGAAGGAAAGCTATGGCAAATCTGGATAGCACTATAATGCAGCATTATCTTGCTGACAAAGGTTTACAGAGTTAAGGCTTTGGTTTTTCCAGTAGTAGTGTATGGCTGCAAGAGTTGGACTATAAGAAAAGCTGAGCAGAATTGATACTTTTGAATGGTGGTTCTGGAGAAGATTTTTGAGACTCCTTTGGACAGCAAGGAGATCAAATAAGTTTTGGTACTTAATGAAATTAACTCAGACTATTCACTAGAAGATCATATACTTAAGTTGAAGCTTAAATATTTTGGCCACATAATGAGAAAACAAGACTCATTGGGAAATGACCCTGATATTGGGAAAGAGTGAAGGCAAAAGGAGAAGAGGATGACAGAAGATAAGATGGAGAGATAACATCATGGAAACAATGAACATGGACTTGGATGGACTTGAAGAGACAGTGGAGGATAGAAGGCCTTGGTGTGCTATGGTCCATGGGGTCACAAAGAGCCAGACACAACAATAATTGAATGCTTTGGAGTTAAAATAACTGACTCCAGGAGAAAAGAACCTTGATTCCTTCTTTGCAAAGGTCAGGATCTACAGGTGTGGAACATTGCTCTTACCCTCAGATTCAGTTCGTCTGTTTCTTAATTTTGCTGAACTGCTTCCACCTCTCTTTTTTGTTTTATTGTTTGTCCATAGAGATGACTCACTCAGAGGAAAGGGAAGAGATATATTTGGAAATAAAGGTGATATAAAAACAAAAGGTTACATATATGTGTATACATATATGTTAAAGTAGCAAAGCCAATTGGAAAAATAAAACAAAAGAAAGATAACCATGGACTACTGAGAAGGTAAAATAACTCAATTCTTATTTTACTTATAATTCTATTTTCTTAGACCAGGAAAAAGAAAAGAACAACTTTTTGCAGGGGATTGAAACCTACAACAGGGTAGAAGATGTAAGAAAGAACATCGCTATACTCAATGAGTTTATTTCAAGTGACCTGGAAGAACTGCATCCTAGGCTATTCAAAGAAGTTGTGGATGTGAATGTATTAGCACTGATTTTTGGAGAGGTGTTGATGTGAACTAGAGAACAGGCAAATGTCTCAGTTTTTTAAAAGGGAAAGAATATGAATACTTCAAACTGCAGACTAATGTACTTCATGTGCATTCAGATACACATAATAATTCTAGCACTGATTATCAGAAGGGACGGTCGGTAGATGCTTAGAAAAGGGAGAAATTGAATCAGCACTCTTTTAGTTAAAAGTCGTATCAGACTAAATTCATTTCCTTTTTTGATAGTTCCTATGTCAGGGGAATATTATAGACATAATATGCCTGAATTTCAGCAAAGCATTTGACAAAGTCTCTTTTAGTGTCCTTGTGGATAAGATAGAGAGTTGTATGCTTGCTGACAATATATCTAAATGGTTTTGAGGCTGGTTGACTAAATTTCAAAAGTGCTGATCATCACCTATTCCTTCCTTTCTATCCTTCTTCAGCTATCCAAGTTCAAACCTGCATCTCTTCTTGCCTAGTTTTATGTACCCTCCTAATTGGTCATCCTATTCCCACTGGGTTCCTTTTCCAATCTACTCTTTTCACTGCTGCATTAGCAATTTTCCTACCTGATAACCCACTATCTACTAAAAAATCATCATTTTTTCCTATTGTCCACAGAATAAAAAATGATTGCTTTCTTTCATCATAAAAGTCTCTGGTAATCTTATTCCAGACTTCCTTTCCTGCCTTATCTTATGTCACTTACCTTCAAATATTCTGCATTTTAGTAAAACAAGCCAATCCTCACTCTTTAATTCTTATCCAATCCTCTTTGATTTCTGTGCTCATGTCCCCTCCCAAATTGATGTCACACCCTTCCTCTCATCTTTTCAAGTTCCTCTTTTCCTTAAACTCAGTGCCATCACCTACAGGAAGCCTACTTTGATTCCTCGGGGGGAAAGTTATCATTCCTCCTCATTTTCATAGGACTTGGACTAATCCCATTCTTTTCATTTGTCACAGTTTCCCTTGTATATTAGTTATTTGTGCATGTATTTTTTTATATTTTTGGATTATACACTCTTTGAGAGCAAAGACTATATTATATATCTTTGTACTACACACACACATACACACGCACGCACACACACCATGCTTGTCAATAATGTTTTACACTGAATAATGATTCTAATGTCAATTAACTTTTATTTAGTGTAAAGTGTGTAAAATACTTTACATGTTTTATTTTTACAAAGCTTTATTTTACCTTTATAACAACACATTCAGGCAGATAATAGATGCATTTTTTTTTTTTACATATGAGATGATCCTGTTCATACTCATATAATCACTGTCAGAAACAAGATTTAGAACTAGGTCTTCCTGATTCCAAATGCAGCTCTTTGTCAGAGAATGGGTAATCAATCTAAACCAACCCACATTTATGAAAGCAATTATTATATGTAGGCATCACATAATTAGTGTTTATTTAATTTTTGTTGTATTAAAGAAATCATTGTCACATTATATCTTGCCTATGCCACACTATGTCTAGAGTCTTACATCCAGTGGGTCAGAATGCAAAAGGAACATGAATTAGCTGGAATAAAGCCACATGAGGACCACCAGAATGGTGAAAGGATTTGAAACCATGGCACATGAGCTTGGTGAAAAAGAACTAGGAATCCTTTGCCCAGAGAAGACTTAGGGTAGACATGATAGCAGTCACGTTCTGTCATGTCAGACGGATTATGAATCATGGGATCAAAGAGTTAGGAGACTATTAGTTTAACATCTCACTTTATAATTGAGAAAGTAAAGCCCAAAGGGATGAAGTTCCTGGTACAAAGTCTCACAGGTAGTTTGTTAGTCACTAAATATCATCAAGCACCTAGTATGCAATAGGCTCTATCTTAAGTTCTTGAGATGCAGAAACAGGGGAAAAAAAATCATCCTTCATTTCAAGGAGTTCACAGTTTAATGGGAGAGACAACATGCTAACATCTATGTACAAATAAGACATAAATAGGATAAATTAGAGATTTTCTAGGAAGACACTAACATATTTGACAAAACTAGAATCAATGCATGGAAGCTATAAGAAGGTACATATTGTGCTCATCATAAGGAAAATATAACAATTAGGAATATTTTAAAAATGAATAGGTTGCTTTTGTGGAAGGAGAAATGAATAATTTCCTTGTGATTGTGAATCTTCCAAAAAGACTTGACAATCCCTTGTCAGTGACATTTTAGAAAGGATTAATGATTTGGGAAGAAGTTGGACTAGATGACCTCTGAAATCCTTTTCAATTCTTCAGTTCTATGGTTCTTTGAAAATGCACCAAAGTTCATGACCATGGATACTTTGCCTCTTGTAATGGGCTTTACATAAGAGATTGGAACAGTCATAAGGGTTCTTCTAGTACTTTTTTTTATTGAGTCCTTTTTGGGGGCATAAATAGCTTTGAGCTGAATGTCATACTTGTTATCTCTTCCCTGTGATTAGTTGGGCTCATAGCACATTGCAAAAAGCAGGAAACTGAGGCATGGGGTTGGCTGTGCTAAATGGGGTTGTCACTTCAGGGCTGTCAGGAATGAGCCTGGTTGCTGCTGACTTCCACATGATCTTGGGTTTCCTTCAATAAACATCTGTAACCTTGTAAGTCTTAAGTATGTATAGGCTACTTCCAGTACCTTGTAATTCACACAGAAGCACTCATCAATTGGTCTGTCGAACTAATAGGGTGAGATCTGAGGTAGAGAGACCAGAGATGAAACCGTTTCATTAGTTCAGAAGAGAAGTCAAGAGGGTCTCAAGGTGATCATAGTGGGAAGGGAAATGAAAGAGGCCAGATTGAGATGGAAAGTGTTATAATGGCTAAAACTTGACAATTGGCTGGATATCAAATTAATTGGGCCAAAAAATATTAAAATTACTGGTCATTAACAGAAATGGAGAAGTCCCCCTCCCAAAAAAAGAAGTAGGTTTCAGAGGGAAGTAATGAATTCTTTTGCATTTATTGAAATTAATATATAATCACTAACACCCCTTCTAACTCCCAAGTTTTCTGTGACATAATATTGAATAACATATGATGTATAAAAATCTGAACTTTAAAAACCCCCACAAATGAGATACTTTTACAATGGAACTGCTGGGGAGACCAAGTTAAAGAATGAAATAATTCTTCCTCTCAAGGTGTTCACACTCTCTCTCTCTCTCTCTCTCTCTGTGTCTGTCTGTGTCTCTCTCTGTGTCTCTCTGTCTCTCTGTCTCTGTCTCTGTTTCTCTCTGTCTCTGTTTTTCTCTGTCTCTCTGTCTCTGTCTCTCTGTCTCTCTGTCTCTGTCTCTGTCTCTCTCTCTGTCTCTCTGTCTCTGTCTCTCTCTCTCTCTCTCTCTCTCTCTCTCTCTCTATATATATATATATATATATATGTACTAGAATGAAACGTATGTGGAGTACTTATTTTGGGAGTGCCCTAACAGGTGGGAGGTGTGGTGGATAATTAATACTACCTGAGTAAACAATCTGAGTTATACAATTCATTAGTAAAACAGACAAAAAAATGGGTCAATGAACTCTCCAGTAAGTCCAAAGACCTTGAATACAGAGTGAGATAGATTTTTAGGTATTAAAACAATTAACCAAATAAGACTAATTAATTAAAAGAGAACAATTAACCAGGATACAAATTTAGGTAATCTGATTTTTAATTGGAGGAAAGATTAGGAACTTTCCAGACTGGGAAGGAGAGAATGAATAGGTACAATTATCTGAAATCAGAAAATAGGATGCTCCATTCTTCCCATGCGAAGGAATGTGGAAACAATAACTGCCTGGCCAGTATAGGGCCAGTTTTCAGAGAAGAAGTAAAGGTTACTGAGGTGTACAATTATGACAAAACTCCTTGCTTCAATCTTTGCATCTGACTGGGTTTCTGGTCAGCAGAACCTTGGTCCTTAGTTCAGAGTCTCTAAGCAGGAGGTAGAGATAGTCCAGTTTCCCAGCCATGTAAGGCTAGGTTCAAACCATGCAATGAAGGTTTCTCACAATTTCCACAACTGAATAAAAGCTTCTCCCAAGACAGAAACTGAACTAGATCCATAATTGAATAAGAAAGGGAACTGAGCTAACTCTACAATTGAGTCACAAGATAGAGTTAGTGTGGTTTACTCAACTCTCACAGGGGAGCAGGAAAGACATGGAATAGATTAGGATTAGATGGTATTTGAAGGGTATAAGGAACTCTTTGCCATTTATTAAGGAGGAAGCATTTTAGGACTATAAAGATGTCATAAAAAGGGAAAAAAGAATCGATTTGTCAAACAAACAAAAAGGATGAATAACTTTATGATTTGTAATAATCAGATCCTGGAAACAATGTGTTCAATGATTGTAGCATGATTAAAGAAATGAAAGGATATTAATGTAAGAGAGAATGATTTTGAGATGGGCTGTGGAATTGGGTAGATCTGGGCTTAAGTTCTGCCTGTAATACATACTGCCTTGTGTGATCTTTAGGCAGGTTGCTCAGCCTCTCCATGGCCCAAGAGAGACTCTAAGTTGAAGAGTAGTTACTGAACTGGATTGGTAGGGTAGTTTCCCCATGGGAAGTTCCCTGCAGCAGTGAAATCATAGGTCCAGGCTGCCCCTCCAAAATTCCCCATATAAATAATGTAATAAAATATATTCATGCCAGAAATAATAATGAATATAAAATACACAAGGAAATGGGCAGAGTCCTATAGAGCACCAGCAGTCAGGTGGAGAACTACTGGGGGAAAAGGCAGGAATTATTAATTTTCAAATGAGATTAAAGGTGCTCACTATTTAAAAAAAATACATTTTATGGGTTCATTTTGCTTTTGCATCTCAGGTATTCATAGATATATCCGTCTTCCCACATCCAAACCCCTCTAGAATTGAACTCTACCTAGGAAAAAAGAAAAATGGTTAATTAAATGAAGAGAGACTGTACACCCTTTCTTTTTAATGCTTTTAATGTTGAAGCCTGCTTTCATTGTAGTTTTTTCTAATAAATTTCCATTTGGTAAATTCAGGTCAAATATAGGCAACTAGTTGGTATAGTATTCGATAGAATGCAGGAAGACCCAGGTTCAAATCTAGTCATAGAAACTTATAAGCTTTGTGATTCTTGGCAAGTCACCTAATCCTGATTGCCTATTTCCTTATCTGTAAAATAAGCTGGAGCAGGAATCTACTCCTGTATTTTTGTTAAGAAAATCTCCAATAGGTGTAAATTCTAAACAATCACCCTAATGCAAATATTAATAATATGGAAATAGATCTTGATAAATGACACATGTAAAACCCAGTGGAATTGCTCATTGGCTATGGGAGGGGGGTGTGAGAGGAAGGGAGGGAAAGAACATGATTCATGTAACTATGAAAAAACATCCTAAATTAATTAATTAAATAAAAATTTTTTAAGAAAAAAAAAAAAGAAAATCCCCAATAGAATCATTAAGAGACTAAACAACAAAAAAATGAGAGCATGGTATCAGAAGAGATGCTTGGTTACCTTTCTCAGGGTATAAGAGTTGTTTGGATTTTATATTTTGAGGACAAGAACCTTGATGGACTTGAATAATGACACAGGAAAATGCATTTATTTTGGCTATGTAATAAGGAGGACTGGTGAGTGAGGGCTTAGCCCTAAGAGTGATTTTTTTTCTTTCTGGGGAATTATACTGAATATGCTCAATATTCTCTGCCAGATGCTAATCCAACATGTGGAGGCATGGAGAGCCTACTTTTGGCCATAAGTGACTGAAGAACTGGAACTATATATAAGGTGTTGTCTGAGGATCTCCAATGATTGATGACTCGGGAGGTGCTGAACTGGAACTGAGTTTGGATGCAAAAAGATTGGTATGTCACTCCCCCAGGCAAGAACTGCTATGAACTGTTGGGTGGGGTAGGGACTGAGATCCCCATTTCCTACTTGGTTACCATGTGCCTATGAGCACATGGCACCTATTTCTTTTCTATTTATTCTTTTCTAGATTTTAAGTGAGCAAGTAAATTTTCAAAAACTAAGTTGATTAGGACTATCAAAAGGTTAGGAAAGCCATCAGGCCTAGCCCCTATCCAAGACATTGTAGTAGAGTCCATCGGATGTGGCAGCAATGGCCAATGGCAAACTTGAGGATGGTGGCAGCTTCAGGGATATCATTGAAGAGAAAGGCTGACTGAATTCTTTTGTTGTTCTTCAGTTGTTTTTCAGTCTTGTCTGACTCTTCATGACCCCATTTGGGGTTTTCTTGGCAAAGATACTGGAGTAGTTTCTCATTTCCTTCTCCAACTCATTTTACAGATGAGAAAACTGAAGCAAGCAGGGTCAAGTAACTTGCCCAGGGTCACACAGCTATTAAGAGTTAGAGGCCAGATTTGAACTCAGGAGGATGCATCTTCCTGATTGGAGAGCTGGCACTCTATCCACTGTGCCAACTAGCCACTCTAGTATGAATTCTGACTATATAATTGGAACTGTTGAATGAATCCTAGAAAGGTGATATTCCTCAGAACTCAGCAGAGAGCTACACCTAAGGAAAACTTCACAAGAACTCCACAGAAGGAGGAAAGGACTCTCCCTCTCTTTTTTTTTGTGGAAAAATTTATTTAATTAATTAATTAGGAATATTTTTCTATTGTTACAAGATTCATGTTCTTTCCCTCCTCTTCCCCCACCCCCTTCTCTTGCCAGCAAACAATTCCACTGGGTTTTACATGTGTCATTGATCAAGACCCATTTCCATATTATTGATATTTGCACTAGGTTGATTGTTTAGAGTATACATCCCCAATCATATCCCCACCAACCCATGTGATTAAGCAATTGTTTTTCTTATGTGTTTCTATTCCCAGTTCTTCTTTTTTAGCAGTACGTCTTGGCCACTTATATTTTCTCCACATACGCTTGACTATTTTTGTACTCTTAAGTATTCTTGCCATTTCCTTGGTAAATGCGCTTTTGTAAACACTGATTGAGATTGATTGGTTGATTGAAGTTGGGGAGCATGCTAGATGGGCAGGGGCTTGTGAGTGACAGTGTTAGAAGATTTAGTCCCTAAAGTTTACCTCTCCTGACCTGAAAAGAGCAATAATATTCTCTGGGAACTCAATCTGCCAATGCAATGTCAGTTAGGCAAGTGGGAACAGTGGTGGGTGTGGGAAGGGGCTATATCTGCTTATGGTTTTTATTGTTTTATATCTTTTTATTGTTTTTCTTTTATGTTGATAAATGGGGAACATTTTAATGTGTGATATCATTCTTTAAATTTTTTTATTTTAAAAACAAATTTCCACATAAGTTTTATGAAGTTATATAATCCAAATTGTCTCCCTCCCTTCTTCCCTCTCCCCTCCTGGAGCTGTCAAGCAATTCAATCTGGGTTATACATGTACTATGTGATATCAATCTTATCTGTATTTAGTTATTTGCAGATGATCTGTCTAAGCATGACTATGTGGAATAAATGCTACCTTAACTATAACTTATTGTTACTTAATAACCCTAAGGATTAATTTCTACAGAGTATATGTATATTGTATGTGATGAGGAAGGAAGCTTCCCTGAAAATGTGGAAACCAACTCAAAAAACATGACTTTTGTTGAGAAGACATTTCAAATCCCTAAAGTAGACGAAGATTAGGAAAAAGAAGAAATGGTGACTACCAGGAAGTTATTCGTCCCTCTAATCCCACTGTAGGGTTTTTGGTGTCTTTCATAGCCTTCCAAGATGGCTGTTAAAAATTAAGCCTGAAATATTTATCTTCCTGTTTACACTGGCATTGAGCTACAAACACAAGATGCCGCAATACATTCATAAACCAATCCAAAACAATGAGTATGGCTTGAATTGACTCATGGACTTAGATGACACTGGAATCTATATTTCAAACGAGCCTCCTCTGGTTCCCCAATACTCAGGTCCTCTAATAGAGCTGCCTTGAAGAATAGGCTGCCTGTGTAACTTTTGATTTATTGGGGAGAGGAAAACCAGGATTTGGATACTTATTTGCTGAAAGCCAATGTGGTAGAGTGGGAAATTGATTGGCCATTGGACTGGAACAGCATGGTGGTTGTTGTTTTAAAAAATTTGTCTTTTCAGCATTTTGGCAAGTTACCATCTCCAAAAGTAATTTGTGTTTCAATGAAAAGAAGGATTTGAGTGAATAAAGCTTATTATTCAGTGTCTAGCCCAGTTTGTTTGATTTGAACTGCAGTCAGAGAGACGAGTGCGTACTTGACATTTCTTCTGAAGAAGTGTCTAAAGCTTTGCCAATTCAGGCCCCATTAGGGGAGCTAGTTAAAAAAAAAAAAAAACCCTTCTGTCTGCTCACTAGCAGCAATCACCAGTCACTTTGAACAAACTCATCAGGCAGGGGGACCCATTTAGATAACTAAAATTCTGGGTTCTGTTTTTTACCTTTTTGTTCCCCACATTTGAGGAAATTTTATAAAATGTCATCTTTCATGCTTTTTATGAAAGGAACCCAATAAAGTCTGAATTTCCCCCCAAACCTCCCAGTTTCCATTTTACAAAGCCTCCCAAAGTACAGTGTCTATTGGGTGGGCAAATGTATTTCAAGCTGCTTATCAAGGATCATAGAGAACTCCCATATTTCCAGGCTACCAGTTAGTACAATGGTTCTCAAGGCATGGTCCACTGAGGTCATGTGGTACAATAGAAGGAATCAGGACCCCTTCTAAACACAACTCTACCACTAACGGTGTGACTTCATCTCTGAATCCTTCTTTCAAATCTGTAAAATGAGGTAGTTGGACAAGAATGCTCCCTAAGGTCTGTTCTAGATAATTATCCTGGGATTCCAGGACCTTTGAGAGTCCAAAAGTCTTCCATATTGTCAATACACTGGTTTCTCACAATGGTACTTATGCTTTTGCTTTATAATTCTAGTGTCCTTGGATTCTTTAGTCTCTAGTTAACTCTCTCATTAAAAAAAAAAAAGATGTTGGACTAGATGACCTATAAGGTCTCTCCAACCTGTGATCCTGGCTCTGCCATTAAGTGATTGCAATCACTTCCTCTCTCTGGATTCTAGTTTCCTCATCTGTAAAATGAACAGTTAACTACCTGGTCTCTAAGGTTCCTTCTACTCCATGTCTATGATGAAAAGTTGACTTACCAAGTTCCTATGAAGCTAAGTGACATCTCCAAGATCCTTGGGATCTCTTGACCTGCCAAAGAGACCCACATACTGAAAACTAAAAAGCTAAGAAATATTCATAATGATGGTTCCTATCCAGATATCTATTTCCTTCTCCCCAACAAAGCTAAAGTCTCTTGTTGCTGGTTGGAACAGTGGTTGGCTTTATCCATTAAATAATGGGTCACACTTATGTCATACTTTATTGTTAAGCTACTTGCCTTGTAATGTTTTTACATATGAGTCAACAGGTTCAGTCATTCAGTTCTACAAGGATTTATTAAATGGCTACTATGTACAAGCTAGGGTGCTAGGTGCCAGGAAGACTTGGACAAAGACAAAAACAAAAACTGGTCTTGCCCTCAAGAAGCTTCCATTCTATTAGAGGGAAAATTAAATAACTTGTCCATATTTCCACAATAGGTAAATATCAGGAGTTGGGACTAGGACCCCAGTCTTCTGAGGCCATTGTCAGTGATCTTCTCACTAAAACAAAGGAAGCCTTTTAAAACTACTTGCAAAACCTAAAAAAAAAAATCATAAATTCAGAACAGCCCTCAGCACTAGTTCTAAGGCATAATTATTTGATAGGTCAATGCTTAATCTCTTAAAGTGCTATGAGTAAACAGTTGCCTTTTATAGATGATTAAAAACACTGCTGCTAGGTCATTAATTAAGTCTTGAATCCAACTATTCCACTACAGTAATTGACTATTTTTAGCAAGATTTTCCACAGGCTCTGTGTTTTGTTACCAAAGAAATGAGTTATGGATACATCAACTTGTAGTGGTCATTTTTATTGCTTTATGAGACTTCCATCTTCTCATGGAAATTCATGTAGGACCAAAACAAGCTATTTCTAAAAGCGCCAGAATTATACAAGGCTTCTTTAAGAGGTAAAAGGCAATGGATGGCTCTGATTTTTAAATCTTAGGTAAGGAAATGGGGATAGTAAAAAGCATGGACAAACCCCTAGACGTCTCGGCAAAGAAAACAGGCGGTGACATGGAAACAGACGTAAATAAAATATGCCATGAAGAAAATGAGCTTCAAAATCTGAGTGAGCTCTCTGAAAGTCACAATGTGGGCTGCAAAAATAGAGCTCATATTTCAGCCTCAGAGCTTTGACATGCCCTGTGACCGTCACTGCACAAGGCAGGCAGGCAGCCAGGCAGGCTGGAACTTCACTCTCTGTTAAATCGGTCTCTCAAAAGGAGAAAGAGCTCGTTCTCCAGCGAGGTAGCATTTGGTGCTGTTTTATGATATATTTTTTTTTGGCTGCCTCTCTTGGAAGGGGTGAGAGGTCTTCCCCTATCAGAAGTATCTGCAGAGACAGGATGGAGAGCAGCTGAAACGTTAGGTTGGTCCCTGTGTACACTGTGAGCCGGATCCAAGTCAGGTGTGGTAAATGTATAGACTCTAAATTGTAATTTGGGACAGTTTTTCACAAGTAAAGGAGAGATCTTAAAGCAAGATTTTATTAAATAGGGTTCACAGATGTCCAGTGGGTCCAAATACAGATTTCACAGATCCTTGAACTTGGATGGGGAGTAAAACAATGACTTTAGATCTATCTTTGTCTTTTAAGAAAATTATTTGTTTGTAACATTTAAAATATTAAAATACCCAGTTAACTCTTTCCCTCCTTCCACTTTCCCCACTAGAGAAAGCATCCTATGACCAAAACAGATATATGTATGTATAAAACTAGGTCTTACTTATTGCTATTTATCGGTTCTTTCTCTGGAGATAGACATACACAAGTCATTCTTCAAAGAATATCTCTGTTACCGTATATAACGCATTGGGCTCTGCTTGTTTCACTCTTGATAATTTCATGTAGGTCTTTCCATGTTATCTTGTTGTTGTTGTTCAGTTATTTCAATAGGGTCTGATTTTTCATGACTTCATTTGGGGTTTCCTTGACAAAGATATTGGAGTAGTTTGCCATTTCCTTCTCCAGCTCATTTTACAGAAGAGGAAACTGAGGCAAATAAGATTAAGTGACTTGCCCAGGGTCACACAGCTAGTAAGAGTTGGAGACTGGATTTGAACTCAGGAAGAGAAGTCTTTTGGACTCTAGGCCTGGTGTTCTATTCACTACTATACTACCTAGCTGCCCACTTTTTGCTTCAGTCTAATTGGTTTCCTTTTAAATTCTATGTCCTTTATTTTGGGCATTTAGAAACATTATTTTGAGGAATCTTTAAGCTTTTACCAAAGGATGGTAAAGGGGTGCCAAAGGAATCCATGGCACACAAAACCCCAGAAGTATGTAGAGGTCATCTAGCTTATCCAATCCCTTTCATTTTGCAGAGAGGAAAGTGCAGGAGGTCATGGAAAGAATATTGCAAAAGGTATAACCTCAAAAGAACTGGATTCTAGTCCTAGTTAGGTCATTACTTAGCCCTGTGATCTTGGTCAACACACACAGTCTCTCTGAACTTCAAAGAGAAAGTTGGCTTCGTAATTTAACAATAATAACAATAATCAAGACCCTCTTACAGAAAACACCTTTAATTTCTCTCTTAGAGAAACACCTCTAATTTTATTACTTTTTCATATCCTGGGATTGTTAAAATATTTGAGGGACTTCCATCGAAAAACAGGAAAAACAACAGAACAGAAGGGAGGAGATAAAGTAGTTATTCTAAAGGAGCAAAGATCTGAACTGTGAGTAAAATTAAGTCAGCACACAGAAATTAGAATCCTAGTGGACTATTGGAAAAACTGAGGCTACAATAATTGTTTTACCTGAGGAATATTTCCGAAATAGGCTCATCAGTTTATCAGAGAGGTTAATTAGGATCTAGTGAAATATAAAAGTATAGAACGCTAGAGCTAGAAGAAACTTTAGAAAGTATAAAGAATAGTCCATCTGTTTTGAAGGTAATGATAAAAATAACTAACATTTATATCCTACCTACTGTGTGCTAGGTAATGTGCTAAATACTTTTACATTTATTACCTCATAGTTGCTATTACTATCCTCATTTTACAAATGAGAAAACTGAGGCAAACAGAATTTTAAAAAATTAAAGATAATAAAATAACTAACATTTATATCATACCTACTGGGTGCTAGGTTCTGTGCTAAGTACTTTATATTTATTATCTCATAGTTGCTATTACTATCCTCATTTTACACATGAGAAAACTTTGGCAAACAAAATTTTTTAAAATTAAAGGTAATAATGAAAATAACTAACATTTGTGCTAGGTTCTGTGCTAAACACTTTACATTTATTATCTCATGGTTGCAATTACTATCCTCATTTTGCAAATGAGAAAACTGAGGCAAACAATTTTTTTAAGTGACTTACCCAGGATCACATAGCTAGTAAGTGTCTTAGGCTGGTTGGATTGGAACTCAACTCTTCATGACTTTCAGTCATGGGGCATTGTCTTGTGACCACCCAGCTACACAGGTAATTAAAACTAGACTAGAGAGGGAAAGTGGCTTATCCACAAGATCAATTCCATTTAATTCAATGAAATGTAGTCAGTGTTTCTTCAAGACCCATTTTACAGAGAGAGAGAGACATGGCATTAAACAGAGGTTAAGCGACTTGCCTGTGGTCAACATCTCTATCCACTTCATCAGCTTTGATTTTGAAGACTGAGAGATTTCAGCAGCTGGATAAACAAGGATTTCTTCTTTGTGTGGCCATCTGAAACCATGTGACTTGATCAGAGTCAGGGGCTTGAGCACATATATGGAAGGTGATCATTCCAAAGGGCTGTCTGGTGGGCAGATCATAGACCACATTCTCTTGTTACTTCTTAAGTGAAACTTTATCATTTTTAAAGTGTGGGTGTAAGGAAGGCAGACCATAAGCCAGGGTGCACCGCTATATTTCCTACAACCCTCAATGGGTTAGCAAGGCTACCCAATAAATGCACAAGCAGCTTGCATGATGGTCACATAAAAAATTAAGTGCCCAATATGTACAGATCATTGTAATAGATGGTGAGGGAGACAGAAAGTTTAGGCAAGACACAGTCCCTCTTCAGACTCTAGTAGAGGCAATAGGATACACCAAGGATGCCAATAATACAAAGCAATCTAGAATAATTACATTAAATAAATACAAAATGCTCCCTCTGGTGTAGGGAGCAGATGGGTGGATGAGAAAGAGATTACCAACTGAGTTAGTTAGAGAGAAGGCACCAGAGTGGAGTTGGCATTTAAGCTGGTCTTAGCAGGTCAGATGGGATGATTTCAAAAGTACAACATGAGAAAAAAGGTGTGGAGATGGGAAAACACTGGGAACATGCTCTTCTGGAGACTGAAACCCCATTTGCACTCCCCATTCTCTAAGAGGTAACCTCTAAGAGGTAGCTGATACTTAAAAAGTACTATAAGTCTCCCACAGAACTTCACTTACATTTGTTCTTCCCAATGACCCTTTGAGGTAGGTATTGCAGGTATTATTAATGCTCATACCCAAGGGGCAAAAATGGTTGCCTCTAGTCATCTAGTTGACCATTGTCAAAGGTGGGATTTGAACCTATCTTCCACATTCCCAGTCCAAAATACTTTGCAGCAAGCCTCACTACCTCCTATTTATTTTTAAACTGATGAAGAACAAAATGAGCAGAACCAGGAGAATAGTTTATGCAATGACAACACTGTAAAAATAAACAACTTTGAAAGTTGCAAGAACTCTGATCATGATTCCAAAGAACTGTAATGAAACATGCTATCCATTACAGAGAGGTGACAGATTTAGGGTGCAGAATGACACACATATATTTTTGTGTGCAGCCATTTAGGGAATTTATTTTGCTTGGCTAAGTATATTTGTTAACAAGAATTTTGGTTTTTCCCCAACTGACTGAATATGTATGTGGGTTATGGGAGCGACATAGATGGGGAAGGAGAGAGAATAGCTTTCTGTTAATTTTTAAAAATAGATGCAGAGGGGGAGGTGCTATAGATATGGAAGATTGAACTTTCAGATAAGGTCACTTTATTATTACTGCATCTTTAGTTTTATTTTACTATTTTAATTTGCTAAGAGACCTCCCAAGAAGAGGGAATAATTTATAAATGTAATAATAAATGTCATATAAAAAGAAAAGATATCAACAAAATGGATGGAAAGAAAGAAAGAAAGGAAGGAAGGAAGGAAGGAAGGAAGGAAGGATAAAAGAAGGAAAGGAAAGAAAGGAAAGGAAAAAAAGTAGAAAGAGAAAAGAAACTTTATTTAGGTAATCTCAACGGGAACACTTTGGTTCCAAGTAGGAAAACTTTCTAAGAAAGATAATGAAATAAGGGTCCTTATTGGTGTTATTAGTAATCTATATTGAATAACTGCAATGTGGTCAGAACCAAAAATAACAAAAAATTTTAATAAACAACAGAGTCATCTGTGACAGAGGCTGGTACTAGGAAAAAGTGCCAGGCTGAAGAGCATGTGAAATTGATCACCTCAATGGGGGTGGGGCCCCAGGAGTGGAAATCTGGAGGAGGAGTAGACTCTGGCTGGGAGAGTAGTGAGGTTCTCTCAATCTTGAGAAGCCAAAGAGAGAAGTTGGGAAAAAGACTTTCTTCTGAGGGTTACCCATTTTTCCTGTTGGTGACTGGAAATCTTTCCCCCCAGCACTTCCCAATTGAAGGGACTTTCTGAAGAGAGACCTAAGCAGACTTTACCTCAGCTCCTGTTGCCCAGGGGTGATTCAACCTGACTTTCTCTCAGGGGGCTCAGGCTGCCAAGGCCTGAGTTTCCCCCAAATTTGAGGAGGGAGGGGAAAGGGTTTAGATAGAGACCCCCTTTTCCCACTTTCCTTTTTTCCCATTCTTCCCTGCCCGTTATTCCTTTTGTATTACCTGATTGAGTTAACATTAAAAGTTATCTGTTACCCAAGCTGAGTGTGAGTGAATGGATCAAGGGGAGACCTTTTGGTCTTGAGTAGTGGAGGAGGGACAAGAGGGACAAGAGCAAATTGGGGAGAGCAGCTTTAGCTAAGGAGGGAAGGCAGAAAGGAGGAAAATCTTCAACCCCCCTCTCCTCTCTCTGAGCCAACCTGTTACATCTGCTGTCTCCTCTGAACCCCACTTTAAGAAGGGGGTTCTCCTCTCTTTCCTCCTCTCCATACCAAAAGTCCAAACTTCCCTTGGAGTACAAACTTCCCTCTTTTATCTTTTTAAAAAAATATATACATCTATATCATGGACATTAGAAGCATAGACAATTATTGATTCCTCTAGTGAAAGGGAAAGATCAATGTTCAGTCAGAGGACATGGGTTCAAATTTATCCTCTCATGCTCACTACATATTCAGTTTTGGACAAGTGACCAAACATCCTCTGGCTTCAGTTTCCTCATCTGAAAGATGATGAGGTCAGACTATTTAGCTTCTGGAGTCCCTTGTAGCGCTAGATCTATGATCCCTATGACTCTATAATATATGGCTCTGGGGATTTCTAAACAAAATTAATTATGCCAAAAGCATACTTAATTAGGCATATGCCCATGCAACCATTAGAATACTTCTGCCTGTGAACTGTTGGTGACACGTAAGACTAGCTATCAAGAGATCCTATGGGGCAACTGGGGGGCTCAATAATCAGGTCTGGAGATGGGAGGTTCCAAGTTCAAATGTAGCCTCAGAGGTGTCCTAGCTGTATAACTCTGGGCAAGTCACTTGACACCAATTGCCTAACCCTTACCATTCTTTTACCTTGGAATGGATATATAGTATCAATTCTAGGACAGAACATAACAATTAAAAGAAAAAGGAGATCCTGAGAATATCCTCAGTGAGGAAACCATACCCCTTCATCTTTGCTTTAGGAAGGATAAAAAAAAAATTTCTGAAACTTTAACTTAGGATAATCGCCCATTAAAGAGGTATGTTACAAGTAAAGGACATGTTTCAGCCTGATGAGGATTTTTCATGTGGTAGTTTTTAATTTCTCTGAAATGCTCAACACTGGATGAGAAATAGAATTAAACGAACTTCTAAGCTGCTTAAAGCAGAGACAGGAGTTTTGCCCATCTGAGCTTTGGGTTTGGGAAAGAGCACTGGATTTTTGAGGTTAGAGACTTGATTCTAGCCCAGACTGATAAATAGACATTAAAAGATCAACCACTAATAGGCTGTGAAAGCTTGTATGATTGCTGGCACATAGTAGGTGCTTATTTGGATTGAATTAAAGTCACCTCGCTTCTCTAGGCATCAGTTACCTCATTTCTTGAAAATGCCCTTATTTCTATATAATTTACAACATCCTTCTTATCACCTTGGAATGAATTCATGATTAAGGAATCAATCTGGACTCTTCTCTCTCCATTTTCCCATATAGCTATTGTTACCAAATCTTATTCTACTTTTATAGCATCTTCCTATCTGACCCCTACTATGTTGTCACTATCCTAATTCAAACCACCATTTTCTTTTAGCTGGATGATTGCTAGAGATTACCTGACTTTTTTTTTTTTAGCATTTCTCTTCCCTCTCTAATTCACCCTTCACACAATTTCCAAAAGGATTTTCCTAAAGTGCAGATCTGATTGTCAATCCTCTACTCAATAAACTCACACATTACTCCTTCCATGTTCTACAATCCTACCAAGTTGACTTTCTTCCTTACATATATGGCAGCCCATCTCCTTGACAAATGAATTTTCATTCTCCTTCCTTCATTCCTTTGTTCGTTTATTCATTAGTTCATTCATTCATTAGTTCGTTCTTCTTTAGCTGAAATGCCTGTCCAAAACCTGTTATTATCCCCTCATTTACTAGTGTCCTCCTTTATCACATTACCTTGTATTCATTCACTTTATATGTATTCTTTATGTAGTTATAGATGTACGTGGTGCTTCTCTTTATGGAATGTGAGCTTCTTGAGAGCAGAAATGCTTTCGTTTTAGGGGTTTTCATCTCCACTATTTAACATTATATATAGTCCAGAGTAGACACTTAATAAATGGTTATTGATTGATTCATAAAAAAGTGATGAGAAGCATTGAATGATCAATGAGGAAATAAAGTAAATTCTCATCATAAGTGAGAAAGGCTAAATTGTGGTTCAGGAATGTGATAGACTATTAATTACTGAGTGGTAATAAAAATGAATATGAAGGGAAGACTTCTGTAAACTAATGCAAAATGAAGTAAGCAGAATCAAGAAAACAACATGCACACTGACCTCAATAATGTAAATGGATTGAAAAAAATGAAACTGAAGGCTGTATAATTATAATGAATAAGCTTATCCCTGAAGAAGAGGAGAAAATGCCCTCCTAACTCCAGGACTAAGGATATAAAACATTGCATATATCATCAAACTCTGCTGATGCATTGATTAGTTTTGCTGGGCTGTCTTTTTTCCTTCTCTCTTTCTTAGCTTTCATTAAAAATGTCAGTTCTATGACTACAGGATTGGGGAAAGTATATTTAGAAAAGTCGATATAAAACTAAACTATATTAATAAGAATTAAAAAAAAAAAGAAAAGTCATCCTAGCTATGAGGTCCTGGGCAAGTCACTTAACTCCAATTGCCTAACCCTTAGTACTCTTCTGCCTTGAAACCAATACTAGTATTGATTCTAAAACAGAAGGTATGGGTTAAAAAAATTCAGTGAGCATAGTTGAAACTCAGGCAATGTGTCTGGAGCTCTCTTCTTTGATGCCAAATTTATAGGGCACTGGCAGTACTTCAAAATACATGGCAGTAGAGAAGAGAGATTAACACCTACTTAAAAAGAATAATTAGTTAAACTAGGAAGCTCTGGGATGACAGCTAAGGAAAGCCTTCTTTCACTTTCCTTTGTCTATCACCATTCTCTCTAGTCCCTTCCCTTATAGTGGCCATTCCTTAGCATCCTCTTGTTAGTAATTTGGGAGTTCTATTTCCTTCTACCCAACTGAAACACGCTGCATACCACTTCTACGAGATGCCAGTTCATGATACTCAACCTAAGTGCAAAATTTCTTACTGAATTTTTAGTGTAATAATGAGGCTTTTTGTACTTTTGGCTGTCATGAATTTCTCCTGCCCCTTCCCTACTCAAAGCTCCCACTACTTCTTCCATCCTGGAATACCTACAACTACTTTTCCTTGATTAACCCCAAAGCCATTTTTACATCAAACTTCTCCTTAAGATGTGCCCATTTAATCATATACCTTTAAGGCTTAACAAACAAGCAAAAAATAGAGCCTTTTTACTTTATTCATGTTTATGCAGTAGCATGTGTTGTCTCTCCCATTAACATCCTTGAGAGCAAGGACTGTTTTCCTTTTCCATCTGTATCCATAGTAATTGTGCTTTGAAAATAGAACGTGCTTAATAATGCTTCATTCATTCATTTATGGAGTACAAGAAGCAAAAGCTGAAAATTACAGAGGTAGACAAAAAAGTAGGGGACACAAAACTGGCTTGAGGTGATCAGAGAAGATTTGTGAGATCTCACTGTGGCTTCTGAACCACAAAGCATCCAGAAAAGTCAATCAAAGATTCATTTATCATTTATCATTGACAGGTTTTGTTGACCCTACTGTTAATGACTGGCTGGGACTGAATTTTTCCTTAGAATAACATATTTGATTGATGAAGTTAACTCTTGCTTGGGATCCTAGCATATTAGATTTGGAACTGGAATGCATCTCAGTCCACATGTTGTCTTAAAGCTTTCATTTTGTAGGTGATCAAACTACAGCTTGGAGACCAAAGTCATGTATTTAATAATTAGCAGTAACGGGATCATTGTAGATATAGACTTGGGGTTAATTTGTAGGGGGTTGGGAGTAGAGGGACTGTTGTTTTGGAAGGTCCCTGGCTGAAGGGAAGGTGCAGTCCAGATTTAGCAGTATGGGGAAGAAGTCAGAGCACCTGATCATAGCTCTGTGCTCACCAGAAAATCAAGACTTCTAGCTGTTCAAGAAGGAAAAGTTCTCCCTCCCTTCTCTGTGGGCTGTTTTATGGAAAATGAAACTTTTACCCTCTCCCTTCCTTTTCCACCCCTACTTTGGTGCCAGGCATGTATGCTTAAGTGTATCTTTTTTCCCTGGTTAGTTTGTAAGATTCCTAGGAATCATTTTCTGGCCTTAGACAGAGTCTTATATATTGTGCCAACCAAAGGAAGCAAGATGGAACAGGCACAGCCTTAGCATCCTGGTGCCCATCAGCATGTGTCTTTGGGGGGCAGGGGGCACCAAGCTATAGGGTCTAATTAGCTTCATCTAGTTAATAATAGAGAAAGATAACAAGTAGAGGAATAGGAGAGTAAATAGCCTGTTGTGCACAGACTCCAACTTTAAGGGGGTGGGGAGGGACTGGAAAAAAATTTTTTTTCTGAGACAACATGCCAAAATTTATGGGATACAGCCAAAGTGGTACTTAGGGGGAATGGAAATTTCAAAAAGGAAGGGACTTTCTCTATTAGATATTCTATATTGTATATTTATAAAGGAACAAATCACATGGGAATATTGAATCCTTCTGGGTACTCTGTTGAATACAACTCATGTTTTTATCAGCCTCTATAGTATATGGAGAGGCATTTAGGTGGCACAGTAGACAGTACCTGGCTCAAAGTTGGGAGTACCTTAGTTCAAATCCAACCTCAGATACTTACTAAGCTATGTGACCCTGTGAAAGTCACTTAACCCTGTTTGCCTCAGTTTCTTCATCTGTGAAATGAGCTGGAGAAACAAACCTCTCCAATATCTTTGCTAAGATAATCCCCCAAAAGGAGTTGTGATGAATCTGGCATGAGTGAAAACAACGAAACAACATTGAAAGTGGAACTTCATGCTAGTATTGGAGGAGACTGAAAATGTTCTCAGCTGCTTTGCTTGGTTTGGATTCCATGAAGCCCCCGGTGCCTATGCCTGGCACTCCCTTTGTTCCCAAGATGGTTAGCTACAATACAAGCCCAGACTCTTCTCCCTCTATATCTGGCACTCTTGTATCCCAGACTGCCTCACAGACACATACTCATAGTACTAATGTGGAATAGTGTATGATAAGTGCCTTAGAGGGATGGATGTCAAATGTTCTGTTAGGTGTGAGTAGATGGAGGTAAAGAGAAACGAATTGTCTCTTGGGGAAAGATATTTATATGATGGTTGTTCTTACAAATGGAACTTTTGTTGCTGTCTCTCTAGTTCCTTAGGCTTATGTGGGTCTGACCTAGAAGTTGTTTCCTGCCCTCTGCACAAACTCTACCATATTCTATAATCACGTTGCGCTTGTAACATGAGCCTCTTGGATAATGCATTGCCCTTCTAGAGAAGTCATCGCATCACTGAATCTCAGGTTTGCCAAGGATTGTTGAGGCCATAAAGTCCAACAGTTTACTGAAAAGCCACCCCGTCAACCAGGTGGCCATTGGGTCTTGGCTTGAAGGCTTTCAGTAAGGTGAAACCTACCATTTCTCTTTGGAATAGCTTTAATGGTGAGGAAGTTTTTTTCCTTATATCAAGTCTATATCTGCTTCTTTACAAATTCTCACTGCTCCTAGTTGTTCCCTCCAGGGAAAAGCAGAACATAACCAATTTCTCTTCCAGCCTTTCCTGGACACACTTTCTACCCTGTTGTCTTTTCTAGGCAGCATATCTTCAATTTCAGCCAATGACTCAAGGTGCATCACCATCTTCATCTCCTCACCTGGAAGATTTCAAGTTGATCATTGACATTTCTGAAATGTGGGGCCCCAAACTGAGTATAATTTCCAGATTTTGCTTGACCTGGATAGAATATAATGGAATTATTCCTGGAAACGGTTTCTCTTAAAGAAGCTTAAGAATGAATTAGTTTTCTTGGTAGCTATGTCATATTGATAAATTTGGAATCCACTAAAATGTCTTCCTTTTTAAAAATTTGAACTCTTGGGAGCAGCTGGGTGGAGATCCAGGACTAGAGACGGGAGGTCCTGGGTTCAAATGTGGCCTCAGACTCTTCTCAGCTGTGTGACCCTAGGCAAGTCACTTAACTCCCATTGCCTAGTCCTTGCCACTCTTCTGTGTTGGAGCCAAAACACAGTATTGATTCTAAGATGGAAAGTCAGGGTTTAAAAAAATAAATTTGAACTCCTGTCTAGTCACTCTCCTTCCAACTTGTATTTGGTTTTTTTAAAAAAATCTTTACCTTCTGTATTAGAATTGGTGCTCAATATCAGCTTCAAGGCAGAAAAGATGGGTAAAACCTAGGTTTGTGGTAGTGACTTATCCAGGGTCAAACAGCTAGGAAGTATCTGAGGTCAGATTTGAACCCAGGACCTCCTGTCTCCAGGCTTGGCTTTTTGACCACTGAGCAACCTAGTTGCTATTAAAAGGAGGAAAAAAACTGGGCATAGATTTGAGCAATACTGACTTTAAAGTAAGTGCTGCAGTTTATGATAGCCAGTTTGGTCTGACTCTGAGTTCTTAGATCCTCCATATTTTATTAGCACAAGCAATAACTCCACAGGGGTGATGAAGAAGGCAAGAAGTTCAGAACAAGTGTTCTGAAATAATTTTCAGGAATAGATTTAAGAAATAGGAGTTATAACCAGGGAGTCCCTCCTTTTCTCTTTCCTTTCTTGGATGACTCAGTCATGAAATGGCTGGGCTAGGAGCCTGGTTTCCCAATATCACAACTTTTAGAGTGTGTGGCAAGATAAGCAGAAGTATAAAGGCACTTTTGTCATTGCAGAGGCTTTTAATATTATTTCTATTAGTATTTCATCTTATTTAAATCACAGTTACAGTTTATCAAATTATTATAGAGGAATCCTTATCCATGATTAAAAGCTACCTAATTAAATTTTTTTCTTGTACTATCCCCTCCATCTTGTATTTATGAAGTTCCCATTTTTTTGGAACCCACATATAAGACTGTATTTTCCCTATCAAAATCCATTTTATTACATCTACCTTAATATTCTTGTTTGTAATGATATTTTTGAGTTACAACTCTATAACCAGTGTGATAATTATTCATCCTCATGTTGTGGCATCTACAAATTATAGAAATATACTTTTACAGGTCACTGATATCAAGCAATCTGTGCTTGTTTAGGTAAACTAAATCCATATATTATTCCTCTAATCTGTTGTTGTTCAATCATTTCAGTAGTGTCTGATTCTTCAATGATCTATTTGGGATTTTCTTGGTTAAGTTCCTAGAGTGGTATGACATTTTCTTCTCTAGCTCATTTTACAGAAGAGAAAACTGAGGCAAACAGGGTTAAGTGACTCACCCAGGATCATACAGATAGTAAATGTCTGAGACAAGATTTGAATTTAGGAAGATGAGTCTTCCTAACTCTAAATCCAGCACTCAATGCACTGTACCACCTAGCTTCCCATTTTAGAAATACTACTATTATTAATTATTTAAAGCAATTGATATTATCCTATTAACCTGTCATTGATGAAGTGACTCAGTATTTCTCTGTTCAGAGTTTCCTTTTCCAGCTTCTCACTAGACGTCTATTTAATGATACAGTCTAGGATTTAGCCAGGAATTGAAGTCAAACTCGTATGCTTATAACTGACAAACTCTTTCCTCTTCTCCCTTTTTTGAAAATCCTCCAATCTTCCCTTTTCTGTTCATCATGATTATTCAAGCATCTGTGACATGGCTCAGTAATCACAGCTGTCAGTTCTTTTGGTACCCTAGGATGTGATCATCTGGGCCAGGTGATTTGATCTCATCAAGGCAGCAAGGGGCTTTCTTATAATCGACCTATTAATTCTGGATATCAATTTCCAATTAGCCATTTTCTCTATCCTTTTTAGTATGAAGATCATCATCCTCAGCAGGAAAAAAATGGAAGTCAAATAAGAATCGAACAGCTCTTCTTTCTCTATTTTATCAGTTATTATCATTCCTTTTTCCTGGAAAAACTGTTCTAACTCTGTGATACTTCTTTCAGCACTGTAACCTTAAGAAATCTATCTTTATCGTTCATGCTTCACCTCTCTTGGAGTGTGTACCTGACACTATTCTTAGACAGGGCTGGGCTTTTGAATGCATCTGTGCTGATATATCCTTGCTGCCATTTACCATGTTGTTGTTGTTGAGTTGTATCCAACTCTTTGTGATCCCATGGACCATAGCTTTCCATGGGATTTTCTTGGCAAGGATACTGAAGTGGTTCACCATTTTCTTTTTGAGTAGATATCAGGGAATTCTAGAACCAGAGCAGACTTTTGCGATTATCTATTCCATTTTGGAGAAGAAATTGAGGCTTAGAAAGGAGTTGTGATTTACACAAGGTCTTGTTGAAAGTTGGCTAATCCAGAACATGTCCCAACTTTCTACCACATGTGACCAGGTGTAGACCCACTTGGGAACAGAGAAATGTGTCTAGGAGACACTGATCCTCACCCTTATTCCATAACTATTGAGCTTTGTTATCAGTACCTTCTAGGGCTAAGCATCTTCTTTTCATTGCCTTCTAGGTACCTTTCTTTATTCCCCTCTCTCTTCCTGCTCAATCCCATGCTCCACAGCAGAAACTGATCATCGAGGATGCTGATATAAAATGATGACTGAACTCTCCTTAAAACCAAATAGTTGTTTTAGGGTTTTTATTTGGTTTTAAGCTCTTCTTCCATACACACTTGAACTCCACTGGGACCATTAACTTTGTGTTCCTGCCATCTGCAGATGACAGCATCTTTACTATCTATACTTGCCAAGTGTCTGAATCCTGTGAGGATGGGGGCACTGTTTATTGCTAAGGTAAATTTAAATTAATTAAAAATTTTCCTCAGGATGGACTCTCTACTCATTGGCATAGTTCTTAATTAATCCAGGGCAGGAGCCAATGTTGTATAGTGGGAGGATACTTGAGCTTGTATTCTGGAGATCTGAGTTCATTTCCTGACTCAGATACCTACTTTGTGACCAATGGCAAGGTATTTAACCCTTCAAGACATCAGTTTCCTCAGCTGTAAATTGGTGGTAATATTAATTGTATTACTCACCTTATAGGGATATTGTGAGGACAGTTACATAAATAAGTTATCATTAACTATGTCTTTTCAGGGTAGGTAGGTGGCTCAGTTGATAGAACACTGAGTTTGGGATCAGGAAGACTCTTCATTAGTTCAAATCTAGCCCTCAACATTTACTAACTGTGTGTCCCTGGGCAAGTCACTTACTCCTGTTTGGCTCAGTTTCTCATATATAAAATGAGCTGGAGAAGGAAATGGCAAACTGGTATCTTTGCCAACAAAGAGTTGTGCCACAAAAGCCTTTTCTCCCTTTATGACTCTAAATCCTTCTCTACATTCTATATCATCATGTCTATATCTTCACACAAATCCTCCTCAGCAGACCTATCTGATATTCAGAGTTTCTCAAACTGAACTCACTGAATTCTCTTCCACGCCACAGAAATTTCTTCCCTCTGGAAGCTCATCCTATCCCTGGACCCCGTCTCACTTTGGAAATATCATCTGTCCCTGTAGCCTTGCCCTCTGACTCTGGTTTCTCCTAGAACTTCCATTTTAAGGAGGAAGCTGAGGCCAACCAGACTGCCCTGCGGACTCACCAGACTTTCTCTACACCTCCTCCCAGGGAGGTTCACCCCTCCCACAATACTTCTCAGCTTCTCTTATGTGTTGTCTTTCCCCATTAGAATGTTAGCTCCTTGTGGACAGGGACTGTTTGTCCTTCCCTTTATATTTTTCTAGTCTCAGTGATTAGTACAGTGCCTGGCACATGGTAAGTGCTTAATCAATTCTTGCCATTTGTTGTTAAATGGCTCTTCCACTACCATGAGCCTGCTGGTGAGTGGTAGGGCTGGTCCTGGAGCCCGGGTCTTTTCATCCTATGGCCAGTGATCCTTCCAGTAGCCAATGCTGCACATAACAATTCTTAGAATCACTTTACAAATGAAATAAAAATTTTCAATTAAAAATAAAAAATAAAAGCATCACCTTACATCCCTGTTTATAAAGAGTGCTAACCAGCTGCTATAAGGATGCTATATCTTTTTTAGCCTTTCTATCGCATTCCCAATTTATGAGGTAGCCTGGTGAAACTAGGTGGCATAAGGGCTAGATCCCTGGACCTCAAGTCAGTAAGAGCTGAGTTCAAATCCTACATCAGATACTTAGCTTTGTGACCCTGTGAAAGTCACTTAAACATTGTCAATTTCAATTTCCTTTTCTGTAAAGTGGGGACAATAATCCCAGGATTAGGATAAAATTATATTTTAGGATATATTGGGATTAAATAGGATAAAATAACATATTTATAAAGTGTTTTGTAACCCTTAAAGTGCTATGGAAATGCTAGCTATTATCATTATTATTGTTGTTGCTGATACTAGTCAGGCAGCTAAGGTGACAAAAGTGGATAACTCTTTGGAACTAGAGTCATGATAATCTGAATTCAAATCTTGACTCAATACTTCTTAGCTTTGTGAATGGACAAGTCACTTAACCTCTTCCAGCTTCAGTTCCCTCATGTGTAAAATGAAGATAATCATGGGACCTATCTCACAGGATCATTCTGGGGACTAAATGATATAACATTAAAGCATTTTGCAAATCTTAAACTTATATAGTTAATAAAATTATCTATTAACTTTTCAGAGAAAAATGTGGACTATGTCCTAAGGTCAAAAATTACTGACTTAAAAAGTTACTAAATATAACAGATTCTTTTATAAATTTTCACAGATTTATACGTTCCATTTTGCTAACTGTAGTTTAGAGGAAATTGGCTGGGGCAATTCATTTTTATGTTTCCATTCCCTTACATATGTACCTTGCTGAAGATGTCAGTCTTTTAAAAAGTACTGTGATTTAGGAAAACTTTTAAAAACATAATTTGGAAAATATATTTAGAGAGATTCTTCTTACACTATTAATCACAGGAGGAGTCACAATGGAAGAGATCTGTGCTTTGTCATACTTAACTGAGTTACATGCAAATGACGGCTCTTGCTTTAAGGTGGTCTGGAATAGCCTGGTGGGTAAGAAATTGCTTTCTGGAAATTTAGTTTCTGCATTTCCTAGATTGGAGATATTTAATGACATTTAAAGTTGGAGATTATCCAGAGGAGGGCAACCAGAATGTGGAAGGCTCTTGAGTCTGTGTCATATGAGGAATACTGGGGAAATTGTAGCCCAGAGGAGAAAAGACTGGATGGATGGGGGGAGCATGAAAACTATCTTTAAATATCTGAAAGGCAGTCAAATGGAGGAGGGATTAGATTTATACCATTTGGCCCCAGAGGGAAGAACCTGGGAACAATGGATAGAAATTCTAAATTTCTTAGTCTTAACAAGTTATTTGGTGATCATCCTATTCCAGCACAATAGTATTCCATTATAATCATATACCACAACTTATTTAGCCCTTTCCCAAGTGATGGACATCCCTTCAGTTTCCAGTTCTTTGTTACCACACACACACACACACACAAAAGCTGCTGTAAATATTTTGGTACAAGTAGGTTCTTTCCCCCTTTCTTTGATCTCTTTGGCATATAGACCTAGTAGTGGTACTACTGGGTCAAAGGGTATGCACAATTTGATAGCCCTTTGGGCATGGTTCCAAATTGCTCTCCAGAATGGTGGTATCAGTTCACAGCTCCACTTTTAGTGTTCCCTCATTCCTTCCAACATGTATCCAATTTGATAGGTGTGAGATGGTACCTCAGAGTTGTTTTAATGAGCATTTCTCTAATGAATAGGATTTGGAGCATTTTTTCACATGATTAACATAGTTTTAATTTCTTCATCTGATAATTGCCTGTTTGTCTCTTTGCCTATTTGTTTATTGGGGAATTTTCTTTTGATTCTTATAAATATGAGTCAGCTTTCTGTATATATGAGAAATGAAGCCTTTGTCAAAGACACTTGCTATAAATTTTTTCCCAGTTTTTTGTTTCCCTTCTAATCTTGGTTGTACTGATTTCATTTGTGCAAAAACTTTAATTTAATGCTATCGGAGTTATCTATTTTACATGTCATAATGTTCTCTATGTCTAGTTTGGCCATTAAATTTCTCTTATCCATAGGTCTGAAAGGCAAACTATTTTGTGCTCCCCTAGTTTGTTTTTGGAATCCCCCTTTATTTCTAAATCATGTGTCTATTTTGAGTTTATCTTGGTTTATGGCAAGTTGGTCTATTTGTTGGTGTATGCCTAGTTTTTGCCATACTGTTTTCCAGTTTTTCTATTTTTGTCAAATAGCAAGTTCTTCTTCTAAAAGCTGGAATGTTTGGATTTATCAAACACTATGTTACTGCAGTTTTTTACTACTATGTAGAGAGTGCCTAATCCATTCCATTGATCCGTTACTCTATTTCTTGGCCAGTACCAGATTGTTTATGTGGTTGCTACTTTATGATGAGATCTGATATAGCTAAGCCACTGTCCTTCATATATTTTTATTAATTCTCTTGAAATTATTAGACTTCTGTTCTTCCAGATGAATTATTATTTTATAGCTCTATGAAATAATTTTTGGATGGCTTGATTGGAATGAGCCTGAATACGTAAATTAATTTAAGTATAATTGTCATTTTTAATATATTGGCTCAGGCTTCTCATGAGCAATTGATGTTTTCCCAGATTTTTGAATCTGACTTTATTTGTGTGGAAAGTGTTTTATAGTTGTGGATCATAGAATTCCTAGGTTTGTCTTGGCAGGTGGATCCTCAAGTATTTCATATTGTCTACAATTATTTTAAATTGGATTTCTCTTAGCTTGTTTTTTGATTGATTATCTAGAATTCTCTATGTATACCATCATATCATGTGCAAAGAAGGACAGCATTATTTCCTCATTGCCTATTCTAATTCTCTCAATTTCTTCTTCTCTTATTGCTATAGCTATCATTTCTAGTACAATATTGAATAGTAGTGGTAAAAATGGGAATAATTCTTGTTTCACTACTGACCTTATTGGGAAGGTTTCTCTAGGTTATCCTCATTATAGTTATTGTTTGCTGATGGTTTTAAATAGATGATATTTATCATTTTGAGGAATGTTCTATTTATTCCAATCTTCTTGAGTGTTTTCAATAGGAATGGGTATTATATCTTGTCAGAAGTTTGGGTTTTTTTTTTTTGCATCTACTGGAATAATAATATGTTGTTGATATGGTCAATTATATTAATAGTTTTCCTAACAGTGAGCCTTCTCTGCATTCCTGGAATAAAACCCACCTGGTCATAGTATATGGTCTTTGTGATAAATTGCTTTAATCTTTCTAATATTTTGTTTAAGAGTTTTACATCAATATTCATTAGGGATATTGGTCTATAGTTTTCATTCTTTTTGTTCTTCCTGCTTTAGATATCAACACCATTTTTGTGTCATAAAAGGAATTTGGTAGAGTTCCTTCCTCAACTATTTTTCTTAATAGTTTATATAGTATTGAAATGAATTATTCTTTAAGTATTTGGTAAAATTCACTTGTGAATATATCTGATTCTGGGTTTTTTTCCTTAAGGAACTCATTTATGGCTTGTTCAATTTCTTTTTCTAAGATTAGATTGTGTCTTCTGTTTCCTCTTCCTCTGAGCAATTTATATTTCTTTAAATATTCATTTATTTCAATTATCATATTTATTAGCATATAATTGGGCAAAATGACTCCTAATAATTGTTCCTCTCTCTCTCTCTCTCTCTCTCTCTCTCTCTCTCTCTCTCTCTCTCTCAGTGATAAAGGCCATTTACTCTATGTTTTATCTGTTATATTCATACCTCTATATCTTTTCTGATTTCAGTTTGTTATTGGCTTGGATAAATGGATTTATTTTCTATTACTATGTGTTTTCTTTTTAGAAATGACATTTGGTGGGAAAGGAGTCAGGTCTTAGGCATATAGCTTGGAGCACCTATTCTCCATAGTAGATGTTGAATTGAATGATGAAGATTTTAAATAGGCCATTATACCTGTAAATATGATTTTAAATAACTGAAATAGAAGTATAAACCTCAGCCTAAAATTTCAGTCCTGAGTTGTTTCCTGTGATATAGTTATTCTTTTCCTTGATTATTTTAGGCTCTTTTGTATTTTTCTGGTTTTTAATGTAGACCATTTATGAGTCAAAGTTGGAATTAATCAATCTATCCATTCATATATCTATTGAAAAAAATTAACCTATTTTTCCCCTAATGGGGCCCCAAATGGAACAATTCATCATCCCTGCGTTTTTACATCTAGACCTGCTTGAGAGGAACACCCCCCTCCAGATCTATTAATTATTTGAAAGGTTAGAATCTTAAAATCCCAGTTTTATGTTATAGGAAAATCCAATAAAACACCCCCTATATTTATTTTTTTTAAGTTTCCAAGTGAATGTATATTTCTAGATGTTTAGAGATTGGCAGCACTGGAAAATTAAGTTTATTTATCCACAAGATATGTATTGGGCAAACAGCTGCAAACTGCTTCCCCTCAGAGCAGAGCTGGTTCATTCAACTCTGACCTAGAAGGACCACCCTCCCTGAAACTGAAGGTAATTTAGTTTTCTGGCAAATTCTTTCCCAGGCTGGTTTTAAGAAGGCCATGCTTATGAGAAGTGCTGGGCAAATGGCCATTTACCAAGAACTATGTCATGGCTTTTGTGCTTATCCTTCATCATTCCAGGTAATTATGGAATCATTAGGAAAGGGAGAGCTTCCCTGGAGATGGACCATCTTCTGGCCTGGATCTGTACACAAAATTGACCAGCAACCTTTCTGTCTGTAATAGGACCATCAACATTCTTCTTCATTTAGAGGGAGCAGCTGGCTCCTCTCCTTGCTGCTCTCTTCCCATCTGCTGGGGCAGTCTTCTTGATCACATTTCCGGACACGGTTCCCCTTAGTCCACTGATGCTAAGGAGAGGTCAGCTGCTAAGTTGTTTGGAAAAGATCCTAGAGAAGTTATCTCTGAGGCTTTCACTCTTTCCACTGATAACTTACTGTGGCTGGGGGAATTGTCCTTTGTTTCTCATGTGTGGTGCTGTATGCTTTCCAGAGGTACTTAAAACACTAATGAAGAGTGCTGGACCACTTAGTGGATTTATCAACCCCTTCTTCCTTTGTGTTTTAAGGCTGGCCAAAAGAATGCTAATAAATGCAAGATGATGTTAATTAGCCAAAACCCAGAGTGTTATTTAAAATGAGTGAGAAATAAAATAAAATAAAACATAACTCCTGGAAGCTAAACTAGGCACAAGTCTTTAGTTATTATTGTTGTTGTTTCTGGGCATTGACCATGTTTATGAGGATAGATTATTATTAGACTAGGACAAGCAGAATGCTTGCAGTTTTTTGCCTGTGAATTATTTTCTCCTTTGAACCTTCTAAATGCTTCTATAGCACCATGCTTTATCTTCATTTCCTTCTGGCATGGTCCAGGGTTCTCTAAGTGAATTTCCTAACAGGAAAGTTCATGTATGAGTATTTGTCTGGTGTATTATGCATTGAATAGCTGCTCTGCTTACTAAATTTTAATTGACAGAGCCTGGCCTTGCATACTAAAAGAGTAGAAGCAGACCCAACTCAAGTTATTAGAGAAAGCCTCATAGAGGGGTTGAGTTTTAAGGATTGGTAGGATTTGGATCAGAGCATTTAGGGTTGGAAAGGACCTTGGAGATCATCTAGGCTGAAGCCTTTAATTGACAGCTAAGGAAACTGAGGTTCAGAGAGTGAAAAAGATTTGCTTAAGTCAAGGATGCTTGAACAAATATATTAATGAGAGAGGACTGAGGAGGGCATGAAGGACAGACATTTGGAAAAACCTGAGCTTAGCATATTTGGAACAATGGGAAAAGCAATGCAGATGGATGAGGGGAATATAAGGGAGGGATGAGGAAAACATTTGAATAAATAAGATAAAACTAGATTATATGAAATCTTGAGTGTGGGGTGATTTAATAAGGTTATTTAATACTTATTTGGTTTATCCACAGAAAATTGCATAAAAGTCAACCAAAAGAAAGGGAGTAAAGCATATCAGATAGAAAACTAGCAAGGTCAGGAAGACCCAAGTTCAAATTCTGGCTCTGATTTTTGGATAAGCCACTTAACCACTCTCCCTATACTCTATAGGGTGCCCTGGACAATATAGACATATACTATACATTTTGGATAAATTTCAAATCTGTGGATTGAGTTTCTAACTCAAAGGATTAGAGTTCCCTATACCATTGAAGTGAGAAGTTTTTAAAAAATCATATTAATGGCATGGAACTTGTAGGAAAGATTTCAGTTACCCTTAAGGAAGACATTCTTGCCTACCAGAATGACTAAACCGGCTTTCAGGGAACGAACAAACGTCTCCATCCCTGAAGATTGTTCAGAAGAAAATAGAAATAGGAGTCTGCCCATCAGAGTGTAAAATTCATAAAATCATAGAATGTTAGAGGTAGAAGAAGTTTTAGTACTCACTTCATTGAATGTTCTGTTTTGTTTTTAAAGCTTGACATATTTTTAGGGAACTCATGATAAATTCCCTCTAGCAAAGTGGACAAGGCAATCAATCTTTGAAAATCGCCTGGAAGCTGGCCTCTACCTTTTGGTGATAAAGTAAATTATAGGCAAAGAGGTATTTGCTGTTTTGAGACTTTGCTGGTGAGATTTTTCTCTAGAGAAGGCCACTGTTATCAAAGCAGCAAGAGCTTCACTATGGGGTACAGAGCAGGGGACGAGAATTATGCTCTTTGAATATGACTGCATTGGGGTAGAGTTTTACACAATATCTCTGGGATTAGTGGACCCTTTTATGGCTCTCTACTGAGAGTAAAATGGGGAAAGAGAGGAGGGAGGGATGGAGGAAAGGAGAGGGAAACACAGAGAGACAGAGAGAAGAGATAGGAAAAGAGTAAGGAAGAGAGAGACGGAGAGAGAGAGACAGAGAGAAGAGAGACGGAGAGAGAGAAAGAGAGACAGAGAGAAGAGAGAGGGAAAGAGTTAGGGAGGGAGAGAGAGATACAGAGAGACAGAGAAAGACTGAAAGAGAGAGAGAGAGAGAGAGAGAGAGAGAGAGAGAGAGAGAGAGAGAGAGAGAGAGAGAAGAGAGAAGAGAGAGGGAAAGTTAGGGAGGGAGAGATGGAGAGAGAGAAAGAGACAGAGAGAAGAGAGAGGGAAAGAGTTAGGGAGGGAGAGAGAGATACAGAGAGACAGAGAAAGACTGAAAGAGAGAGAGAGAGAGAGAGAGAGAGAGAGAGAGAGAGAGAGAGAGAGAGAAGAGAGAGAGAGAGAGGGAAAGAGTTAGGGAGGGAGAGATGGAGAGAGAGAAAGAGACAGAGAGAAGAGAGAGGGAAAGAGTTAGGGAGGGAGAGAGAGATACAGAGAGACAGAGAAAGACTGAAAGAGAGAGAGAGAGAGAGACAGAGACAGAGACAGAGACAGAGACAGAGACAGAGACAGAGAGAAGAGAGAGAAGAGAGAGGGAAAGTTAGGGAGGGAGAGATGGAGAGAGAGAAAGAGACAGAGAGAAGAGAGAGGGAAAGAGTTAGGGAGGGAGAGAGAGATACAGAGAGACAGAGAAAGACTGAAAGAGAGAGAGAGAGAGAGAGAGAGAGAGAGAGAGAGAGAGAAATCAACAGAGAGTGTGAGTGACAGAGAGACACAGAGAGAAAGAATTTCTTGGGTCACAGAGAGTTTAATCAATTTGCCTAGAGTTGCAAAATTAGTTATGTGTCTGAAACAAGACTTGAACCTTCATCTTTCTGACTCCCAATCTGTCTCTTTATCCATTATGACATGTTGTCTCTCTACCTTGGTTTTATGAAAGGGAAAACTGAGGCCCAGAGCAACTGCCTTTAGTAGTCTTTGATATTCCATGCTGAAATTGCGTGATTCTTTGAGTGGCATCATAGAAATATAAAATGTTAGATCTGGGAGAGGTTTTGAATTGTCTAGCACTTAGCACAGTGCCTGGCACACAGCAGGTGCTTAATAAAGAACTACTTGTTGATCTGGGTATTGTCGATACCTAGTCCAAAGGAGAAGAAAGACACCAATTATAAGATTATAGATTCATAGCTGGAGGGGACCTCAGAGGCCATCCAGTCCATTTTAGAGATGAGGAAGCAGGCCTCAGGGAGGTGAAGTCACCTGTCACAGGTCATACTGGCAGCAAATGTTGAAAGTGGAATTTGAACCCAGAACCCCTAACTTGAGAGCTAATATTCGTTCTTTCCTTCCACTCCATTGTGCTTAGCACAGGCTGCCTCTGTGTTTCCTGTAAATCCTTGACAAACTTCTTTGGAAATAAGTACAAATTCCACTTCTGACTGTGTCCTAATTCTAAAAGATAATCAAGGGTTTTTAACTTTGGCAGGTGTGTAAAGGATTTCTGAGTAGGTCATGTTTGATTGTAGGCATTATGAAATGAAAGGAAGTTTGGAAATAGGCTGACCTCCTCCTGTGGTAAATGTGGAGAGGGCAGCAGTTGATTCATTCAGCAAATATTTCTTAGATTCCCCAAATGTCAAATATAATAGAGATCCTTAGACGTTAGAACTGGAAAGTATATAAGAGACCTCTTAGTCCAACCTCTTCATTTTGCAAATGGGTAAACTGAGTCCCAGAGAAGAAAATTAATTTACCTAATTACCCCCCCAAATTGCCCAATTGAAATTACAGAATTAGAGCAAGAAGGGAGTGTTCAATACCCTCATTTTGCAGATGGAGAAACTGAGGCTCTGAGAGGTTAAGCAGTTTTCTCAAGATCAGAGATGGGACTTGAACCCAGGTCCTATGACTCAATGACTAATGCTTTTCTGACCATATCTTACTTCCAAGCAATGTATAAATGTATTTGCATGCATATGCACAAATATATTTTTATAGAGATGTAGTTGTATATATATGTTTATTAAAATACATAAATACATGTATGTATAGAAATGTACTTGTGCAGCTATGTACATATATTCACATGTCCATGTATATGAAGTATAAATAAAAAATCATCCAAATGTTTAGGGAGGGAGATCACTAACTGTTAGTTAGGAAGATTTGGGAAGAGTGCTTGAGTTGAACTTGAAGGAAATAAGGAATTCTAAAAATTCTTTTCTCATTGGGCTGTTCCTAGAAGAAGCAGAGATTTGATGGATAGACAGGATTTTGTTTGTCAGGAGTGTGTGTGGTGAGGAGGAGGAGGAGGATAAAGGGATGGAAGCTCTCTAAGTGATGGGAATTGTTATGAGCTGAAGGATGGAGAAGGGCAAAGATAAGCCACATATATCAGCTTGGCTGGAATATAGGTCATGTAGAATAATAATTGCTCACATTGCTATCATGCTAGAAGGTTTGCAAAGCACTTGTCATCTATGACTTCACTTGATCTTACAGCTGGTCTGTGAGGTAGATACTATTAACATTCCCATTTTACAGCTGCAATTGAAGTTCACAGAGGTGCTCAAACAGCTAGTTAATGCTAGAAGCAGAAGTTTGATCACGTTCTTCCTGCCTCTAAGGAGACAGAATAGTTTACTTTTTCCTTTTTTTTTAACTCTTACCTTCCATCTTAGAATCAATACTGTCTATTGGCTCCAAGGCAGAAGAAGGCTAGGCTATGGGGGTTAAGTGACTTGCCCAGGATCACACAGCTAGGATGTGTCTGAGGTCATATTTGAACCCAGAACTTCCTGCCTGGTTGTCAATCCACTGAGCCACCTAGTTGCCCCCAATGTTTTCTGATGTAAAAAGATATCATGCAGGATTAAGGTGAGTAGATATGTCGGGAGGAGTAAGGATAAGGTTGTTTATTTTTATTTTTATTTGGTGTCTGCAGAAGGGAGACTAAAAATTTTAAAGAAGAGATGAGCACTAATGATCAATAATAATAACAGCTCATATTTAGATAGTGCTTTAAGGAATACAAAGCCCCTTCCCAATTACAGTCCTGAGGTGATCGGACCCAAAATCAATCTTTTAAAGGAACTGGGGGGTAGGTGGGTAAGAGGGTAGGGACTTTAGTGGACAGAAGCAGCCAGAATGGTGAATCAGTCAAAATGTGTAACTGCCCCATACATTTTCCCCCAAGAAATCACATTCTAATCTGCTTTGCTCCTGCCTGGTCTATTCATAGGGGCATGAAGTAGATCATCTTAGTCTGGATTGGTATACTCAGTACCCAGTGATCAGAGTAACTGTTTCCTCTCATGCATAAAATAATATCTCCCCCAGGATCAGGCAGTGGGACACCCTGTTGTTAATCTGCACTCTTGACTGCATTGGTCCACTCCTGGTTCACCTCATGTGACCAGGAGTATTCTAGGGGTCTTCCTGTCTATGGTGCCTTTATTTCAATATTAGGAAGTTATAACTTGGCAAATTCTCTAAGTAGAAGATATTTCTCTTTCGTCTAAGCCAGAAGACTTTGGATTATTTAGAAGATCATTATTCCTATAGGAGAGATTCTTGTTGTTTGTCTTTCATTTTTGAAGAGCACCAATGGCATCAAAGGAGGATATCTTGATTAGTGCAAGAATTGGATTTAAGAGAGGCAGAGGTGTCTAAAGTTTCAGTCTCGCTCTTTCTTCCAGAGTAATCAAAGTCCAGTGGCAAGACAAAAATTAAGATGACCAGTGATGGTTCAGAGTTCAGTGGATGAACCTGGCATCTTTGATGTCTGACCAAACTCTACATATTCCATTAGTGCCCGTCTCAGCTGCCACCGCAGCCATTGGAACAAATTGTTCTCATCTGTCTATTTTTTATGTGCCTAAAGGCTGACATCCCCCTAACTCACCAACAGGCTTGAGGCTTTTGTTTACCTGCTTTAGCACATCTCCCGAGATGGTTTACTAGGGTGTAGCCACTATACATTCTATATATAGCTACTTGGAGCCACAGAGGACAGTTGCCAGGTGGCAAAGGTGGATGAGCAGCCCTGAAAAGGACTGGGCAAGCCCTCACACCAGAGGTACTTAGTAGCCAACCTTGAACACCCACACATTCCTGTATTAGAGGCATCCAAAGTCACAGAGCTATTAAGTATCAGAGTTAGGATCATCCCCCAGGTCTCCTGATTCCAAGTCTAGTGGATTTTGCCTGTTCAACAGAGATTCTTAATTTAGGGTCCACAGACTTCCAAAGTTATCTGCGAATAGATTTCAGGGAGTCTGTGAACTTGGAGGGAAAAATATACATCTTTGTTTTCACTAAACCACAATTGTAGAATTTCCTCCCATTATAGCTGTAGGCAAGAGAGATTATTCTGAGAAGCCTTCATGAAACTACTGGAGAGATCCATGACACGAAAAAAGGTTAAGAATCTTTTTTCTAAAAGTTTCAGAAAAGCTTGTTGGCATGAAGGAGGAGCTGGAAGCAGAGACACCAACAGGAAGTCTTAGAGAAGTCTAGCTCTAAATAATAAGGACTTATGTTAGGAAGGTAGCAAAGGGGAAGTGGTCAGATGCAGAAAATATTCCAGAATCAGACTTGGGACTAATTAGATGGGAAGGGAAGGTGAATGGAGAAGTCAAAGATCAATATGGTGGACCCATTAGCAGAAATAATGAAATCCGGAGAAGAGGATGTTTGTTGGGGAGAGAGTAGAAAAGAGAAAGATGGATTTGTTGGGTTTGAAGCCTTGGCAGGCTATCCAGGTGCAGATGTCCAGCATGGAGCCAGAAATGTGGGTCTGAATCTGGGGGAAGATCCAAAGCTTCAGGCCCCCAAGGCAAGCTAATAACCAAAGTCAGATCAGGTATATTGTTGCAGTTGGCCCTCTTCCACCTCTCTGCAGAATTTGTAAGCTTGCTTGCAATCCTCTGTAGATTCAATATTCAAGACTGAAGCAGTTTCAAAAGCATTCCATTTGAGGTGTGCTTTTGAAAGCATCTCATTTCCTGCTGAAGACAAGCCTCAACGTTGTTAGCTAATTGCCTCTGTGGCATTGGGGAGGACTCCTAACCTTTGACTGGAGAAGTCTAGATTCACACCCAGGCAAACCAGTGTGGTCCCACCACTCACCTCACGGGCTGGGTTCACAGGAGAAAGGAGCACCCTTTTGTGTGGGTCCATGAACATGTCTGGCGTGTGCCAGCCACTAGAGGGCATGGACAGACATGAGCAGAGCCCAGAATACAACTCGGGACAGACCTGAAGCAGAAGAACAAAGGGAACTCTTGGGAATGTAGTTATGCCTTACCTGTGGAAACATGTTTCACTCTCTGTTTTGTCCTCAGAGCTCTCTGCTATCTCGTGTTCACTCTGGGACATGTTTGTTTTACCCAATCAGACACTGCTTTCAGCAATTGGTGTAAAAAATAACAGATGTGGGGAAAAACTCCACTGAAACCCCCAAAAGATTCACTATCCAGACACTACACTTGAATCTGCCATTGACATAGATCTTAATGATTCCGGAGGCATTAAAGAAATAATTAATCACTGATTTGTTCAATCAGACTCTGTCATATTTAGGTTAAGCCTTCTCATTTTCTGGATCCAGACAGTACTAAATTTCTAGCCAGAAGATCAGAGGTTTTAGAACTAGAATGGACCTCAGAGACCTCCATTCTAATGGCTTGTTTTATCGACAATAATAATAGCTAACAATTGTACAGTGAAGAAGGTTTACAAAGTGCTTTGCATGTGCTATGTTCTTTGATCCTTCCAGTAATGCCGGGAAGTAAGTGTTATCATTATCCTCATTTTATAGAGGAGGAAACTGAGGCATAGAGAAATTACACGACTTGTCAAGGGTCATACTGTTAGTAGGATGAAAATTAAAGTCTTCCTGACTCCAGATCCCACATCCCGCATTCAATTAATTCTGACCCTTTCAGATAAGGTCCTTAAAGTCCAGCCTAAAGAGGCTGTGACTTGTCCAAGGACACTTAAATCCTAAATGCTCAGAAACTGGATTTAAGCCCAAACATCCTCTGAAGGTAGAGCTAGTCCCATGCTTCCTCTCCCTGGAAATGAATCCTGCCTCTGACATTTACTCAGGCAGCTTAACTCCCCTGAGTCTTTTTTTGTGAAATGGAGATAATCATATTTGCCCCACTAATCCCACAGGCTGGTTGTAATTGAAAGTCCATCTTTAGATATAGTATGCTATATAAATGTGTGTTGGCATTATTAGAATATGTTCTACAGATTGTTGCATTTGTATAATTCCTGACTTAATTAGAAAATGTCTAAAACAAGCAAAATTTAAAGCCACACACACATATAAATATGTGCACATATATCCAGTATTTAGCATAGTTATAGGATATTATATACTCCGTATTATGCCAGACAATGGGTGTGAGGGGTGGGGAAGAGGGGGATGAATAAATATTAGATACTGGGTACACTGAGCTTACAAACTAGTTGGGGAGTAATGCTATCCATATGAGTAATTGTAAATAATAGGCAAAGTTTACCCAGGGTGTCCCCAAAAGTCTTAGTGAAGTTTCAAAATTTAAGCTTAATAAACAAGTTTTAATATTAAAACAACCTTTGGGATACCTTGTAGAATAATTGTATTATTATACATGTATTATATGTAACAAGCATTAGTCATGGGAGTGATTTAAACAGAAAATGTTATAGACGTTCAGGGGATAAAGAAAGCCCTTCTAGCTGGCTGGAGGGCTGGGGGAAGGTGGGTGATGAGGGGAGGTTTCACAGAGAGGTTGATCCCTATTTAGACTTTGAAGGATGCAGAGATAACATTTGGGTAAGCAGCAAGGGTGAGAGGAAGGAGGGCATTTTCAGCTGGGGAAATGGCATATCATTAATCTCTTTTCGATGGCATGCACAGTACTGGCTAAAATAGCAGGAATATTTTTTCTCTCTGCAGTATGCTATGATAGCCTAGCAATAGTGCTACTGTAAATTATACTTTGAAAAGAAGTGGGCCAGGGAATAGAAGGATCCTTCAAATAGCAAGAGCAGATAAGGAATAACCAGTAGTGGTGTTTCCAGTCCCTTTAATTGGATGGTCTAAGAATATATTAAAATGAATAACAAGCTAGGGGAAAACAATGATTTTTATTCATATGAAGTTTTATGTTGAAGAAGCCAAAACAACTCTGGCTTGTTTAGTCTATCTTACAGGGTGCTATGAAGAGTTAGTCATTATTCCATAAGTTTGGGCATTTTCAATATATCTCATTTGGAGAACTGGCAGCTCAAAAGTAGATTTTTTCCTTGAAAATATTCGTTTGTTGACTCTTCTCCCCAAGCCCACTGAAATATTGCCATTAAGTATAATATACCGTATGTGGGAAGCAGCATTCTCATGGGAGACAAGAGTCCTGGCTTTTAGTCCCAATTGGATTATTAACTAACTTTGCAACCTTGGGCCTCTCATTCTAATGTTTTTGAACCTTAACATGCCACATGAACCATTATTCCCTTTTAAAGTTCAAGGCCATTAGTCTCCAACAAAGTAACCTCTTTCATTTGCCTCTCTCCACCAATCATGCATATTGGAATAATGCCATCTGGGGGCTTCTATTCAGGCATTTTTTTAAGGAAAATTGTTCTTTGGCATTGAGGTGACCATTACTAAAAATGACACATGGAAGGGCACATAGAAGGGAAGGACCAATCTCTTGTAGACCCAGCCTGGGCAGAGCTGGTGTGTAGGGCATCTGCTGTTACCTATGTCAGTGAACAACAGCATTCAGTAGGTTTTCAGCAAAATGTGCTTAGGGTTTTTCTTCACCTGGTGAGGTGAATGGAAGGCCAAATTATCAAATGATTACATATTAGTATAGGAAGAATGCTGGATTTTGTGTCAAAGGTCCTAGGTTTGATTCCTGATTTGGCCCCTTACTTTCTGTGGGATTTTAGGCAAGTTATTTAACCTTTATTTAAATTCAAGCCTCATTTCTCTCCTTAGGAAAACAAGAGCTTTCACTTAAAAAACACTGGCTTTAGAGTCAGCAGACCTATATTCAAATTCTGCCTCTTCCTCTGCCTCTTGCTAGCTGTATTACTTTAGGCAAGACACAAAAATCTCTCTGGGCATCAGGGTCTTCCTTTGTAAAAAGAGGGGATTGGACTAGATCGTCTATAAGGTATTGAACAGTTCTATATCTATGATGCTGTGAACCCATTTCAGTGTTTCAAGGTCTTGATCTATGAGCCTGAATTAGAATTTTATTTTTACCTCTTAAAGAAGGAATCCTGAAAACCATCACACCAAAATCAATCAATCAGTCAATGAATATTAATAGGCACTTTCTATGGGCCAGACACTGTGCCAAGAAATGGAGGAAACAAAAAGAGTCAAAAGACAGTTCCTGCACTTAAGGAGCTTACAGTCTGATGGGGAAGACAATATGCAAACAAATACATATAAAGCAAGCTATTATGGGATAAATAGGAAATACAGGAATTAAAAGAAGGAGGCTTAAGAATTGAGAGGTTAGGCATAACTTCCAGTAAAAGATGGGATATTAGTGTGTATTTAAATGAATCCAGGGAAATCTATAAGCTAAACTGAGGAGGGAAAACATTCCAGGCATGGGGGACAGTCAGAGAAAATATCTGTAGCTAAGAGATGGTGTGTTGTTCACAGAAAAACCAGAAGGCAAATGTCACTGGATGGAAAAGCAAGGAATCAACCTTTTATTTGAATCATGGACTTCTTTGGCAATCTGGTAAAGGCTACCAATCTGTGCTCAGACTGGTTTTAAGTATATAAAATAAAATACCTAGGATTATGAGGGATGCCCAAAATACCAAGTGCAAGTCTCCAAATATATATATATATATATATATATATATTTTTTTTTTAAATTCATGGTTTCTAGATTAAGAACACTTGCTGTAGAAAGATAGCTTTTTGGAGTGAAAGAAAATGACCCAAAGATTTCATTTCTGATTCTATATTCAGAATCATTGGCAATGCTGGGGTTTAGTGATAGTGATCGATATTTTAACTTCATTTAAAACCAGTTTTCCCCCAGCAATCCTCAAAATACTTCACTTCATAGATAACCTAACATGATTTTACACTTGATTAAAACAAACCTAGAGATTAAAAATCTCAAGACTTCTTGTCTTTTCATTTATATTTTAAAGAATTTTTATTTGATGTTATAAAATATGTCAATGAAATTAAATTTTATTTAATGAGATTATTGAAAGACAGGATTCAGAATTTAAATGTCATTAATTTCTAAGTGTAAATAACATCAAATGGGCAAAAAAAACCATACACCCCCCCCAATAGAAAAGGACCACAAAAAAATTGAGAACACTTTTTTTTAAAGTCTGATAGTTAAGGTCCCCCTTGATTTGCCTTTGCCTTATTTTGCTCCATCACCAGTACAGTAAAAGAAGAATTTGCTTCTTAAAACTGAGGGTGCATTGAAGTATTGGTATCTTCATTTTCCTTCCCTTCTATTGAGGTATCATTACTAGAATAAAAAAAAAAGAAGGCGTCTCAAGAGCTTTTGAAAAAAAAATGGGTGACTACTTAAGACACTTTGTAAAGGGTAAAAACTGCAAAGAAAAAAGGGCTCGGTAGGGGGTAGAAAGATTCTGAATGTGGGCCTTGTCTGTCTTTTCTTTTAGCTGAAACCTGGAGCTGTTGTTCCTATTTCAGTGCAAACTGTCACCTTTAGTTCATGATGGCTTCACTGCCCTTGCTCCTGAACCTCAACAGATTGGGGCTGATTTACCTATTCACACTCCTCAGTGGAACCTCATTAATAGGCTTATTAGCAGCACCATTCACAGGAGGCAGATTGAAAAAAAAAGTTCCAGTCACTTTAAGGAGAAGGAGAAAAAACTGTAAAGAGATTAATTTCTCTTTCAGCAGCCTAACTGGTGTGAAAGGTTCTCTGGACCTACTGAGGTCACTTGAAGCCTATATATGATGACAGAATTGATTTTTCCCCTTAAATTCCAAACATGCTTCTGCTCTTCTCCCCTCCCCATTCCTAACCTTCTTAAAAACTGAAGAGTCTCTGTTGTGGACTTGTCTGTTAGCTTCACACACACACACACACACACACACACACAGAGGCACTTTAAAGTGAATAAGATGCTATTGATAGATGGGTGTCTTTTCATCCCTAGAAAGAATAAATTCTGAGAATTGCTTTGGGATGTTAAAATAGGTGCCCTTATTTGTCATTTTTAAGTGAAATGCTTCCTTTCCATTCAGAGCCTATAAAGCTATTAATGAATGGGGAATAGGTATTGAAGCTTCTGGTACCATTAATTTATGTGAGAATGTATTAAAAGTATTTTCAATGGTTGCTTGCTATGCCTATGGATGGGAAAATATATAAATATAAATATAGCCCAGAGACAACAGTGCTTCTTACTTGGAAGATTTCCCCATTAATTTGGGGAGAATGTAAAGATTTAAGTGCCAGCGATTGTAGAATATAAACACAGCCACATTTCTTTAGGAACAAAAGTATGAGAATTTGGAAAATCATTGACAAAAAAAGGCTAGGCAGAAATACCGAGTTGGATGACAGATACTTTTGGAAGGTATGTTTTTGTTAAAAAAAAGAAGCAGCTTAAAGATTTCCTAAGTGAAAAGACTTCAATCATTCTATTGCCCCTACCTTCCCAAATTTATAAGGTATAGCAACAAAAATACAACTTTATAGCAGCAGTTAAAATTACACATAAGTAATGGCTTTTTACAGAAGCAGTATGGAAAAAGTAATTTTCTCCATGTGTAGTGTTTGAAGTCTAATGTCTAATGAATGATTATAGTTACAATGTTTTTAAGCTTGTGAAATATTTTAAACATCTCTAAAATATCTATTAATGGATAAAAATGACAACCAACTATCTGTTTTCTCTCCTTGTATTCCATTGGCCTCAAAGACATTCCTTCTCTAAAAACACTTTTTGAAGCAAAATACAGTAAAACAACTGGATGAAAATTAGTGAAGAAATAAAATCTTCATCCTCCCTGTCAAGTAAGCAAAAGTACCATAGTTGCACAGGCTGTTGATAAATTCAGCCAAATGAGCCACTGAAGAGTAAAATGAATGAGTCATAGAAAGTTGGAGGTGGGAGGATGATTAGAGACCATCTAGTTCAACCCCAGAGACCAAGTCATTTGACTTGTCTAAGTTCATACAGCTAGTTATTTACCTGACTCGAACAGGGAATTTACTAATGTTTTAAATTTTCTTAAAACTCATCTTGGGGATTGAGATGAGAAGGGGTAGAGGTGATTGTGGGAGTGATTTTATTATTATAGGTTCTTTTTACCAATTCCAAGTTTTCTTGCAGGATTGAAAATGCAACGCTTGGAGAAAAATTCTCCCTCTTTATGACTTATCAACTTTTCAGATGCATTGATTCTCCTCTCTTATCCCCCAGTAATAACATATTAAACCATTAATAACATTTTAAAAATCCATACAATATTCACGTCAGAATCACCATCATATGCTGTCTTTAAAAGCAGAACAAACCCCTAAGCCTAGCTGCCCGTCAGTAGAATTCATTTGAGGAGTTAGGGGTGGGGTATGGGCAGAGAAGGGACAGTAGCCAGTCATTAGGAATACACGATATTGTTTTATTTTCTGTCCAGATTTTATCAGGGCTCCTTTTTTCTTGCCTGTGAGTGAATTTGTACCACTTGGAGGCGTTGTCAAAGAGAATGCTCAGAGCTCAACCCTGGAGCTCCAGCGTTCTTCGAGCATCCCATCGGAGAACACACGGTTAAACATTTGCAGGCGAGGATTCTGATTGGAAGAGCGGGCTAGAGCTGTCCAGGAAATGGCTCAGGTTTCAACAGGGGGGTGGGGGGGGGGGGGAGTGACCTGATGAGGAGAAGGGAGGAGAAGAGAGAGAGAGAGTGAGTGAGTGAGAGAGAGAAGGGAGTGTGTGTGTGCGCGCGTATGTGTATGTGTATGTGTGTGCGTGCGTTTGTATGTATGTGCACGAGAACAAGCGATCTGAGACTTGACAAAACCTTCAAAGATACCAACGGGGAATTAATTCTGCATGAAGTCTACCTGGATCCGAGACTTCTCGTTTTAAGAGAGCGATGTTTTCGGTTGGAAGTTACTCTTTGCTTTTCCAAGGCTGGATGTGTTGGACAACCTTTAACTGTTCAGAAGTGGAAAAAAAGTTTTGTTGATGAAACTAAAGGGCTGATTTCTTTCTTTCTTTCTTTTTTTTTCTTCTCTCTTCAATCTGAAGCCTGCCCGTGGATCACAGGAATCATGTTTGCACTGTTCCGTAACCTGGGTTTTGCATCCAAGGTTTGAGTACCTCGAACTGGGAATAACCGAGGGACAATTGTTTTCTTCTGGTTGTTTTTTCCCCCTTGAGTTTCTCCCCCAAGGGACACGGGGTTCGTCACTTTGATTCATCCTGTACATACGCGCCTGCTGCTGGGGCAAAAAGGCAGATCGCATTTTCACGGAGCTTTGCCATTCAAGGTAATTGTACTGGGGTTGCAAAAGTCAGACCCGAACCAATACAAATAGGAACTGTAGAAGCTGGAGGGAGAGACGCCGCGGCGGCCCGAAGAAGAACTCTGGATGTGGGGCAGGGGCTGGGGAGCCCTACGGGAGTCTGATTCCCTGCTCCCCTTTATTTTTGCTTGTGTTTGGTAACTCCTTGCTTGTAAGGAGTCTCGGGGCAGGTTGAGACAGTTCTGGCTCGGGGTTGGGAGACTAGATATAGTTGTCTGGAGCTGAGTAGCTCACCGTCCAGCTCTCCCCTTCTTCAGGCTTCCCTCTTTCCCTTCTCCTCAAGCCTCCCCTGTCAAAGCTGCAGCCTGGCTTCTCCAGTGCTCTCTTTCCTACGGGCGCCGCACTTTAGACTCAGACTTAGCGAGTGGCGCTGCACAGAGGCTAGGAAGGCAGAGAGGATGCACCCAGACACCTCATCCTCCCCACTCCTCCCCCCAAAAAGAACTTGCTGGCGGGAGTAGCCGGTCCAGGGGAGAGGCGGCGCTTTGGCGACGCTGGATCCTTTTAATTCTGAGGCTCCGGCACGTGAGATCTGCATCCAGGATCAGTCGAGATGAACATTCCCCCCCTAGTGTTTGTGCCGGAGCCTAAGGGATCGCTTTCTCCCTCCGCCCCTCCCCGCCCCCTCCCCCAGTTATTATCCAGCTAATTCTTTTCATCTGCCTAAATTCAAATGCCCGAGAATGCGTCTCTCGCGTGGGGTGGAGGAGACTCGTAGACTTTCCCTCAGGGCCGCCCGGATTGTCCCGGGAAATATCAGCACCACTCCCTTGAACGATGTCTGGGGAGAGGGCGATGGAAAGGACCGAACGGGAGCTAGGCTTATTGGGGATGGCCTCTTTCTCTCCTCAGAGATGGGCTTGGGACTGGAGGGCTCAACTCACTTATTCTTGCTTTCCCTCTCTTGCATTAGCGCAAGGGAAGGGAGGAGAGAGTGTTGAAATGGCAAACATGTGAAAACTTGTGTGCTAATCCTCTTCCCCGAGAGGGACACTCTCACCCCGCACATGGAGTCTGAACACACTTGCAAAAAGCCAGGGGTACTAAAAGCAGAAGTGGGGTTTTAAGTAGAGCTCTGGGAAAATTAGATACAAAAGCAACTTAGAGCCTCAGACCCCAAGGTGGGCGGGGAGCCGTCCGAGATCCTCCCGGTGTTTCCCTACAAATTTTTTTTGGGGGGCCCCATAAAATTTCCCTTTCTCAAATGAATAAAATGTATATTTAAAGCAAAAGCTATCTTTTCACACAGTGACCCATTATGTGTTTGGTGTGAAAAGCTATCAACATTTAAAACCCCATTGTCTGCTTTGTACCAAATCCCTGTAAATCTTCTACTAGCCTTTACTCATTTTCATCTGAAAAGCCTGTTTAGTTTGAATAGAAAGCAATCAGTAGCCCCTCCAGCTCTCCCTGGAATGTCAATTAAAATGCAGATTTTTTTCCCACCTCTTTAGTGGTGAAAGATTCGGAGAAAAACAGGATATTCCAGGCAAGCAAATGAAAGAAATCCAACAATGAAATTGGGAGAGAAAAAAAGACCTGGGCTGCTTACAAATTCTCATTAGCTTTCAAGAATTAACATGTAGGGACCGTAGTACCAAGTCTGGGACTTTTTTGTTTTGAGATTTAAATGTGTGGAGGAATTTTATTTTTACATTAGCTGCTGCACTTTGTTAGCCCCCTGCTCCCTGGTAATCCCTTAGGAGAAGCTGAAAGGCTTGTATCTTAAGGTTTTTCCTTAGGAGGTGAAGGAAATCTGTCCCATTTTGGGTCTCTCAACTGTGTACATCACTGCGTTCGCTTCTGTTGACTTTCTTGACATAGTATCTACAAAAGAGAAATCTCTCCCAGGAGAACCGAACATAATTAAATCAACAATGCCACAATGGGAAGGGGGGGGGGGGAGGAGGAACATTTAAAGCTAAACTTAATTAACACCAGGCCTTCACTAATACTTGTTTATGCGTAAGAGTGTCTCTCCCACCCCCACCCCCCCCTCATCGCCCCCCGTTTGTTTTTTAAAGTTCTGATGTGGCTTGCGTGAGCTAGGGCCAACTCTCCTGTATCTCAGGCTGCTTTCTCCCGCCTGTCTGTTTGGCAAAGTAATTTGGGCAGGTATGTGACGAGGTGAAAATTGACTTGATGAGGGGTGGCCAGGAGAACGATCAATCATTGGAGGCTGACAGCTCCTCCCCAAGTACGGGCTGAGCAGAGAGACAGAGTTCCCTTTCAAGGGAAAAAATAAACACTACGTGCGGCTTTCACTGAGTCTGAGACTCCGGGAGGGATTATGGTATTGTAGTCAGGAAGCTGGGATTGTGGAGGCCAGAAGCATGCTGGGGCTGTGTTCCAAACATTGAAATAGAGGTCCATAATTATCCAGTGTAGGAGGTCTTGCCATACATTGGAAACTCTGGCGGGAAACACTAGGGAAAAACCTTGATTTCTTTGAATGTTGTCAGAGGCCCTGGCCACCCTAAATGGAGGGAATGCCTCTTTGGTGAGTGTTTAATCTGGAATCATCTAGCTGCAGAACTAGGCACTGGGAGAGAAGCTCATGGTATCCATGGACCTGTTCAGGTTTCTGTTTCCAGGATGCTGTTAGGTTTGAGGAACACTAGATACATTTTGCCATCTTAGAAGGGCTTCTGTCAAAGAACAGATAATTGCATGAAAGCAATCAACCTTTGATTGGTGTTGTGAAGGAGTTTTGCTAGAATTCTCTTGTTTGAAGTGGAAGATTGTCAGAATTCTGTAAACTCCATACTCTTAATTGTTTAGAAAGTTTTTTTTTTAAAATCCAGCTTGAGAATATTTGTGATCATCAGTTAAACAAGTTCATTTTTATCTTCCAATTCAGATATATGTAGATGTTTTATAAATAGATGTAATTATAACTGAGGGCTCTGAAAATTAAGCCACAGAAAATACAGGATAAAAAAAAGCAAATTAAAAAAGCCTTGGAACAATTGTAAACAGGGTCCTCCTTCATATGTCTGTACAGCTCTACATGTATATATCTGTATATCTCTATATAAAACACTGATATGTGCATGTGTCTATGTATATATTTCCTACATAGTTAGGTTTTTTTGAGAGGAGTGGAATCTATAATTGACATAGAAAGTGTCTCCCACTTGGACCTGTGGTTCTTTTGATTTCCCCTTTTGAAAACAGTACTTCATCTTCCTTAAAATTGTTTCTGGCAATTATCTGTACAGTGGCGAAGTGTTTAGTGAAGGTCAATGGGGAGCAATTTGGGATATTATGTGAAAGCTCATGCAATGTCGAAATAGAATTTCATAACTGGACCATCAAGTTGGTGAGAAATTTGGGGAAAAGCTCTGTAGTTTTGAAACCTTATTTTGAGGGCCATTGTCCATATAATGCAGAAGAAAGTGCACAGTGTATGTTTCAAGAGATTCATAGTCTGTGAAGTTTAAAGTTGTGATTAGTTCTACCCACTCCATTTGGGAGTCAGATTTTCTAAAGCTGTAAACTTCTTCCTTTGTATAACCACAATGATGTTCCCTTATATTTACATGACACTTTATAGTTTACAAAGCACTTTCTTGTACATTTGATCTTTATGACAACCCTGAGAGGTAGGTAGGGCAAGCATAATTCTGCCCATTTTACTCATGAGGAAAACTGAGACTCAGTGATCTTTAATGACTTGCTGAAGCTATTTCAATTAGGAGTTGTGGAAGCAGAGTAGAGGCTCATTGGAAATTAGTTCTCATACTCATCATTTACTCTGTAAGGTCAATTTGGTTATTATCCTAGAATCATAGATTTAGAGCTGGAAGAGTCCATTGAGTCCAACTGCTTCATTTAACAGATGAAGAAACTGAGGCACATAGAGGCTAAGTAAGTTTGGTGCTGTTTTCTGTCTTCCATGTGGTATGGCTTTTCTTAAGGTTGAAAATTTGAGAAAAATGTGAAAATAAAAAGTAATTTGTTAATATTTTACTCTTCCGTAATCATCCTAAGGGAGAAGGGTTAATATTGGCCTGAGGAAATAACAAGTTGAACTCATCTTTACAACTATCACTTTTGAAGTTTCTGCAAATAGTTGCTAAACTTAGGTCCTTGGCCAAATCCTCTATCAGCATCACTGTCTCAGAGATAGAGAAATGATTTAGAGTATTCTATTTGCTTACTCTCCAGGCTTGACTTCTCTGTTACTTATGTATTTAGCTTATGTTAGCCTGTTAATCTGTTTTATCCAGGTCAAAGGTGTTTTCTCCTGGGTTCAGCTATTTTTGTTGAGAAGTACATGGGGAACTAGATGGGGTATCAGGAGAGCCAATTTCAAAGATTATCTCAGAAACACAGTCAGATTGACCTTGGACAACTTTATCTGATTGATCTTGGGCAACTTGCTTAACCACTATGTGCTTTGGTTTCTTCATTGGTAAAATGAGGCATTTGGATTCAACAGGGCTCTAAGGACTGGTCTAGCTCTAAATCTATGATGCTGTGATAATTGCCCACCTTACAGGGTGGGCAATGAGGATCAAATGAAATAAGAAACATAAAGTACTTTGCAAACCCCAAAGTATTAAATAAATGTGAATTAATGTTATTTGTGGTAGTAGGCACTGATTGATTCATAGTTGTAGAGGATTTGGGTATCTTGGTTCCATCATTCTTTTAAATGGTGGTGGGTGTGAAGAAAGAGCGAATTAAATATCAGCCTTTGAAATTGATTTGTGACTAGTGGAGAACTGATAGAAATTGTTTTCTGTGAGTCTTCCAAACATTTTTTTTTCTGTTGTGTTACCTTTCCCTTTATCCTTAGTACAGAGTGAAGGGCATTCTGTTCTTTTAGGCTGGTTGCTTGCCCAGCATAAATGTGTGTGTGTGTGTGTGTGTGTGTGTGTGTGTGTGTGTGTGTGTAACCAGTGTTCTTCATATTTCCATTGTTACCAAACCCAAAGTTGAAGGAAGAGTAGTTAATGAGTCCCATTATTTCCACTGGAGTATTTTTAACTTTCTTTTGTAGCTGCTGCTTGGACTGCCCTTGAAACTAAGGTCAGAATTATTTCTCTTGCTGTGGGGAAGAGAGGTGTGATGGAGAGGGATCAAAATGTCCAAGTGATAAAAAGAATATACACTGAATAACTGAAATACCCTTGTGGTTGTTTCTTCTCTCTTAGGGGACCCATAAATGCCCTTTAATTTCAGATGCTTTTTTTTTGGAGAAATAATCTTAACTTTTCAGTGATTGGCATGAACCCCAATATATTTTGAGGAACAATACTGGAGGACCCGATATTATGATGGAAACCATTCATAGATAGTAGATGATAGCTCAATTTTATCATATTGCATAAACCCTCCCACTCTAGGTTTAAGGTAAGATTTTCAGTTGGCATTCAGGATGATTTCACTGACACACTAAATCTCTTTCCTTCTGCAGAAGCAGCAGCAGCAGCAGCAGCAGCAGCAGCAGCAGCAGCAGCAGCAGCCACAATAGCAGCCACATTTCTGAGCCTTTTGAAGGCCGAAGGCATTGCTTGTGGTCCATGCTTGTTTAGAGGTGTTCAGATGGGATTAACGTCCACATGGAACTATGTAAAAGGACCCGGGATTGGCACAGTGAAGATGGTCAGCTGGGGTCGATTCATGTGCCTGGTTTTAGTCACCATGGCAACATTTTCCCTGGCCAGACCATCATTCAATTTAGTTGAAGAAACCACCTTAGAACCTGAAGGTAAGTTATTTCCTTACACTTCTTGAATCTCAAGTTTTGTTCCAATTCTTTCTCTGTGGAAATGTCATGGATCTTTGACATTTTATTTTTGTAAGTAACTGTTGCCTGTATTATCATAACTGAAAACTCACTGAGAATATTGGAATGATCTTTAGGTTTATAAGTCAGGACGAGGCTCTCCTAGAAGAGGAGAGATATTTACTTGGGGAACCACAAGCTAGAAGATACATCCTCATGATTTCTGGCATTCTGCAGCTCTTTATTTTGAATAAGGGAGCCAGCAAACAGTTCACCTTTAGCGGATCCTCTCTTGCTTCCTTAGAAGAGTTAACAATGAATGCTGTATTCATTATGTACATTCACTAGCAGTCCAGCTTGGGAGATATACCTGAATAAAGTAGAAAGAGTCTCTACTTTCTAACAAAGGGAACTGTCCAAACCCTCCATTTATTGGAATTAAAAATTTTTATCTTTGGAGTAGTTTATCCTTCTGAAGTTCAGGTTGGTGAAGTTATATACCTTCCAGTCTTTTTGAATTTTTAGTCAATGTAATTTTCCTAAAGCTAGATCACTAAAGCTTGGCATTGTTTTATTGTTTTTTGAATAGTTCCAAAGTACATTGTACTTGATTCTCATATGCTTTCCACAATTGTCTTAACTTTCAAAATTTCATTTTAAAACAAGGTAGGAAAAAACAACAAGCTTTAGCAGTGAGGTTGAACATATTGAGATGTACAGAATTGGGTTCTCTGGTAGTCTCTTTGGAAATAATATTAGCCAAGTCTTTAGTCAGTGTAAGACTGAAATCTGTCATCACGAAAGAATATCGGTAGCCGAGTTATTTTTCAAGTGGTAATCTGAGAATAAAAAAGGAAAAGCCAGACTCTCATCACCACTTAATGAACCTGTTTGTTGATTACCCACCTGGTGCTCCATTGCCTTTTAGGAGCACGCCTCCATCATGAGTGATCCCCAGCTTCAGGTCAGCTGTTATGGGAAAGCGTCTGTCTGAGTTACAGGGTGGAATGATCAGGAATGTGATTATGTGGAGGACAGGTTGTAGCAGTGAAGGAAGCACAAACATTTTCAGCTTTAGTTAGAAAAAGAAATGGTGGTGGTTTGTGAAGGAAGGTGGAAAGGGAGAGGAGAGATTTGAATTCTTACCTTAGATTACACAAGGATTTCAAAAGGAACCCAGAAATGTGTGACAGTTATTGAAGAACAAGGTCAAATCTTTTCCTGCACTGAGACACTGTTAACCTGAAGCCATTGCGTAAGAGAGAATGCTGAACTTTTGTTGAGGAAAGGGAATGAAGACTTTATAATTAATAGGTTTGGTGGCATAATAAAGCCTTTCTTCATAGGCTTGAGAAGGGAGATCTGTGGGGGTTTGTAGTAGAGATTGGAAAAATTATAGATTTACTTCTTAGCATTCTCGTTAAATATGTACTAGAGCATAAATGTCATTGAAAAATGCGGTATATCTTAAAAACTTCATTTGAAGTCATTTTTAGGAAGGTCCCTGATTTCTGATGATATGCTTGTACTTTCAAAATTATATCATATTATGAGTTAAAATGAATGCTTTTCTAATTGCTAGTTGTACCTTGAGCATATGCCATAACACAAGTTAGAAAAGTAGTGCTGGGATTAAAAAGAAATTAAAATTAAAAAATAACCTCAGGAAATCATGTATAAAAAAAAGAAAATGGCCTTTTTCATCTGAATTTCTATTGCTTTTGTTGTAACATGTTAGTGAATTTATTTCAACATTAGATGAGCATGTTGGATTTATTTGAACATTCCATTAATTATAAAAGTCATAAGATCTTAGGATCACAGATTCAGAGTCTGAAGGGAACTTAGAAGTCATCTGTGAGGTAACAGGTCCAAAGAGGTTAATTGGCTTGCTCACTGTTATCTAGACAGTAAGGGACAGTACTAGAATTTGAACTCAGGTCTTTGGACTCTTACATAGAGAAAAAAGTGGGGAGATGTATATGTGTGTGGAAAGAAATGATTCTTCAGGACGGCTTTATGGGTAAAATTCATAGCCATTCAATGTGTTTGTGTGGGAGGTCAAGAGAGAGTTGAGTCCTAGATCTGGTTTTTACTAAGTAGTTGCCTGTCATTAAGTAAATAGCATCCTTTCTGGGACTCAGTTTTCTTATCTGTCAACAAGTTTGGGATAAATGGTCTTTTTTAAGGCTCTACCCAGTTCTAAAAGTTAAGTGATGCTAGCTATTTTCACTCAAATATTTTATCTTAATAAGCACATGACACCCATTTGCTTTTCTGTAGACTTTTGGTAGATGTGTTAAAAGTATATGCCATAAGTGTCCTTTTGATCAGTTTGGGATACTGAACAATCAGTCATGTTTATTGCTACCCATAGTATCAGCACTGGCGTTTCTCTACTATCCTATTCCAAAGAGCGTTTTAGTCTGATACCTTTAAAACAGAATCTAATTACATGTAAGAAAACAGTTTAGAAATTAATACTTATTAGTTTTAACAACTGGATTTATTAGCTGTTTGGTTGTCTTCTTGTTATCTAGTTTTAACATCCCTGTTAATTAGTCACCGTGACTTGGTTGGAGTGAAATGGTAAATGCTTTGGTCTCTTATATAAAGCTTTGTACTTAAAATTGAGATAAAGTGTTTATTTTGGTGAATTGTGCTTAGTTTTTATAAATAACAAGTCAAACCTGGACTTCTCATAGCATTTATAATTGGAAAAGTCTTCATAGGACCAATCTTATTATTTTGTAGTAGATGAATCTGAAGACTTGGATAAGTTAATGACTCTGCCCAAGGTCACATAGGAAGCAATGCCAGGATTTGAACTCAAATCCTCTGACTACATTCAGTAGTCCTGCCAACACACTCTCTTACTTCTTTCTCCTAGGACATTCTATCTTTGTAGATTCTTGGTGGTTAATTAACTAGGAAGTTCAGTTTAATAATATTTTCTGGGATTAAACTAGAAGGAAAAAGTGTCCAGATGGAAAAACTGCTCAAAGGTTCTCCTGTTTGTAAGAGGTCATTTTAACCCAATGGAAAGATGAATGACCCTTTATACCATCATTTTGCTCTACAGTGTAATTATATTCCAATGTCTTGACACTAAACTTTTTTTTTAAGTACAAAAACAAGAAGTATTTATACTCAGGTCTCTTAAAATAGTTTTTTAATGACAGACCTCCAGAAGCTTTAATTTTGTCAAAAAATACAACTTATCTTTGAAATGGGAATTTATTGTCTTCAGAAACCAAGCACAAAGTTACTGACTGGCTCCATTAGGTGTGTTGATTAATATTCGGATTATTTAAAGTCCAGTCAATTCTTGATATTACCCCTGGGAGGAGGCAGATCTTGCTTTCAAGTTGTTATTGACATTGTCACCTACTTTGCTTAATTAAGTCATTGTTGACATTAACGGGGATCTTTGTTTATTTTAGCCCAGCTGGAGCTGGAATAAAAGTCCCTTTTAAAACCAAAACACTTAATTACTTTTCCCACCCAGGAGAAAGTATGAACCTTGAAAGAAGACACACTTGAGAGGGTAACTGTTTCACTGGAGTTGGGTTGGTGAAAGGTGGTGGTGCCTTCACCAGCCTGGAGTTTCCGAAAGGTGCAGGATGCCAAGTCAGGTCTCCAAAGTATGGCTTCATTATGTTATCTCAAGTACTGTAATAATAACAAGTCACATTTGTGTTCCATCCTAAGCACTTTCCTCATAACAACCCAGTAAAGTAGGTAATGCAAACATTATTGTCCCCATATTATGAGCCTTAAGATGATGAGATCATAGATTTAGAATGGGAAGGGATGTTGGAAGTCATCAAGTATGGCAACTCCCCCTCCCCCCCATTTTACAGATGAGGAAACTGAGACCTCAGGAGGGTAAATGACTTGTTCACGATCACACAGAGTAAGTCAACACAGGAATCAAAAGCAGAATTTTGCCTCTAGGGCTCTCACTCTTTGCTGTATGCCAGGAGGCTTTGTAAATTCCTGAAGAATCAGATATACTCCCATTTTAATACAGGTTTAAAAAAATAACAATACACATTCTCAAGATAGAAATCATTTAAAATTATTTATTGTTTTATATGATCTGTATCTTTACTATTCTCCATTAGTGTTGGTATGTAAGATTTGACTGTAACTTGAATAGTCTACTAACAAGGACTTATTCTTGCCCAGTTAAACTAAATACAGGCTTATGCAGTTAAAGACACAAAGAAGTACACATTCTTTATTAGTATGTAAAATATTTCACAATTCACAGACGAAGTCCTTTGTTTAGTACCAAGTCTTGAAAACTAACCTGGCAAATCAGAATAATTTAATTTCTCTAGTTTTGGTAGAATTACCCTGTTAGTTACCACCACCCATCCTTTTACCCAACCACCTATGCCTTCACTTTAAAGATAAGGAAACTGAGATTCAAGAAAATTAAGTCACTTGCCCTAGATCCTACTACTAGTAGTAACCTTAAGTGGATTTGAACCCAGATCTCAGCCCCACTCTTTCACTCTTTCATATTGATGATCTCCAAGTCCTTTTCCAACTTTAAAATCCTAGGGTGCTATTATCCTAATCTCTTTAGACGATTAGAGGGAAGCCTTAATTTCTGTGGGTCTTGAATTTCCTCAGCTGTAAAATAGAAAGGGTTTGATTGGATAATTTCTAGGGCTCTGTCCACCTTGAACTTTCAGCGACTGTGAACTTTCTGTGAGTCTTTACAACCTCGCTAGAAGTCAGAACCTAAATGCCTTTGCAGCTCAGAGTAAAGAGATGCCAATGTTAGATTTAATGAGTATTTAAAAGGACATGAGAAAACTGACAGTCCTGTTTAATCAGGAAAGGTTTTGTTTGCAGTTCCCATTTCCGATTAAAATAAAGGCAGTAGTCATTGAACTTAGAGATGATTTGTTTTTATATTTACTCTATAAGGCCCATGGTGAAGAAGCCAGTAGCCATCTTTAATACTGGTAGGACATCACTGTGAGGTTTTCCTCCCAGCTGTCTTATTAATCTTTAATAGAGGACCTAGGAAATTTACTTTGGGATGCCAGTTTGTTGTATAAAACCAAGTTCATGGTCGGCCTCTCTTTCCTTGTGCTAGCTATTGTATGCCATACCAGTTTACATCTGCATTTGGTGACTGCCTTTAGTGGGGCATACAAGAAGGATTTCTTCCACCAATCCTTAAGTTCTCAGCTGCATCCCTTTCCCCACCCACGTGCTATGGATGCTTTAAATTTCATGCTGGTATAAGTATGTGTCCTCTTTGTTTCAAAAGGTGAATTTTCACCCTACATTTGCCATTCCTTTTATGCTCCTGAAATTTAGAGAAGGGGCCTCCCCACCCATAATTTTCATTGTCCCTTCACTTAAATTCATGAGTTTGCCAAACACATAGTCATTGGTTTGGTCCCCTAGAACTCTGACTCCCTACCATGCCTCTGGTTTTCTGCTGAGCAAGAAGAGAGTGGAGTGCCTAATGATCTTTCTGAGAGGTGGAAGTGGTTTTTTTTCTTCAGACTTATCATGGGGCATCTTTGAAAGGCATGTGCATAAGACCTGGAAGCAAAGTTCATAATTTAAGGAAGAGTTTTCATGAAGGACTTTGGACAAGGTTATCTTGAGTTTCAATTTGGTGGTCTCCAACTTTCTTTTCTGTGGTGGCAACTTCCTCTTCTTGCTTGATAATAGATACTTCTTTTGGAACAACAAGACAGCCCATCTTTCTACTAGGGCTGTTTTTCTTGATTTTAAGTCTCTTATGGAATCTGAGGTGAGTTTCTCCATTTTGCTGACATGATGGATAGGATCAGAATATGATAGCATCTTTTGATAAGAGGTGAAGGGTGCACAGAGGTCATATAACTATGCATTTCTAGACCATTAGCAAACAGTAGGAACCAGTGAGAAGCATCAGTGTTACTTGTTTGGTAGTATTGGGGGTCTGGTGGTAGCTATTTTAATTTCTTACTCCAGTGACTATAATGAGAATGCCTACATCTCAGTTTTATGAAAATAGAAATTTTGAAATATTTTCACTTCCCACCATCTACAATTGTCAGTGCTTAAAAGGACACACTTGATAATTATAGATTTAGATCTAGAAGGGACCTTGGAGGACATCTAGACACCCTTTCCTTCCATTGCATTTTATAGATAAGGAAACTGGGACTCTGAAAAGTGACTTGCCCAAGGTCAGAGAAATAATAAGTATTTAAATTACTCTTATTTTTTCAAAGATTATCTAACCATAGAGAAAATGCAAAATGGCAGCCGCAAAAACGAATAAACTCAGAGTCAGAGTGGAACAGTACATTATTATCCTCATCTCCCAGCTCTTAAATTATTTATTTATTAACTCATCATGGTTTTCAGAAAGTAGGCTAGTGCTGTCATTTTAGCCTTTATGATCAAGTTAAATATTTATGCTTAAAATGTAAAAAAAATGTATTTTGGCATTGAGGGGAAATCTTGTATCTTAGCAGATTTTAAAACATAGCCAACAAAACAACAGTTGCCATTTATTCCACTTTGGAAAATAGTAAACAATTGCACCACAGTTGAGATTAATTGACCCATGCTGTATGTATTAAATTTTTTTTCTTTCTTTTCATTCCTTTTGAATCAGAGTGTCAAATTGTTGCAGCTCTATTTACTTCTTGCACAACTAGAGAGTAGTAAATCCCAAGTTATTTCTGAACAAAGATCATATATATAGAATTTCAGCCCATGGTGACACATTTTATGAGGAGATTGAAAAATAGCTTATAATGAAAATGCTGATAGGCTCAGGAATGAGGTTATAGGGCATATATATTTGTATGATTTATGTAGCACCTTTTCTTAAAAGAGCTCAAGGCAGACCCATAATATAACTGCAAAAACAAATACTGCATAAATTTTCATGAATATTTTTTGGCCCTCACTCTCCATCTTTATTACATGTGGATTACTTTTTTACACATAATAGTCTACTGTTGAATTTTCCCATATATGTCCATTGTCCAAATATTTTTAGAGATATCTGGAAATTAAAAGAAAAAGCCAACTCTCTCTCTCTCTCTCTCTCTCTCTCTCTCTCTCTCTCTCTCTCTCTCTCTCTCTCTCATCTCTCTTTCTCTCTATTTCGCTCTCCTATGTGTGTTGTGTGGTGTGTGTGTGTGTGTGTGTGTGTGTGTGTGTGTAAGGGGGAGGTAAAAAATGATTATAAAGATCCTTAGAATTGGCAAGTTAAGAATTTAGATCCTTTGAAAGCCCCTCTGCTCTGAATTGAAAGTTGACAGTGGGATAATCCCAAGGGAGTATTTCTATTTTAGCAGTGGCATTCTTCAATCCTTTAAGTCTTCCAAATTTTCAGCAAAATGGATATTACATTCTTGGTTGACACATAGTAGTTGCACAATTGAATCTATACTAGATACTATAAATGTTTCCAGTTTCAAATCGGTAAAGTCTGAAAAAGACATAGACTTTACAATCTTTACCTAGACTCCTGCATCAATAACCCTTTTCTTGAGTATAAGAAAAAACAATTATGGTCTTAACTGGCACTTGATATATGATTTTATAGCCAAAAATAATTCACAATAGATATTTTAAAGGAATCTTTGATAGAATAACCAAATGCTCAAGACAGAGCATAAAAGAAAAAGTTCTCTAATAGAACATGTTACATTTATTTTTTTAAAAACCAGAATTATTTCCAAGCTTTCTCATTTCAATGAATAGTTATTAAGTGTCTGCTCTATATCAGGCATTGTGCTTATAGACATTGACCTATGCTTTCTACCATCTTGGGTCCCTTTGCAAAGTTTGGGAGGGTTTGAAATGTGCACATTTTGCTGTTTTCAGTCTAAATGCTTCAATGTTTTTTCTGTTAAAAAAAAAGTCAGCTTTTGCAGCCATGCAATAACAAACCAGGGCACACACGTCATTAAGAAAAATATATTTTGGCAAGAAAAGGCTTTTCAGTTTCAGGCTTCCAAGGGACTGTCATTAGGGCTTGTGGAAAATTATGGGGGAAAAAGTTACAAAATTTGTGTGAAGTGTAACATGCTTTACTTGCTTTTGCCCTGAAGTTGGGTTTTGAACTTTTGGTAACATGTTGTGGTAATCAATCACATATTCTCTCATGGTTACTTCTGGACTGTGACTGCCATACACATTATAACAATTGTTCTAGCTGATGGAAGCAATGGACTTGTATGTTACTGGATTATGGCGTCAGTAGTGATGGTGAATATTTGTTTTGGACAGTTTGTGGATGTCGGTCTGAAAGAGTTAAATGGTTTTCCTACCTCCTTTGTTGTATAAACCAGTAAAAGTCAGGGCTATTGATGTAATGCTTTTCTTTGAGGTAAGTGTGATGCCCTGTCCTGTCAAAAAATTCATATTGGAAAAGTTTTCTGGAAGATTATTGATTTGGATCTAGAATATCTCTTGTGGATTCTCAGGTGCTTGCCTAAATTATCTCTAGTGTCTGCCATTTAGTCTATTAACTAAAAAGATAAGGGTCTACCCTGGACTTATTTGGTGACACACATTTTATTCAGGAACAATTAGTGTTTTTGCATTCTGTGTGTGTCTCTGTGTGTGTGTATAATATATATGCATTAATCAGAGTTTACTGTATATCCAGATCTCTCAGTTTAGAGCATTATATATTTGGAACAGTAAGAAACCTTTAAGATAATTTAGTTTAATTTCATTTTAAAGATCTGGAAACTGACCCTAAGTATTTAAGAATCTTGCCTAACTGTCTCTCAGCAGGTAGTAGGTAGGGCTGAGAATTTGAACTCAAGTATTCTGATTTCCATTACAGACTTCTTTCTACTATATTTATTCTGCCTCATACTAAGTTTAACTTCATGCACAATTTCATATATGTCTTTTTATACTTTAACATATTCCTTGCATTAATCATTTTTATGTTGTTTTCTACAACATCTATTTAACCATTGCATAGCTGTTCGCTTTGGACATTGTAGCTGTTTCCAGGTTTTCTGTATATATCCTTGTACACAAAATATATTTCCTTTGAATACATTCTGATAGTAGGATTGCCAGGTGAAAAGGTATGTCTAGATTTTGAGCCATTTAATTGTTATTTTAAAGTAAATATTTTATGAATTTTTTTACATCTTATTCACTTCCCACTAAATCAATAAAACTGTCCCTTGTAACACACAAAAAGGTCAGCATAAGGAAAGAGAGCCAATACATTGACCTTTCTGACCAGGTAGGCCTTTTTGTACCTTTAGTTCACCACTCCTCAGCTATGGCAGAGAATTTAAGATTGGTCTCAGCATTAATCAAGGTTCTGATATCTTTCAATACTGTTTTCTATTTTGCTATTTTTGGTCATGTTTAGTCCTCTTCTGGTTCTGCTTATCTTGCTTTGAATCAGTTCATACAAGTCTTCTCATATTTCTCTGAATTTGTCATATTCATTCTTTCTTAGGGTTCAGTAATATACCATTATATTCATAAGCCATAATTGATTTAGTCATTTCCTAATTGATGGGCATCCATTTTCTTGTTACCACAAAAACATTTTACAATTTTACAATAACAATTAAGGTAGGATTTTTCTTTCACTTTCTCTTCAGAAGCTTCTGCTTTTTAAGGTTAAGGTGGATAGGATATCTTATACCAGGTCAGTAGGTATAATATAGAGGAGAATAAGGAAGGGCTTGCCTATTTACCACATGGCCCAGACAATTAAATAAGAATAAGACATGTGAGCACAAAGAATTATATTCCAGTTCTAATTGTCACTGAGAGAAGTAGGAAGCTTGGGGGAAAAATTATAAAAATGAAGGGCAAAAGTAACACCTTGACCAGGAAAAAGTCTTTGATAAGTGAGTTAGAAAATATTTTTTGAGAAAAATGGGAAAAAGGAGGGAAGACAGAAATGAAGTAAATTTAAATCTGTGATTATTTTTCAGATGTGATCTGGGTATTTTTTCTCACTACCTAGCCTCTGAGATAAATTGAATCTTTTTTGGTTTGCTGAAGATATATTGTGAATTTAAAATCCCTAGTGATATCATGCCTTTAGATATGAGAGCTGAGGACTTGAAGAATATCATAAAGTTCTCAAATGGTGAGAATTATAGAAGAGAAATTCTGAAATTCTAATTTTCTCTACAGCCCTGGAAATTAAAAAAAAATCAAACATCTTTGAAAAAAAGGAGTGTAGTTTAGTGAATCAAGGGCTGGTTTTGGGAAGAAATGGATTCAAGTCCTTCCTCTGATTCACACTCTCTGAGAGACCATTGGACCTTAAACTTTCAATGCCCCAGGAAAATACCTTAATAGTCTGTAAGTCACAGATAAGTTCCATGGGTGCTGAGAGTTTCCAGATCAATGCTTTCATGTACCATTGAAATCAAAAGTCTACACCCACCCCAAAATGAAAAAAAAAAAAGCTTTGAAAAGGGGCTTTCATTCTCCAATTGATAAATGGGCAAGGGACTTGGATAGTCAGTTCTCAGATAAAGAAATCAAAACTATTAATAAGCACATGAAGAAGTGTTCTAAATCTCTTATAATCAGAGAGATGCAAATCAAAACAACTCTGAGGTATCACCTCACACCTAGCAGATTGGCTAACATAATAGCTATGGAAAGTAATGAATGCTGGAGGGGATGTGGCAAAGTAGGGACACTAATTCATTGCTGGTGGAGTTGTGAACTGATCCAACCATTCTGGAGGGCAATTTGGAACTATGCCCAAAGGGCGACAAAAGAATGTCTACCCTTTGATCCAGCCATAGCACTGCTGGGTCTGTACCCCAAAGAGATAATGGCCAAAAAGACTTTGTACAAAAATATTCATAGCTGCGCTCTTTGTGGTGGCCAAAAACTGGAAAACGAGGGGATGCCCATCAATTGGGGAATGACTGAACAAATTGTGGTATATGTTGGTGATGGAATACTATTGTGCTAAAAGGAATAATAAAGCAGAGGAATTCCATGGAGACTGGAACAACCTCCAGGAAGTGATGCAGAGCGAGAGGAGCAGAACCAGGAGAACATTGTACACAGAGACTAATACACTGTGGTATAATCGAACGTAATGGACTTCTCCATTAGTAGTGGTGTAATATCCCTGAACAATCTGCAGGGATCTAGGAGAAAAAACACTATTCATAAGCAGAGGACAAACTGTGGGAGTAGAAACACCGAGGAAAAGCAACTGCCTGACTACAGCGGTTGAGGGGACATGACAGAGGAGAGACTCTAAACGAAACTCGAATGCAGATATTAACAACATGGAAATGGGTTCGAATCAAGAACACATGGGACACCCAGTGGAATCACGCGTCGTCTATGGGGGGTGGGGGGGAGGAAAAGAAAATGATCTTTGTCTTTAATGAATAATGCTTGGAAATGATAAAATAAAATATTATTTAAAAAAAAAAGAAAAGGGGCTTTCAATTTATGGCTACATTCATAAATGTAAATACATCTCCAGCCATACATACAGAGGAGGGAGGTAATGACCATTGATTTTATCCTGTAGGTAATAAGCCATCTTGGGAAGAAAGCATCTCCTAAAAAGCAGTTCTTAAAGGCAAGGGATTTGGGGAGTGACCATCACCTATTCCTTTCTCTTCAGCATCAGTTGCTCAGTGGGAGTCATTGCTAGCCAGTTTGGAGCTCACTGAGTCTTTTCTGAAGAGCAGCATTTTCCTTATTTGTAGTAGATAGATTTTTTAGAAGAAAATAGGCATGTTGGTACATTTTAAGCCAAGATATCGACCTTGCTTCTCTATTAAAAGCATGTATGTCTTCTAAAACCGGAGGTGTCAAGGATGCATCTATATATAGCCATTCCTGAGTAGGACTGGAACCAGATTAAAATGTAATTGGGAAATGGTTAACAAAATAAATTAAAGTATAACAGAATATAAGCAATGTTGTATTTCTAAGTCAAAATGAAGCCCATATTTTAGTGGCCCCATTTTTTTTTTACTTTGACAGTATTATCCTAAACTAAAGAAATTAGAGGTTATTAGAAAGTCATACTGATTTCTAGAGTACTATTGGAGTTGATAGTTGGTAGTAGAGAAGAGGCTTGGATGCCTAGTAAAAGGCAGGATAATTGATTTGTTGGTTGAAAGTTGGTACTTAGGAAACTTCCTCCTGTAAGAAGGAATTCAAATATTTAATACTCTGTGAAAGTCAAGGACAGAATAATATGGAGAAATTTAAGAAATGTAGGAAATCTCAGTTTCTCATTTTAGTCTATCCTGGTTTCAGTATTTTCCCCTATCAAATTCTTTGTGTTACTGCTTATGATTGACAGATTTATGGAGGATGCTAACTTTTAAAGAAACAACCAACATGATGACAAATCCATAGATGAGGCAATCAGGACCTGAAAATTGGATTTATAACTCATATTTAGATGGCTCCTTAATATTCACAAACACCTTCCTTATAACAATCCAGAGCAACAGGTAGTGTAAGAATTTGTTTCTCATTTTATGGAAGGAGAAACTGAGGTTCATGGAGGATAAGTGACAACCATGGTTACCCAGTTGGGCAGTGGCAGGGGCAAGACTTGACCTCAGATTAATATGCTTTGACTGTACCCCAATAGTACAGAAAACCATCAAATGCTTGGAAACCTTTGTAATGGGAAGCAAAGACAAGTAGGGGTAGGAGGTGACATGTCCCCCCAAGTTTCCCCTTCCTGAGGTTAGGTAGGGATTTGTTTTGATTTGAAAAGGGGCTCTGATTGCAGTCATAGACCCATCAAAAGTCCTGTTAATTTAGGATTATTTTTTATTAGCTCCCACTTCTGTAGATTTTAGAAGAATGTCAGTGGAAGAAAGGTTAAATGTCTTAGTGGCCATCTAAATTTGGAATTTCCTGAGTTAATTTGGGTTTAAATCCTCTACTACAAGATTCCTATTGGGGGCAGGGTTGAGGAGAGGGGAAGTTTCCTTTTCTTTTTGTAAAATGATGACCCTAAACTATGTCTCTTACTTACCTTCTAATGTACAAAAGCCAGACTATCATCTCTCCCTCCTAAGAAACAGCTCCCCTGTTCCACATTACAATAGCAGACAGCTTTAGGAAAACATCAAATATAGGTCATTCAAATCCTGCTGCTTACTACGGAATCATCCAGTTTAGTGATCTGTGTCTTAGAGAAGCACCAGGCCTCAAACAAACTATTCAAGTGCTAACCAAGCCCAAACTTGCTTAGCTTTGAACACTAGACAAGATCAAACCTATTCAAATGAGGAAGGCCATCTGTTTTCAGGCATCCAGCTGCTCACCCTCCATTTGCAAAGTGCTGAGATGCTGCTCCTTGGGACCCGTCCCAGGACATGAGGAGGCATCTGCAAAATCAAAGTGAGTGTTGGAGCTGGGGTCATGCTGAGAGGAAGGCTCAAGCCCTTTATATAAACTTGCTGAATAAGACCCCCCCCCAAAAAAAAAAAGATGTCTAATGAAAGAAGCAAGAGGGAGCGAGAGATACCTAAGGACTTCCTTAATCTTTTTGTAGCTGGGGGATGCCTGTTGTCTTCAGCATAAGAACATAGAGATCATATACGTGCTAGCTATGTGCAGGTCTTCATAGGGGTTTGGTTTTTGTTCTAGACAACTGGAAAACTTGGTCCACCCTTGCTGAGTGGCCACTGGTTTGGGAATTTAAAAGTCTTAGAGAGTGACCTGGGGACACTGAGGGGTTAAGAGAAACTTGCCCATAATCTTAAAGCTTGTATGTGCCTTTCTGTCGTCCAGGCTTGTGGTTATAGTGGCAGAGGAATACCAGGTTACAGCTAATCTAGTCAGAAGTCTGACTTGAATCCTTGTCCCTCATTCAGAGGCCGAACTCTCTATCTATGATCCTATGCTGCCTTTTGAGAACATGTGTTAAAGTTCAGCCTCTGATGAAATTAGCTATGTGACCTGGGGCAAGTCACTTCCCTCTCATTGCCCCCAGGCATCTTTGCTAAGACAATTAAAGACTTTCTATGGTCTTTTCCTCACAGGACATTCTTCTATACTACTGCAATCACAAGTCTGAACCAAAGAAAGACCAATGCAAGGAGCTTTGTGACCATTGCCAAGTCATTAACCTTTCAGTGCCCCAAGAATGAATCCATCTACCTACCTACTTATCTATCATCTGTCTATCTCTATATCTATCTATCTATCTATCTATCTATCTATCTATCTATCTATCTATCTATCTATCTATCCATTTATCTATCTATCTATCTATCTATCCATCTATCTATCTATCTATCTATCTATCTATCTATCTATCTGTCTGTCTGTCTGTCTGTCTGTCTATCTATCCATCTATCTCTTTATCCATCCATCCATATATCCATCCATCCATCCATCCATCCATCCATCCATCCATCTATCTATCTATCTATCTATCTATCTATCTATCTATCTATTTATCTATCTATCTATCATCTATCTATCCCTATATCTATCCATCCATCCATCCATTTATCTATCTGTCTGTCTATCTATCTATCTATCTATCTGTCTGTCTGTCTGTCTGTCTGTCTATCTATCTACCTATCTATCCATCTATCTCTTTATCTATCTATCCATCCATCTATCCATCTGTCCATCCATTTATCTATCTGTCTATCTATCTATCTATCTATCTATCTATCTATCTATCTATCTATCTATCTATCTATCTATCTATCTATCTATCTATCCAGCTATCCATCCATCTAAAATCTATCTTTTATCCATCCATCATCAATCTATCCACATACATAAATAAATCAATCAATATGTATATACTATATGGCATCCTTAAAGGCAACATAGTATATTATGTAGAAAGTACAAGTATGTGTCAGTGGAAGGAAGAGAGGCATAATCAGATTGACAGAGATATGAGAGAGTATGGCACAGTTGACATATTTACATATGACATATCATCTTGTTATGGAGAGAGTACTGGTCTCAAACTTAGGAAGATTTGAGTTCCAGGTCTGGTTACGATATTTATTAGATGTGAAGTCATAGCCCATTAACCCTTCAGGACCCCAGGCAATACTAAGACCCTTAAAATTGTAGCTAAATTGCTAATCTGTGTTAGTAAAGGAAGTTCTTCTCTAAGAGGGGATGTTGATAAAACCAGAGAGATTCAGTTAAATATATCTCTACCTATCCATCCTGCCTGTCCATCTATCACTATCTATCCATCTGTCCTCTATTTATCTCACCATAGCTTCTGTTTGCCAGTTTACATAATTCTTTTCATGTCACAGACAGTGAGGTGAGTAGACTAACTGGCAGTGCCATCTGCATGCCCTGTGAAACACATCTAACAAGAACTGGGAGAAGACAAGACCCAGTCTTTCATAAAGAAGGCTTTGTGATATAGCTAGCCTCCCAACATATAAGAGTTTCTTTCTTTGACAGTTTTTCTTGCAGTGAACGTAGAATGCTAGGTTTAGAGTCTGAAAGCCCTAAATTTGATTTTTGCCTCAGATACTAGTTGTGTGACTTTGGATCTCTCTCAACCTCAGTTTCCTCATCTATAAAATGGGATGGTAATAGCAGCTATGTAATTTGGTTGTTGTGAGGATCAGTTGAGATTCCTCAGTTATGGAAAGTACTTCACAAATCTTAAAGCAGTAGGTAAATGTTGCCTATCATCTAATGATCAGGGTAATGCCTGGGACATGGTGAGAATTTAATAAATGCTTATTGGCTGACTGTCTGATAGGTGTAAGACTTCACACCTTTCAGTTAAATTTAGGAGGCAGATTTGTCTTAAACTCCATCCAAGGGTATCTTTTTGAGACAGATCTGTAGCACAGACAGATAGACACTGAGAAGGGTCATTTTAGTGAGGTCCTGGTGTATATAAAGAGAACAATAGATAGTGAAAAGAGTTATATACTAGAAGTGTCTTCTCTGCCTTCCTAGTGTGATTTGGAAAAAGGTGACTATTCTTAGCACAGGAGGGAAAAATTCTCTTAGGATACATTGGAGCATAATGAAAGTGGAAGAACTGTACATCTTGGAAACAGGTCACCAGAGTATACTGTAAGGGATTATAATAGTTAAACTAATAGGCTTCCCTTCTTGGCCATAATTGTCCCCACACAAGATAGAATAGTTAACAGTGGTGTCACAGTTAGCCCTTAGGGACCTCAAGGCGATAGAGAATTTATTTGAGAATGAGGACAAGTGAGAAAAGATAGGTGAGAAAGACATTTGAAGAGTCAGTTACCCACACAGCAGAGAAGGAAGGAGGAAACTTCAATGAGTGGTGAGTTCCTTGAGGTACTTCAGCATATGGTTGAAAGTTAGTATTTATCTATTTTTAGGGATTTTTAAATCTTTTGGATCATGGACCCCTTTGACAAACTGGTGAGTCCTATGAACCTCTTTTCATCATATCATGTTTAAATGCACAGAATAAAATTACAAAGGAAACCAATCAAATTGAAATATAGTTATCAAAATGCTTTTTAAAAAGTTCATGGACGTTAGGCTACTGGATGGAACTCTAGACGGGGAATCAAAAGCTGTTCTGTTCACATTGACAAATCTGGACTCTTTGTGCTTCCAGAAAGTCTTTTAATATATTTGTTTCTATTTTTTAAATCCTTTATATCATGTGCTTCACAAACCTGTTATTAGATGAATTGGATTTAAAAAAATCTTAGATATAATTTTGAAAAATTGACATATTTTGTTTTTGTATTACTGATATTTTTCTCCCCTTCACCTTCTTTATGAGCCATCCTTTATAATAAAGAAAAAAATTTTAAGAAAAAAAATTCATCAAAACCAATAAGTGCACTAAAAATTCATGACTATATGCTCTTTGAGATCATGGCCTGTGTCTTTTGCCTCTTTAAGTAACCCTAGAATTTAATGCAATGCCTGGCACATGATAGGTACATTTTATTGATATATTGAAAAAAATCTGTTATTACATGTAATGTTCCACACCTGTGGACTCGCCATTTCCTCAAAGGAAGGAACAGAGGGTTAAGGATGTCTTCTCTTTCTTTTCTGGAGGCAAGATTTTTTTTTTTTTGTAATTTTGCACCATTTATTTTCACTTATTTTGTGATTTATGTTCTTTTCATTTATCTCATTGGGATCACTGCATATTAGGTGTTATTTTCAGCACAGGCCATATGCCATTTCCTTTAAGGGTGTAAATGAGTTTGTAGCCAGAGGACCAGGTTTTGAATTTCAACTTTGTTATTTATTACCTATGTAACTTTGGGGAAGAAACTTAATCTGTTTTTTCATCTGTAAAATGAAGAGACTGGACCAGCTGATCTCTGGGGTCTGTACAACACCAAATCCTATGATTTTCCAAAAATCATGTGAGATATGTGTCTATTTAACTAAAAATCTTAAGAACATGTGAAATTTAAAAATTCAAAGTTAACTTTTTTGTTTACAACTGAAGTGATTTACTATTCATTTAACATAAAATTTTCTTTTGAATCCAGGAAAGGGAAAAATTAACAGAGAAATAATAGGATTAGCAATATAGAGCTTACTTAGGATACTTAATGGCCATTAGTATTAGACCCTTCATTTTATAGATGAGGATACCAAGACCCAGAGAGAGGAAATCATTTTCTCAATGTTACACTCACAGTAGGTGACAGAATTAGGATTTTGACTCTGAACTCAACATTCTTTCTGCTGAACTATGCTCAATCTGCTGAAAATTGAATTGAAAATTGACTGAAAATTGAAAATCCAATAAAGAAGTCATAGTTCTTGTGCTTAAGGGATTTGAAATCTATTTGGGGAGATAAGACATAACACCTATAAAATGACAGCAAACAGTACAAGGTAGCCTATAATGAAGTCTTAAACTGTGTAAGAGTTTAGAGGAATATAAAGATTTTCCCCTTAATTCTGTTATACATTCATACCTCTTCAAGTATATGTAAGAAATAGATCTTCAAAAGCTTCTTTGAAAATTAAGGGGGAATTTAATATTCCCATTAAGAGAAAATGTTAGGGATTTCATCTTTGGTACCTTTTTTGTCTCTTTCCTCTTTCTCTCCTTATCTGCCTCCCCCTTCCACCTTTTTAATTTGAGAACAATTCATAAAAAGAATAACAGCCCAGTTTTGTGGGTAGAGCACTAGCCTTGGAGTCTGAAAGACCTCGGTTCTAGTCCTTCTCTGACCCATGATTGTGGGACCTTGGGCAAGACACTTAGTATCTCAGTGCCCAGATAAGCCCCTAAGATCCCAAGTTGCTGAGAAGATACCAGATAGCAATCTGCGTTGTAGAAGGTTTTTCACCAGCAGTTCACATTGAAATCACTGAACTGCTCCAAACTTTCCCTTCACTCCCAACAAATGAACAAAAATCATGAGACCTAGGAAATAAGAATAAGCCTGTAGACTATAGAAGGGCTGCTTTGATGACCTGAGGCTGTAAATGAAGAGAAATAGGAAGGGTAGGGTTGGGGGTGGGTGGGAATAAGCTTTTTATATATAGTACTTTGTGCCAAGCACTTTGTTAAGCACTTTATAAGTATCCTCTCATTTGTTTCTCAAAATGGTCCTTAGAAGAATTTAGGAAGCATCTGATGGGGAAAAAAGTTTAGAGTTTTTGAAATGAAGATGGTGACGGACATGTTTTTTTTTTTTAATTTCTTTTGTATCCTTCTTAAATATAATAATCTGTCTTAATTGAATTTTAGTGAATTATTAAAGAAAAAAGTACACAATATTGGGTCAAAAGATATATTGTAGTGTTTTTTGATTACTATTACTCATTTGTTAGGTGGGAGAATTTATGTAGCTCTATAAAAATAGCTCATATTTCTGTAATGCTTTAAAATGTGCAAAACACTTTCCTCACAACCATGTGAAGAAGATAGTGTATTATTACCCCATATAACAGATGAGAAAAAACAAGGCCTGTAGAGGCTTATGAATTGACTTTGGTCACATAGCTAGTAAGTGTTCCAGGCAGGTTTTGAAACAAGTCTTCTAACTTTAAGTTTGGTACTCTTTGGAAATAATTATGATTGCTTATAATTATATGCTTCTTTAGAGTACTTAAGTACTTTGTGTAGGTTTTGCTATTTAATACTCCCAACAACCCTATGGGTTAGGCAGCATTAGAATTCTCTCCCCTTGTTACATATATGATCCTCGAAAATTTGAGATTTGCCCAAGGTCTCAAAGTTGGTATGTCATTATCAAGCATTTATTAAGTTCTTCTATGTGCTAGGCACTGTGCTGAGTGCTATGAATGCAAATACAAGCAGAAAGTAAGATATTTGCTGTCTTCAAGGAGCTTACATTCTAAATAGGAAACACAAATAAAAATAAAATTGAATTTTCACTTGTTTATGTGGGGTTTGGATGTGGAGTTTTGGTTTTTAAAAAATTATTACAAAAACAATTAATATGGAAATAGTTACTGAGACCCAGTGGAATTGGTTGTTGGCTCTGGGATGGGGAGGGGAAAAGGGAGAGAAATTACAGGAATCATGTAACCATAGAAAAATACTTAAATAAAAATTAAAAGGAAAACAGAAGGAAAAAAGAAAATTGAAAGGAGATGGGGGTAATCATAATAAATGGTGAAACCAGAATTTGAGCCTACGTTGTCTAGTGTCAGCTCTGCTGCTCACTCTTCTATATGACTCACTCTTCTTTAAAGGCTAGTATAATGGATAAAGAGCTGGGCATAAAGTCTAGACATCCCAGATTCAAGTGTTACTTGTGACGTGTTTTGTCTACATGACCCCAGCTCCTAGCTCCCTTTCAGTGATCAGTTGTAGAGTAGATACTGGTCTGTATTAGTAGACAGAGTTTTCTGTGCCAATGAAATCACAATTCTGATTCAAAAAAAGAGAAAAAAATGTATATTTATTCTTTTCAACACATAATTTGATGGATTGCTGAAGTCTGCAAAAAAAAAAATTCCATGTCTAATTTGGATACATCTCAAAATGTGTAGCCATGGAGAATTTACCTGATAGCTGTAGAAATATGATTTCTGTGATTTTGATACCACTGGCAAATTTCTGCATGGGAAAGTGTAGCATGATATTGTGACTGGGGCCACTAATTTAGAGTCCCAACACCCTTAATTCTAGTTGGGTCTCTTCTACTTGCCACCTGTAAAACAGTAGGCAATGCCCTTGACCTTTCTGCCCAAACCTCCTTTTCTTCATCTGTAAAATGGAGATATTAGTACCCCTTACCTACTTCTACAGATATTAGAATCAAAGGAGGCAGTGTATGTGAAAATGCTGTCTATGTTCTGTAAAGAGACATATGAAGGGCAAGTATTTGTTTAATATGGCAGCACCTTTACAAAGCAACTACTGTATGTGCAGATTGTGTCAATAGAGAATCAGTTCAAATTGGATGAATTTATCCTATGAATCCTGCCATGTCATCCCCAGCCCCTGTCCTTGATGCTTTAGGTCATACATAGGATCATAGGTTTGGAGATAGAAGGGATAGAAGGGAGCTCATTTTACCCAATTTTAAAGATGGGAAAACTGAGGCTCATAAAGGTCAATTTATATATATTCCCCATGATGATAGCCAGGATACAAACCTAGACCTTTGAGACTTCAGATCCAGTCCTCCTCTCTCCTGCAACAATTATTAGCCACACATTTCCCCTAAAATTTGACCTACCTGAAGGACCCTGAAGTTTAGGAAAATGTCACCATGTCTTAAGAGGGTAAGAAATACTAACTTCCTCTGATATTACTGGCAAGTCTATTTCCTGAAGGAGGCTCTAAATGACTAGGTTTACAGTGTAACACATGGATCACATCGTGCTGGGTACACAAAACTACTCATTGTACACTGGAGGAAGGTGAATATCGGTTGATTTGACATAACTTGTTGTGCGAGTTTCTACTTCCTGGCTAGTCTAATCTAATGGTCTGTCTCTTGGGTTAATGTTTTTTGAACAGAGTTCAAATTTTGAACTTATTACTCCATTAAAGCTGTGAGTATCTAGGGATTTTGTATGAACATTGGTGCCACAAATACCTGCTTCATATTGGTGGAGTGGAAATTTTGCTTGTGAGCAAAGACTAAGTTTGGACTTAAAATGGTGATTTTTTAGGATTAGTGTCCTGGTCCATTGCAGTAGTCTTGGGACTTAGGGATGTTTTCACAAGAGTTAGGCAGGCCAGTAAATATTTAAAGCAATAAGCTATTAGGCATGTGTTAACACAGAGGGGAAGGCTTCAGATTTGACATTAGATAGTTGGGAGCAGGGCCATAGAGAAACAGAGGAAAGGAAAGAGAGATTTGAGGCAAAGACTACTTCTTCATCACAAGGATGGGGTGTGAGGATCCTCAAGGCTCAGGGGTACTCAGTAGGATCCTGGGAAAATCCTAAGACCATCGATGGTCTTGCTAGAAATTGCCTTCACACTTGACACCTTCAGGTTCTGACCCTTTTAATTTTTTCTTGTAGGTGAAGTGATGAGTGAGATAGCTAGCTTACTGGTTACCTCCCCTCCTGTCTATTGCAATGATGTAGCTAGAACTGTGAGTCTTCTAGGAGAGTGGAGTCAGGTTCACTCAGGAATATGCAATTGGCTTCCCATTTCAGAAGTCACAGGCAGAATGTCAGGTACTGGCCAGAGTATTGGTCCCCAGGTACAGAATATATGAATGTGTGTATGTCTGTGTGCCTGCTGAGGCATCCTATTGCGAATCAGCTGAAGCATGAATGACCTGAGAGTTTGGGGATCACCAAAGCTTAGGATAAATCTTTTCCTTATTTGCTGAGTTCCTTTTGATAAACACCACTAGTGAATTAAGTCAGCTTTCCAAATGAAAAGGTAAAAAGGAAATTGTGGCCAAAGTGTGAGGGGCAGCTTCTGAGAACTTTCTAATTATTTAATCACATTTTTTTTTAGGCACAAGAAGATCTTTTAAGTGCAGTTTTTATAAATTATAGTTTCTAAAAAAAGCATTTTGTACCTCTTAGGCAACAACCTATCTATCCATAGATACATAGATATATAATGCAATGCATATATCCATATATATTACATATATATGTTTATTATATATAATCTTCAGCTACGGAGTGTTCATCATTGTGTCATTCACAATAATAAAAGGAACATTTATATGGCACTTTGAATTTGGTGAAGTATTTTAACATATTTTAACCCATTTGATACTCACAATGGCCCTGTGAGGTAAGTTGCTATTTTTATCCCTATTATACAGATGAGGAAACTGAGGTAGACAGTAGGGAAGTGACTTGCCTAGGATCATACAACTCAGCCTTCCTGACTCCAAGTCTTGGATTCTATCAACTGTACCAGTTAGGTGCCCTTGGTGGATAGTTACTCAAATGACATTAGGAATATGTCTAACATGGACCAACCAGCTCCCCCCCTCCCCTTTTTTAGTTTCTTTGCTGAAAGAAAAGATAAATACCCCATAAACCAGGTTTGGAGTTTCTTCAAACAATGGCAAATATAGTAATTGGTAATTATTGCCACCATTTGGACTCCACCTTAATTATTTCAGCTTGATATGAAGAAAAATTTCCTGAATGATGGAGCTGTACCAACGTAGTGGACTGTCACACGAAGTAGTGAGTTCCCCATTACTAGAGGTCTTTGAGCAGAGGCTGAACGACTGCTTTTTGGAGATGTAAGGGATTCCTATTCAGAAACATTTTAGGCTGTGTAGCCTCTCAGATTTTTCCAACTCTGAGATATTATGACTCTGGGATCCTTTCAAGTCTCAGGTTGTATTTTTAAGAACTGAAAAGGAGTCTCTTGGCCTGTTGAATTTCTTAACACCTTTGACTGATTTGATTGCTCTTTGGGATAGTGATCACTTGACTATTTGTTAAGTTGAAGAATTTTTCATCCCCCTGTTTTTGTGTTTTCTGTGTCAGTGTTGTTTGAACCCAGTGTGTAGTTACAATAACAACTCATGTTTACAAGAATCTTGGTAAGGTAATTAGTACAAATATTATTATACCTTTTAAAAAAACAGATAGGGAAACATGGGGTTAGAAATGTGGTGACTTGCCAAAAGTAACACAGCTGGGAAAATGATGGAGCTGGGATTTGAACTGAGATCCAAGTCTAGTTCCTCTTTTATAACCTGCTGCTGCCTCTCACAAGGATTCTCATTCCAGAGGAACTTCTTGGTTGAAGGAACTGGGGATGTTTAGCACAGTGAAGAGAAAGCTCTGGGGGACACAATAATGGTCACGTATTGGATTTGTTCTGTTGGACTCTAGAGAGAAGAACCAGAAGCAATGAGTGGAAGTAACCAAGAGACAAATTTAGATCTAATGTCAAAGGGAAAAAAATAAATCAAATCTTTCTAAAACTTAGAGCTGGTCCAAAAGTATCATTGTATTTTGTGTTGCCTCAAGTGGTTGTAGGTTAGCTTAATAAGTCTTCATGTGTTGTCTGGACAGCCACTTGTCATCAGATATATTATATCAGGGGCTTTTTCATGTATGGACTAGACCAAATGGTCACTGAGAGCCCTTCCTTCCAATTCACCAATTCTGTGATTGATCTTTGGATTTTGATTTTTATGTTGTCACATATTATCAAGGGGAAACTTATTAGACTTTGAAAGATTTTTGAATAGAAACTATATGACTACAGCTGGAATTTCTTTTCATCCCATGTCACCTTGAATAGTATGAAGCAGCATAATGTTTGCTATTTTTTAACCTTTACTTTCTGTCTGATTCTAAGGCAGAAGAGTGATAAGAGCTAGGCAATGAGAATTAAGTGACTTGTCCAGCTTGGAAATATCTGAATTCAGATTTGAATCCAGGACTTTTTTTTTTCCTTTTAAACATCATTTTATTTGGCCATTTCAAACATTATTCCTTGGAAACAAAGATCATTTTCTTTTCCTTCCCTACCCCCCCCAAACCCTCCCATAGCCGACATGCGATTCCACTGGGTATCACATGTGTCCTTGATTCGAACCCATTTCCATGTTGTTGGTATTTGCATTAGGGTGTTCATTTAGAGTCTCTCCTCAATCATGTCCCCTCAACCCCTATAGTCAAGCAATTGCTTTTCCTCTGTGTTTTTACTCCCACCATTTGTCCTCTGCTTGTGAATAGTGTTTTTTTCTCCTAGATCCCTGCAGAATGTTCAGGGACATTGCATTGACACTAATGGAGAAGTCCATTGTGTTTGATTGCACCACAGTGTGTCAGTCTCTGTGTACAATGTTTTCCTGGTTCTGATCCTTTCGCTCTGCATCACTTCCTGGAGTTTGTTCCCGTCTCCATGGAATTCCTCTACTTTATTATTCCTTTTAGCACAATAGTATTCCATCACCAACATATACCACAATTTGTTCAGCCATTCCCCAATTGAAGGGCATCCCCTCGTTTTCCAATTTTTGGCCACCACAAAGAGCGCAGCTATGAATATTCTTGTACAAGTCTTTTTCCTTATTATCTCTTTGGGGTACAAACCCAGCAGTGCAATGGCTGGATCAAAAGGCAGACAGTCTTTTGTTGCCCTTTGGGCATAGTTCCAAATTGCCCTCCAGAATGGTTGGATCAATTCACAACTCTACCAACAGTGCATTAATGTCCCAACTTTGCCACATCCCTCCAGCTGAATTCAGGACTTCTTATCTCTAGGCCTGGTTCTCTATCCACTGAGCCACCTAGCTGTCTCCAGAATGTTTGTTTTTGATATTAATTATTAAGAATAACATCAAATCAATTACTAAATCATCCATTTGTTAAATGTCTACTGTGTGCCAGGCTCTATGTTAGGTGCTGGGGAGACAAAGACAAAGGGACTCTTTGAATTTCCATGTTCTTATTCTAAGACCAAGAATCTATTTTACCAGTTGGAGGCTGCCAGTGTGCTTTGCATTTCTAAATGCCTAACTGCCCCAAACCTGCTTTATTCCATTTCAGGTGACTCTCTGTCTATGGAACATCAATGAAAGCTTGCTAATTAATTCAGAACATTTTCGGTATAGAAAAAATTGTGAAGATGCATTATTTCTCTATTATTTCAGTATATAAGGAAAATGAAAAATTCTCCTCTGCCACCAAACTAGAGGAGGTAATACCAGGGATACAATGGGGAAGATCAAAATTACAAACAGAAATAAGCAGAATCAACTACTCCTTGCCATATTTTTGAAGGCCATACATTTAGCTTGACATCCAACATGTAAATATTCCTGGTTCTTTCATTAAGACATTTGGTATTTCCAGATATTTATTCTCCTTACTCAAGGTGGCTACATGTCTGGTGTTACTCATCCATCTAAGGGGCCAGGAATACATAGAGAAAAGTCCCAGAAATTTGTGCTGATCTTGTCCAGAATGCTTAAAAGTCTCCCATGGGAACCTGAAACCATTGCCAGCAGGGAGACACCTCCTTCAACTAGGTTTTATAGCAGTAAAACACACAGCTCTTGCCACATGTGTATATGGGGCATGGTGGCATTTTCTCTTCTGTCTGAAGAATCCGAACAGGGAATTGTTGCACTTGCTTTTTTTGATGGGGGAACAAGCAAATTAAAGAGGGTTGAGTTTGGGGCACGACTATTTTGTTATGTAGTGGATTACAATATGACATACCTATCTTCACCTGAAGAGGTGATGCATTTCTTGGCTGTAACTTTTAGGAGTATAAAACATGCCCTCCTGGGGAAAGTGCTGGAATGAGCTTCATTTTGGAATGTAATGTCATTTTCATGTTGGCAAAAAAAAATTTTTTTAACAGTTTAAATCTGTAGTCCGTTCTCTGTGAAACGATTGGACAGGACAATACTTTGGTTCCCCATCTGTTCTCTGTTTGCTTTTGGGCACTATTTCAAAAACCACATTGGAAAAGTTTATGGGCAAACATTATAAAAAGTGACAGTCTGAAGTGCTGCTATACTCTAGTTTGGCAACACAGTGTTACCTGAAATAGCTTACTGTTTCCAAATGCTCTTTAGCTGTTTCACTTGTCTCAAGACATTCTCTTGATAATGTTAGTGAAGAATTCACTGGATATATATATGAAACCATGGCTTTTCTCTGCTACACTTAGAAAGAGAGGGTAGAACGGGATGGAGGGGTTGTCAATTTGTTTGCTTATGCAGGGGTTTATTTGCCCATCTTATTGCTGGCGTGAAAGCATAACAAGGTGGAAACGGGCAATAAAATGGGCCCCCAAGTTGTAATTAGGAGACCTGGGTTTTCATCTCAATTCTATCATTGACTCTACTATGTGACCTTGGAGAAATTACTGAACCTCATTGAGCCTTAGTTCCCTCATCTATTAGGACCCTGCTGGGTCTGACATCTTTTCCACTATTGGACATTCTATTCTATAATGAAGAAATGTGAAATATTTTGGGGGGAAAGGAGAAAGAATGTTTTGTGTGCAGATTGGAGGGTTTTGTCACTTGTTACAAAAGTCAGAATCTTGAGTTTATTTTTATTTGATTATTTCTTAAAACAAAAATGTTATGCACATCTCTAATACTTCTTGATACCGGCTTTTTGAAAGACATCTGGAAGTTTTAGCTGTTGATGCTGTTATAATTCCATATCCATAGAACAAAATCGTGTGACATCAAGATAGTTACTGAATCGGTTAGAAAAAAATGTTACCTGTCCCTGAAGAGTCAGATTTTCACTTTATTTACTGCAATTTCAGGTAACATTGAAAAAGAATGTCAAATACTGAAGTGTTTGTTGCAACTCTCTTGGTTTTTGAATTTTTATTTCTCTTTTGTGCAGACATATTTTCCATCTGTGGGAGGCTTCTGAAATAACATTTGGTACATAATATAACACCTGTCTCATGTATCAATCCACCCATTATGTGTTGGCATGAATAAATGAGGGAGGCATTGTTAGACTGTAAGATCCTGGTAGACTTTTTCTACTTTTGAAAGGTTAAAAGTATACTATAGCAGCAGAAAAAATAAATCCAGGAAATGTTAATATTACTATAAAAGGTATTGTTTAAGTTTCACAGGGAACACTTTGCCCTCTGTAAGCTGTCATATTTTACAAAGAGAAGGTCTGAAGCTTGGTGGACTCAGAAGCTATGGTCTGCTCTAGTTTATGTCAGAGAAACATGTTCTGAGCTTGGGAAGAAACTTTCAGGTATCGCAGAGGCCATGTTAATTTTTTCAGGGAAATAGGAACTCTGTCAGTCTCTAAAGTAAATGAGGAGAGGCTACAATAGTGATGATATCAGAGAAGATTTGAAGATCCAAATTATTTCAGGGAATTTGGACTAAGATCCCTGAAGGTACTTAAGTATTTTAGAGAAATAGAGGAATGATGAACCCCAGGAAAAAAAGTGTCTCAAGGGGAGGGGTAGTGCCGGGAACCTCTCTTCCAGAAAGCCAGATGTTTAGATTCCACCCTAGTTTCTCCTGGTGCAGGCTTGGCAGCCCTACTTAGAGAAGTCTTTGTTGTACTTTCTCTGTGCTCTAATGGGGAGGCAGCTTGTGGCGATGGACTGCTGAGTGGCATCTGGGACAGTTGTCATTGGCACTCTGACCAGCCTCTAAAATAAGCATCTTTTTCCTTTTTCTTCTCTTATCTCATCTCCATTTTCCTTTCTTCTCATCTTTGTCTACTCTATTCTTCCTTGCCCCCTACCCACTTTTCTTTTTTCTATTTCTTTCTTCTCCACCTGTGCTATAAACCCTGCTGTTGACTCTGAGTGTTATTGATAGCATTGTTAGGGATACTGAGGTCCAGTGAGTTTGTAGACCTCAAGCGAAAAAATTTCTTGGAATTCTTTATATGGTGTGGTGAATGGCTTTAAATATTTATTAATAGGATTTTCCTTTTATGGGCTTCGAAGTCATGAGGTATTGATTTGGAGGTAGTTATTTTATTATCTTGGAGATACTTTATAGTTTAATTTATGTACAGAAGGAGAATTATGACTTTGACCTTTGGATTGTATCAGTTTGACTTACATAGTATATTAAATAAACATTACTTTCAAAGATAAGGTAATTTTAATCATCTGCACATTATACAGTTATGTAAAAACTTAATTTTGTGGCTGAAAAGTCAGACTGGTCACCCAGGTAGTTCTAATCAATTAATAAACATTTATTAAGTGCCTACTTTGTGCTATACAATCAGGCTAGTGACTTGGTACTTGTAATTAGTCAGTAAATATCTATTAAACATCTATTTTATTCTTTCTATTCTTGATAAAATATTGAGGACAGACACAGTTTCATTTTTGTCTTCATATTACTAGTACTCAGCCCAGTACCTGTTACTTAGAAATTGCTTGTTGATTGATTGGTAATTCTAATTGTTAATGTGAAAGGAACAAAGGATTTTCATTCATGTGCCCTCCAGAGGGGAGAGTTTAGAGCATTTTTTTGGTGATATAGCCTTTTGTCTTCTCACATATGGCATTATCAGTTTCTATAAATCCTTGTTGTATGGATACTGAGTTTTAGTAGCTTTTGAATAGGAGTTAACTTCTTTAAAGGTGGACTAAACCTTCATCAATAGTTCCTATCTTTTGAGAACAAAGCTCATTCTGTGTCTTAATTGGGCATTTTTTGATTAAAAAAAATTCTTAGGAACAAGGCCTTTCCTTCCTTGGGTGTCCAGAGAAGAAAGATTTTGTGGTTCTTTTTCCTATTTCTATAAATGATTTTTTTTGCATTTGATATTATCTAGATATTTCTTTTGATTATTGTTGTTACTCCTTGCAGCAATGTAGATCACAACTCCTCCATGACTTATTAGAAAGTCTTCAGGAATTGCTGTGAATTTAAAAGTCACTACCCTCTCTGAACTCACCTCAACTGGCAGGACCTCAGATGACAGACATAGATCCTTGTTGGTATCTTGTTCAAAGTCTTTCTGGTTTGGCAAGACCTGTCAGAACTTGTACTTGTTTGTCCTGTATCACAGTGAAGAATCAGAGTATGGCTTGCATGGAGGTGTCTCTATCCTCATTACATAATTATGGAATGATTTCTGCTTTCATTAGAACAAGTTTCACAGAATTCTCGATGATAGTTCTTGGGCTCTTTGGTTGTCAGAACCTATAGCTGTGTCCATTAAGAGGCTTCTAGAACCCTGAGACCAAATTTGCATATCTGTGTTGATCCTCAGACTTTTTTCTAAGCACTTGCCACCTTGCTTTTCTCCCAAGAGAACTTCTTGAGTTTGCCTTACTTTACTGGTTTTCATTCTAGTATAGCCTGTTTTCACGCCTGCCTTAAGATTCTCTCCCTACCTAGAGGAAAGAGGTAGACATTTCTAGAATTTCTGAGATTTAATCCAGTCAAGGGTCTTGGAATATAGTTTCATTTCCATCACAGTTTATTAAGTCTTGTTTGCCAAACATGCCCATTGAATCTCATAGCCATAAGTTTCTATATGTAGATTCCACTTTTTTTCCAACTTCTAGGTCTATAGGAGGAAGACGAAAGAATTAATCTATAAAGACTAGATCTGGGAAGGCTTGAAGTATATTAAGGAGACATATCAAAGAAACTGTGGCCAAGACAGCAGAGAAACAAATCTATGGAAATCTTCAAAATTCAGTCCTAATGATGATTTTTAGCACATAGTAGGCCCTTAATAAATGTTTATGGAATTGAATCCAATTAAAATAAAGGAATTAACATCCTGTACAATATTATATTGGGATAGCGAGGTGGTGCAGTGGATAGAGAGTGGAATCAGGAAAATCCATTTTCCTGAGTTCAAATCCAATCTCAGATACTTACTAGCTGTGTGACCCTGCACAAGTCGCTTAACCTTATTTGTCTCAGTTCTTCATCTATAAAATGAGTTGGAAAAGAAAATGGCAAACCACTCCAGTATCTTTGCTAAGAAAATTCCAAAATCGAGTCACTGAGTCAGACACCACTGAAAATGACTGAACAACTTAGGGGAAACTGGGGTGAGAAACTCCAGAAGGGCAGAAAGAAAAGTGTACTATAATGGATGTTCAGGAGGAGGACAAAGACAGACTTCAGTTATTTCAGAGCCCAGAAAAGGGGAAAGACACTAGTTTTTTTTCTCATAGCTGCACCCTCTAGTACCATGATCTCAGAAAGGTCTTAGAGCTCAAACTATTAATATTTGTATTCTAGTTCAGCTATATTATGGGTTATGAGATAATAGAACACTAATTCTTCATCAATGATTTCCCAGAAGTCTTATGCAATATACTTTAAAAAACAAATTGGAGACTGTCTAGATGAATACACTATCCAGTACCTCAAGTTCTACTTGACATAAGAGATGCAATCCTATGTTGCTACGTCTTTTTTTAACAATATTTTCTGTCTCCCCAACTTGGTTATAATCCCCTTTGAAGACCTGTGTTCTCATAGAATCAGGAGCAAGAAGAGGATTTTTGAGGTTACTTGGCCCAACCATTTTATTTTAGAAATGAGGAAACTATGACCCAGAGAGTTTGCTCAAGGAACTGAGCCAAGAACTGACCAAGAGTCCTTGATTTCAAATCTAGTGGTATTCTCACTTTACTACATATACATTATGCATCTCCATAACCTAACACAGTGTATGCACATATGGCAAGAGTTCAGCATGCATATGATGGTGGTGGTGGTGATTTATAAAAAGAGACATGTATGAACCAGCTGGATTCCTTTAGGAATGAAACCAACTCCATGATGAGAGTATATTTGAATCTTTTGGAAATGTGTTGTGCTTTCATTGAGGATTTGGAAACAGCAATTGCCTTGTGATGCCTGCACAAATTTGCATCCATTCTTAAAACAGTGATGGCTATTTTCCCCCATCATGGGAGATGTGGTACAATTCATGGTCTTCTTACTATGCATTTGTCAAAGCACACTGCAAAAAATATACTTGCCCATTGCTTTTTTCCCAGGTTAGATTCATCACTGATGATAAGATAATAGATTTAGAGCTAGAAGAGAGATGAGTTTGTTTAGCCCTTTAAGTTTGGAAATGAGAAAACTGAGGTTGGAGAAATTAAATGACTTTCCCTAGGTCATACAGGCTATAATCATGAATAATAATAGTTGGCATACATAGTGCTTTAAGGTTTGGAAGGTGTTCTGCAAATATTATCTCATTTTATCCTTATAAAATCCCTGGGAGCTATTATTATCCCCTTTTTACAGAGGAGGAAACCAAGGCAAATGAAGGGCAAGTGATTTGCTCAGAGTCACATAGCTTATAAATGTCTGAGGCTGGATTTGAACTCTGATCTTCCTGACTCCAATCTCAGCATCCTCTCTACTTGCCACCTGTTTGATAGTCACACTTTAAATTTAGACCTTCTGATTTCCAGTTCAACCCTCCCTCATTTATACCCTGCTGCTTCTCAGCCAACATGTGCAAGAATTCCAGTTTGTAGAAATAAAAGTTTTTAGAGCTAATTTCCAATAATCTTTTCCCAAGTACCACTTAATGTATGTGACCTTTGGATTACATACCAAATGCAATTTTCATCCAGTTTCTCCTTATTAACATTTTTTAAAAAAGGTTAGATCATGTCATGAGGGAACTGTAGCCAGAGCTTCTTCTGCTGGGTTCTCTCTTTGGGCTCACACTTTAAATATGAAATCTATGTGATGGACTATTTTCTAACTTTGACTCCTGTGGGACGCTGGGAGAGGAGGCTGATGGACAGCCAGCAGGAATTTGCAAGACAATAATCACAACTCTTGGGATGAAATTGGCCTTCACTGACCTTTGTTGGAAATTCTCTCCTTTCCCTCCTCCTTCTTTCTGTCTCCTTTCTTCCACTTTCGCAGAGCCACCAACCAAATACCAAATCTCTCAGCCAGATGTATATGCTGTCCTGCCAGGAGAGCCCCTTGAATTGCGCTGCTCGTTGAAAGATGCCATCATGATCAGTTGGACTAAGGATGGGGTACAATTGGGGCCCAACAATAGGACAGTTCTTTTTGGGGAATACTTGCAGATTAAAGGCGCCATTCCTAGAGATTCCGGCCTCTATGCTTGCACTGCTGCTAGGACTGTAGACAGTGAAACCTTGTACTTCATGGTCAATGTTACAGGTGAGTGAGTTGACCCTAGATGATGCTTTCAAAACACACACATATAAAATCACATTTGCTGTAATGTTTTAATGTAAAAGTTAATTTAAAAATTTACAAGTCGGATCTCAGTCCGATCTTTGGTCATTGGAAGCCATGGCTTTATAGATTTTTGTTATCCTTCTCTGAAGCACTCTAAGTGTGATAAACACAGTATCTTCACCATAGTAGGTGCCTCATCAGTGTTTGATGAATTGGATAGAATTGGAGAGGTCCACATGAAAAAAAAAAAACAACCCAAGAAGAAGTTTTAAATTACGAAAATCACTAGTAGCACAAGCATTTCCATACACAAAGAAGGCTAGATAATGGGAATTATTTATGAAGCATCTAAGCCTCTACAGCTCTTCCCACAGAGAAAATTCTTTAAAAATCGTAAAGCTTATGTATACTAAATAAAAATTTCCTCAAGACTATCCACTTTCATATGAAAGCCATTATACATATGTGTGCACATAGGTATATTTTCTATGTGTGTGTATATACATCCATATGTATTCTATCATGTTTACCTATACACATATGCTTATACATACACATATGACTACATATACACATATATAGAGACAAATACTTATTTCCTCAAGACCATTCACTTTCATATGAATGCCACTATAGATGAGTGTTTCGATGTGTGTACCATACATCTACACATTTATAAACAAAGAAAAGTATATGTGTATAACTCACATATGACCTATAGGCATGCAATCTACATACATGATATCTACATGTGTGATATATACATATAGGATGCAATAAATAGATGCAGACATCAGTACAAACACATTTATATATACACATATATCTCCTTTTACATATGTATAAACACACATATTTAATGACATTCATATGGAAGTGAATAGTCTTTAGAAAATATGTATGTGTTTATAGTTTTATTCATATATGTACATATGATATATAGGTGATACTATATATATATGTGCTTTAAATAGTTGATACTTGTGGTTTTTAAAGTACAATTTAGAAATCTATATACTTAAGAGATTCCAGGCTTCTAGCTGGCTTTCCTTCTGCAAAATATAGTTCAATTCAATTGAATTCAACAAACATTCAAAAGCATTTACTATGGGGAAAGTACTTTGCTGGACTATGAGAGAAGTATCAAGATAAATAAGACCCTGGCCTCAAAGAGTTTTAATTTAGTATCAGCAATTAGATTTTTACAAACAATTTCATATAATATGGATTATAAGTACACAAGAGAGGGACAAAAGTGAGATTTTTCAAATAAACTCATTATAAATACTGTTTTCTTAGTGTTAAGTGGTGTGAGGATTACAAAAAGAACTCCATTTTATTTGGGACCATTGCCTTCATACTATCCAGAGAAGTATCTCCCATAAAAATCATGTTAAAAATGCTTCAATTTATACTATTTATAAACTTCAACATTTAATATTTTAATCTGTTTTTAGTCATCTAAAATAATAATTCATAACATATATATATAGAATTCTAAAGTCTTCAGAGTTCTTTCCTCAAAACAAGTGTTGATATCTTTATTTTATAGACTAGGAAAGTTTGAAAGAATGAATAGTTTTATAAAAGGAGAGGAAATAATAGGTCATAATGGTATTAAATGTAGAAAATGCAAATCACTCAAAAACATTCATCATTAGATTTATTTTTGGTCATGTTTCTTTGACCCATAAAGATCTAAAATGTAGAAAATCATTCCATGTTACTCTATAAAAATCTATAGGTAAACATGTTCTTTTGACTACAGATGCAATTGCCTCAGGAGATGATGAAGATGACAATGAAGGTTCTGAGGATTTTGTCAGTGATAACAATAACATGAGTAAGTAAAAACAAACCTCTGGAAGTGACTGCAGAGTCATGTGGAAAAAGCAGGATTCTAACCTTTCTGAATGCCAACTGTTAACATTCACAGTGTCCTTTTCCCACTGTGTGTTTGTTTTCCTGACTTTCAAACTTGAAAATAAACTAAGTGTACTGTCTACCTTTCTCTCTCATTTGTCCTTTCTTTTGGTGTGAGCAGTTTCCTTCCTTCCTATGGAAATCCTTTATCTTTCTGATATTCGATTCTATCTTTTCTATGACCTTTCCAATTTGAAGCTTCACTAAATAAGAAAGCAAAATAAGGCATAAAAATATCAAGCTACAGTTGATCTTTGTTGTTTTTTTTTTTAAACTTGATTTGATGATTTCATTGGTATAGGAAACTAATGGTAAGTAAACTCTGTCTCCCTCTACCAATGCATAACAGTATCTGCTTTACATTCTGTAATTGATCTTACTGTAATTCAGAACTATGATCACATATGGTATTAAGTTATAGGCAACTTTTTTTAAAAGCTAGAATTAACAGAGGATTACGAACATTTCTGTTTAAGAATAAATTGTTTAAAAATTGGTATAAATAGGCCAACCTCCAGAGGAAGGGATAAACAGATAAAATTTGATTTTTTTTTTCATGGCAACATGAAAATATTTTAATAATTTGACTGATTGCTAGACTTTTCTTGCTTACTTTACACATGCCACAGTTTAGAAATATCATATCAGGTAGGTGGCTCAGTAGATTGGGAACTTTCTAGAAATAGGAGGTCCTAGGTTCAAATATGGCCTCAGCTATTTCCTAGCTGTATGTCCCTCTGTAAGTTACTTAACCCCCATTGCCTACCCCTTATGACTCTCTCTTCTGCCTTGGAACCAATACTTAGTATTGATTCTAAGTCAAAAGGTAAAATTTTTTTAAAAAAAGAAATATTAATATAATAATATAAGTATTTTGGTTTCATTTTTCATTGGTTTTACTCCATATTCTTACAAGATAATTTGAGGGTAAACATTTCAAAAATGAGATGATCAAGAATGAAAATGGAACAGAGATAGCGATCATCTAAAGAAAACAGAGAGAGTAGATGCTACCCCAAGATAAGCTGATTTTTGAAAAATTAGACCAAGTGTGGGTCTAAGCTTTCGTATAATTAAGACAAAATGAATGTTTACTTTTTTTTTGGTAAAATGAAGCTTTATTCTTCTGCAAATCTAAACTTTTTACTAGAATTGAACTCAAATGGGAATTTTTTTGTGTGTGGCTCCTTAAGTAAGTGACCTGGAGTAATATGGTAGAGAATACCTTCAACTCTGGTTTTACAAAAGATATGAAAATCACAAAAGGTAATTGTTCCATCTACTTTTTTATAAAAACAAAAAGCATAACATCAAATCAGAACTCAGTGAAACCTTTACACTTTTAAGAGCACGCTAGATTCTTACAATACATCAAAATCAAGAACAATGAATTCTTTGTTTTGTATGGAGTGGGGAATTCTGATGAATTTTAGATAGCTTGATAGGACATTTTCCCATATACTCTTCTGGATTCTAAGTATATTTGAATAATTAGAATGTAATTAAGTACAATTAACATTAATGCTTTGTTGAAGGCATGGAACCAGCCAATGATCAAGTTATGAGATGTGTCAGTAAGGCCATTATTATGACCATCAGCAATCATTGCCTTGTTGATGCAAAAGACTTTGTTAGTAGAGAATTCTCTTAAATAGATTGGCCCAAGTTACAGAATTTATTGCATTTTTTCCTTTCCTGTGAATAGGATGTTATTGAATATCATTGTTGGACATATACATGAAATGAACTTGCTTGGCTGATGAGTATTGGTGTTAGGTAGCTGTAAGCTAGATATTGTTGCATATAACTGCTCATATTTTGTGCTTGAGGTGCTATTTAAGATGATATAAGTTTTTAGCTGACGATTTAGCCCCTGCCATCTGGTAGTGTGATTAGCCCAGCCTGATTCACAGGTGCAGGTTGAAGTGTTTGAGATTGAGCAGCTGTAGGCTACCCGGACAAAGGAATGTGATAGCAAGGATAATTGACAAGGCTGGAAAAAGGATGTTGCCATTAAAACAGATTTTCAGCACCTTAGTGGCCAATGCTTTGCCTGATTAATCACAAAAGCACAGAAAGGCATAATTTCTTGCATTTGTGGAAACACTCATGCATCCAAATTAACTTCTTGAAAATTTTTGGATTGTTTGAAAATCAATATCCAATTTTATTTTATCTTTCTCTTTCTGACTTTGACTTAGATGAAATGAGCCAGTGAAACTTGTTCATGGTGAAGATTTAGAATTGATATAGGAATCATATGTCTGTCTTTTTAGTGGATGACCTGAAACTGAGTAGTGTACCTTCAGGCTTGAATATTGCATAATATTTTCTCCTCCTATTATCATATTAGGGCCATTTAAAATCATTTTGATGTTTAATTATTCTAGACCATCTAGTATAATATAGTTTAATTATTAGAGAAGAGAATTGAGTATGCTAGCCTAGGAGAATTTTATTTCAAAGTCAGAGTTTCTTTCAGAGAGAATAACACAGCTTTTAAAGGCATACTTGTTCTGTCAGGGATTATGATGTCAGAGTCCAAATGTGGTGACACCAATGTAATTACTGAAGAAAAGAGTTTGTTATTAAAAGAATCTTTAAAGATGTCTTTAAGAAATAAGAAAAAACAGAGTTGCCAAATACTTATTTAAAAATCTCATAGATCAGCTAATAAGCATTTATTAAATACTAGGCACTGGAGATAGAAAGGAAAAAATGAAATAGTTACTGACTTCAAAGAGTTTATTATCTGTCAGGGTTGATTTCATTGATGTGGGCACTCCCTCAACCAAATCATGTCTCTATTAAGCTGTAGGGACTTTAGTAGACTATCTGGAATCTTTCTGAGATCCTGTGGTCAAAAAATTCATCTCTTTCAGAGTGAGCCTGGTAATGAACTTTGTAACTAGCTTGATCCTTGAATGATGGCCAGCTCATTTCCAGGCTTATACTTGAGAGCTTACTGCTTTCATAGGACCTTCCAGAGTTAAGCCCACTTGGCCTTCAAGGACCCTGAATTTATCCCTCCTCCATGATAAGACATTTGTATAATTGGCTTCAGAACTGATGTTTGCTAATGAAGACACTTTCTTCATGAGACATCTTGGTTGTTGGGTTGGACTCCTTTGTTATGCTCATATCTTCAGGAATCTGTGATTTTGTTGATGTGGGTTTAGAGAATTAGAGATTTTTTCTAACTGTCATGGCTGAAAAATTCATCACTAGGCTAATGTTGTAATCTAAATTGAGATTGGACCTTGAGGGATAGACCTAGAGTGCACCACTGGATCTATACGTGAAGCCTTTCTTGTCTTAGAGGATGTCCTAGAACTTGTGTTCCTTTGGCATAGTTTTCAAAAACCAAACACCATCTGTATGCCATGATGAGGCATTGACATAGTATTTTGATGGAGACTCCACACTCAACAAATAACAAAAAAAATTTTTGATGAAATTTTGACTATGTATAAAAGTTTAATAGTCTTGAATGATTTAAACAGTCCTTACAGAAGGTCATAATTGAACAGAGGAGATATTTATGACTGATGGCACAAAAACAGCAAGTCTATCCTTTTTGTAGAAATAACAATGTTCATATTTGTGTTCATAATATGGAACAGGTTTCATTGATTGCCCAATTTATTTTTAAATCAGTGTTGGAGTCACAAATGTTAAGGGCATTCTTAGGTCATTTTCTAGCTGCTCAATAGTTTATGATTTCACATCTTAACTTTATCTCTCTCCCTTACTGAATAAACCCTGTGATGTCATTATCATCTCTTCTGCCAGGAAATCATATTTACTGTATATAAACTCTTCAGTGGAACAGAATCTTTAAGACTAAAATTGCAGTTTTACTTACTGATTTATGAAATATAACTAGTTAAAAAGGTTGGAAATTCCAGGATTCATTTTGTAGCTTTTGAAAGGATCATTCTTAAGAAAAATATGAACCTCTTTTATCATTAGCTTGGTGTCTTAATAGGTTACCTATCTGCAAACAAGGAAACATTCTTCCTCATTTGTTTTAGAGGATTATCTGAAAGCAATTTGTTTTATTACTTCCAGTTTTTGTTAAGTGATTAGTATTTCCAAAGAGTTCCAGGCTTAGTTTTTAAGAACATCATTGACAGAAACCAAAGTTGGCTGCCTACCCACTAAAAGAATGATGCTACAGGAATTGAAATGCCAATCCTTTGAGCTTTGTTAGGGTACCACCAAGTGCAAGAGAACACTTCAGTTTTTCACCATTAACTTATTTCTAGGACATCATAGCTACCACCAGTCAACAAAGACCAAGGATAGAATTTTTTTTTTTGGTCATGAATAAGATAGATCCAAAAATCTGAGATCCCAGTATTTCATTGATTAATCAATTGATATCAATCAAATACAGACAACATTGGAGATTGATATTTGAGACAACAATTGAGATATTAACTTGGTAGGAAAATATATCCAGCTTTATAATTGTTATGTATTATATATTCAGTTATAAATTATTGTTACACATTAAATGTAAATTAAATGAATTAATTAAATTAAATATATTGTATCAAATCTAAAATTATATATTTAATTATAAATTATAACCAAATTTCTTGATATCTTCAGAAATTTTCTTTTAAAAATATGGCACTCTGTGTTCCTATTATTTATTTGAAATTCATTGCATTATTGAAATTTTGCTTTGCAGTTTCGTGAGAAAGTCCACTGCAGGAGTTAAAAGTAAACAAATAGGGATTCCTTTCCTTTTTGCAGTCTTCCCTACTAATCACATAGCAGAGATAATTTGTAGTTTCTCCCCTGTGGAGGCAGACATTGATAAGTCCCTAGGGGGAATTAGTGGGCAAGTTGGTTTATTACACTTCACAGGGACAAAACTTGACTGATTAGTTTTAATGCATCTTTAGTTACATGCCTCCCTGGTCAGTAAGTTATTTTTTTAAAAAACAGTCTTCTAAAACAAGCTGTAACTCACTATTGCATGTGCTATGTGCCTGGTTCCTCCTGCTCTTTACATATGGTGACCTACAAACATATGAAGTTAACTGGTATATCTTGAAAGTGCGTGACTAACTCACAGAGAATGAATTTTCCTTAAGCACCAAAGGGTTCTGATGTACTGATTAGTGCTATTTAAAAATGGCTTAATTATGGAGTTTGCCAAACACACAAGCGTTGGTGAAGTTGCTGGGAGTTTGAGAACTTCTAGAAGCAAAAATGTGTGGCTTTTTGTTTTTGTTTTTTTGCATCAGTTTAAAAAAAGGAGTTGGCAAGCACCGACGTATAGCAGGCATAAATCTGTAAGTTTTGACTTAATTACTCTGGGAGAGTTCAAGGGGCAATGTGAAATGGTAGAAGAGAATTGGGCAGAGAGTCAGGAAAGCATAGAATTTCAAGCTGGAAGAGATATTAGAGATAATTTAGTCTAAACCTCCTTGTTTTATAGTAGAGGTCAATCAATCAATCAATCAATCAATCAGCAAGTATGTATTAAGCTTCCTGCTATGTGCTAGAAATCGAGGTTCAGTGACTTACCCAAGGTCCCCCAGTTAGCATAGCTGGGGCCTGAACCCACATCCAGTGTTCTGCCCATTACATCCTGCTGCCTCCATTAGTTATTCTCCTAGTCCTGATTCTATGGCTAACTAGACCTCTGGGAATCTCATTTTAGCCTTTTTGGACTTCATCTATAAAATGTGGGTGTTGGAAAAGAAAATCCTTTTGGCCCTTCCCAGCTTTAACATTCTCTGAGCCTGCATTTTGGCCATAACTACTAGGCTTCTCCCTCTCCCCCTTGTTGAGTCTAGTAGACAAGCTGAGTGTCCTTAGGCTAGAATATAAATATTAAAACCAGGATTGCCCAAGAAGGTGTAAAGGTATATTGTAGAGGCAGTCGCAACAGCCTATACACTTATTATGTTTAAGTGCATGTTATACTTTATAGGTCAGAAAAAAAAATATATGTTTTATATATATAATACTGGCTCTGGATGACTGAACCAACCCTTGCATCATAGGCCAAACATGTTATGTCGGGTTTTTATTATGGTTAATTATTATGTTTCAAGGGCTGTTTTGGTCTGCAGTATATTCAAATATGTATATTTAAAAAGCTGAGTTTTAAGAGAATTTTACTGTGAGACTGAAAAACAAATACCTAATGTTATAGAACCCCATTCATTGAAAAGATATTAATGAACGAACTTCCCACAGATAAGGACATAAAATAGTTTCACGTGTTTTTTCTTTAGTTTGTTCATTATTGATATTCATTATTGATAAACAGGGTTATTAATTAATATTTGGGAACCTACTAGATGGAAGGCCTCAAAACAGTCTATGCTTTTATAATTCATTAACTTTTAAACTAAGTTGCTTTTTCATAAAGCAAAAAAAAAAATCACTTAAAATTATGCTCATGACTTAGTTGTGAACCATTTTCTTTAGTTAGAAGAAGGAGCTAGTTAAGGGATCTGTTCTGTTTCTTCCCAGCTGTACTTTAATTCGATGGAGGCCCCCTGGATTTTTGTGTGGACTGACTACAAGAATTGCTATAAATATTTAAAGAATGAAAGAGTTTATAGTGGAGCATTAGGCTGCTAATGAAGGAAAGGAAACCAGGGCTAAGCTTAAAGTACAATTATTTTTCTGGACCCTTTGAGTACTAAAAATTCCACATTAATCTGATTTATTTCAGGAAGAAGGCATTGCAAAATAATCAAATGCTTCCTTTCTCTTAGTATCTTATTTTAAAAAGCCAGTGAGCTTTGACATCTGAGGGAAAACTTCATCAGAAGAATGCAGTTTTGTAGATTTGCATGTTCCTTGTGGGAGTTTCACATTTAGGGTAATTCCTGTGCAGTGGGCCAGAATCTTACTCTTGTGGACTTGAATCTGTAAATGAATGAACACAGGCACTGTAGTTCTGTCACTGTGAATTGGTGAGGCAATTGGTATCACCAAGAATTCAGGGTTTGGGTTTTCTTCTTTCTATGGTGCTATGGAGTCATGTGTGGGTTTGGATTTGGCGAGGAAAACTAGGAGGCTGTGCTTAATGTCCTTGAGATGGTTGTTATGGTACTGGACTTTAGGGTTCTTCTCTTTAGACTAGAAAGCATTTCCTGGGCCCCCTGTTTTACCTGTGTTAGCTTTGGGAAGTGGGAAGTCTTTTGATTTCAATGATCCCCAGTTTTCCCCTCTATAAAATAAGGATTTGGGACTAGATCATCATGAAAGGTCCTTTCCCATGCTAAATCGGTCATTCTAGGGAAACTCGAATGACCTAGTTTGCTGTCATTTTAAATTAAGTCATCAATTTCAATTTTGGGAGGAGGTTAACATTTTCATTACTACCTCCTTGATCATATTTTGTTTTGTTCCCTCCTCCCCATCTCAAGAAATATTACTGTCTGTAAGTGGAGTATGTCACACACATATGCAATGGATGCATATAAATGTCTGTTTTGCATGAAAAAATTTTATGGGTACAGTTTAGATGGTATTTGAAATTTCACTCCAGGGCAATGGCTTCCTGCCAGGAGTTCCAAAGGAATTCTTTCAACCTGGTCCTTAAATCATCCCTTGGGTGCCAACACAAAGGTATGCATTACTAGGGTCTTTATAGACATCCCTTGGCTGTGTGGTGGAAGCACAATTTATGGTGATCATTTCCAATTGATTTACACAATAAGAAGGTACTTTGCATGATGAGTAGGAAGTACATTAGCACTTTTTATTCCATTTGTTAAATCTTACATTGACCATTTTCAGAGAAGATTGCAAAACACTTTCTTACAAGGTGCTACTTAAGCATATTCTTATTAAGCAAACCCTCTGAAGGATCAGCTCCATAACAACTGAAGTCTAGGGAGAGAACTACTGTGTGGATTTCATTAATCCACATGAATAGGATTCTGTGTGGACATAAATAACAATACTGAGAGCATTCATTTTTTCTAGCCTGGTTGATTTATAAAAATTAGTCATTTCATATTTGCAATGGAGTCTCCTTTAAATATTGGTGCCTTAATGGTCTAGAGATGAAGATAGATTTAAAAATAGAAAATAAGTGAGGTTTCCAAAATGGTGGATTAGTGGAATTGCTTCATTGTATGTATAGATTTTTAAAAAATATAGATTTAACCTATATAAAGGTTTCACATTTATGCCATATTTCAATAACAATGGTGAAGTAGGGGCACTTTGAATGGTGAAGATTCCTAATCTTGAAGCAAAGGAATGGCAGCTAAGCACAGATAATCATTAAACAACCATCCACATAGGGTGAAGATGTAATTTAGAAATTCCTTACCTGCCTCCATCATTGCCCTTTTGCAAGTCCCTTCATATTTAGTGTTGGACTTTAGATGACTCCCATTTACCAACCTGGGGTTAGATGCACTGTGGATCACTCATTTTCTTCTCAATAGCAATAGCAAACTTTAATTGTTTTTTTTTAAATATGAATGTGGAAGGAAGGGATTGATATAGGAGGAGAGTAGCAAATAAGGGAAGTATAGAGAAGACTGTCAAGCCCCTAACTTCAAGGAACCTACTATCTATATTTAATTAGTGAGACAAGATAGGAATAGATAAAAAGTTAAGTAACAATAAGAATGTTAAAGAAGAGCACAAGATAATATGAAAATCAGTACCACATGGCATTGGTCAATACTTGCATAATCATGCAGCTCCTCAGCATAAAACTAGAAACTTTTAAATTTGACAATGAATTAATGATAATAATTATTTGGGTTTTTAAAAAAATGTTCTGGAAAAACAGATTCATGTATACCAGTGAATATTGGACCACTACTACTTTCTAGCATTATAAACTGGTTTTACATTAAACCCTATAGACCTAACAAACTGCTGTTATTTCTAACTGACACATGTATTAATATTGTACTTTTGAAAGTACAAATATAATGTGCAATTCCTTGTTTTTAAAGTTTATAATGACAAAATTTCCATGTTGTTAAATTTTTAAAAAACTGTCTTTATCAAAGGTGTTAGAATAAAATTCTCTACTATTATTCTGTCTCTTATTAGTAGATGTAGAAGTTAGGAAAAGGAAATTCAGTAGGCTAAAATGTCTTTATTTGGATTGAAATAATATCCAGGTTTGTCTAATCAAAAAGCTCTTACTAACTTTGTTGGGTTTCATTAATAATTTTTGGGATGGGATATGATTGGGGATGTAGACTTTAAATGATCACCCTACTGCAAATATTAAAAATATGGAAATAGGTCTTGATCAATGACACATGTAAAACCCAGTGGAATTGCTCATTGGCTATGGGAGGGGGGAGGAAGAGAGAGAAAGAATATAAATCATGTAACCATGGAAAGATATTCTAAATTAATTAATTAATTAAATAAACATTAAAAAATTAAAAAAAATATTTATGGGATGATCATATGCCAGTTAGGGAATTGCTTTAGCAAAAAGTTGAGTGAATTGATCTTTTTGATCTTATATTGGTATGTGTTTTCATATAGAGTAACTTTAGAGATCTTAATTGCAATTGTGCAACTATCATCATACATGAATCATATGCTATGTAATATGCTTATTCTTCTTAGAAACTCTGGCTTCCTTCAAGTCTCAGCTCAAAATCTATCTTCTGCAGGGGGCCTTTCCTAATTCCCCCCAGCTACTGTGTCTTCCTCCTTGAAGTTTCTGTTTCCTAGTTCTTACCTATTTAGTACCTTTTCCTCCTGTATCTATTCCCTCATATAGCTTGAAAATTTCAACTTATGTATATATTATCTTCTCCATTAAAAATTAAGTTTCTTGATGGACGGGGACTATTTTTATTTTTCCTTTGCATCCACTACACCTTGCCTAGTGCCTAGCACATAAAAAAATGCTTGCTTAATTGTTTGATACATTCAAAATGTCTTTCTGATAATAAAAGCAAAAATTAAATTGGAAACAAGTTTTTGATATGCTTAAACCATTAAATAATATGCCCAGAGTTGGATCCTCTTTTTGTGTTGAGTGAACTTTTGAAAATATTTTCCTAAGGGGCAGCTAGGTAGCTCAGTGGCTAGAGATCCAGGTCCAGAGATAGGAGGCCCTGGGTTCAAACCTACCCTCAGATACTTCCTAACTGTGTGATCCTGGACAGGTCACTTAATCCCTATTGCTTAGCCCTTAACACAGCTCTGCTTTGGAACCAATATATAGTATTGATTCCAAGACAGAAAGTAAGGTTAAAAAAAAAAAGAAAGTTATATACTAGTTAAATTTTTTTGCTAGAGAACTTTCAGTATAGTTTCAGTACAGTTGATGAAGAATCTTTTTTTATGATTGCCTTTGGAAACAGGAGCACCATATTGGACCCATACAGAGAAGATGGAAAAGAGGTTACATGCTGTCCCAGCAGCTAACACAGTGAAATTTCGATGTCCTGCTGGGGGAAATCCTATACCAAGTATGAGATGGTTAAAGAATGGGAAAGAATTCAAGCAAGAGCATCGTATTGGTGGATACAAGGTAATTAATTAATTATTACGTTTTGGGATTTTTCACTTAAAGTTTGTATTTATGAGCATGGTCCTTATCATTTTTTATTATCGAAATAATGGTTGTAGTGTTATTGTTTTTATTAAGGTTTCAGACTAAGTTCAGGACCCTTTGGGGGTATATAAGCATTGATATGAACCCAAAGGCTTGAGTCAGAATAGAGATATTCAGTGATTCTAAAAGATACTGATTTCTTCTACGATAATTGATGATATATATCATTGTAAGATTTGCAAAGCATGCTATGTATCTCATTTGCTCCACACAATAGTCAGATAAGGAAGGAATTGCATATATTGTTATCCACATTTTGTAGATGAAAAAACTAATGAGTTAAGTGACTTGCCCATGGTCATATAGTTATTTATTAATGTCAGTCATAGGATTTGAACCTAGTTCTTTCTGATTCTATGTTCAGAATGCTTTCTCCTTCACCAAATTGCCTTAACAATGTGGTAGTTCTGATGTAAAAAGAAATAACAACAAAAAGCACCAATTCTTATGAGAACTCACTAGACTTTAAACCTTAGGAAGAGGTGAGCAAGAGAGCCCACCCTAGAGCTAGCTGACTCTGGATAGGCTTGGAGTTGAGAGAACCTGGGTTCAAATTTGGCCTTGGGCACTTCTTAGCTGTGTGATCCTGGGGAAGTCACTTAACCCCAATTGCCTAGCCCTTGACCTTTTATTTTAGAGTTGTTACTGGAATAGAAAGTAATGTTTTAAAATAAATAAATAAACCCTAAGTAGAATATGAAAAATATTAAATTATTTATTTAGTTTTCAGAAATTCTTGGGACCTAGATGCAGAATTTCAGAACAAAACAAACAAAACAAGAGATTTTAGTTGTTTATAGACTGGACTACACATGTGATTTGAAATGCATCTCACCATTTATATTGTTCCTTATGATGCAATTTGTAAAAGAAAGGTCAAAAGTTGAGAGCCTGTTTTCTATGCATTTTATAGTCTATAAAACCTGAAACATGGAGCAGAATTTTAAGAAATATAAGAACAGGCCCTGAACTATGACCATTAGATGAGCTATGATGAAGGATTTGGATTTGAAATATTTCTAAGTTATCAGCAAATATCAGAGGAGTCAGAGTTAATACAGTTTTCTTCTATCTTCAGAGATTCTTTGAAATCAAATAAAAGTAAGATAAAGTTTGGTCATGTGCCTCATTTGGACCTATTAAAATTTGGCAAACCTCTCATGAAGTGTTTTCAGATGGGGGCAGCATGCCAATTTGAACCATTAACAGTGCATTTGAACCTTAGGTATGCTAATTAGGATCTGTTCCTATGTGCCAGATAGTAGTGGTTGATTTGGTCCAAAAGGTCTTGCAGAAAAGAATTTTGCTTAGATATTGGCACTAAGAAGATGGAGAAGGATGTCACTGCTCTGATTCCAACAAAGTGATTTTTATTTCAGAATCACAATGGTGATTTCAGTTGCCTGTGGGCTTTAAACACACACACACACACACACACACACACACACACACACACACACACACCGCCTCTTTTTTTTCTATTGTTTCTGAGAATTTCTTTTGCTTAAAGCCAGTGGGTAAGGAGTAAATTAAACACGAGGGAACAAAGGCAAGAGTGGGCATACATGAATCTAACTGATATTATTATTAGAAGGCAAGAATATTTATGCCAGGAGAGTTGAGCGGTCATTAAGTAAGGAGCTTTGGCAAACATTGTTGATATTTATTGAATACATAATGTGAACAATTATGGTATGATAGAAAGAGAGCTGGACTCGAAAACAGAAAGACTTGAGTTCAAGTCTCTTTTCTAATACAAGTTGGCTGTGTGACCCAAGAGTGCTCTAAGACTAAAGGTTGCAGAGAAGGTGCTGATCTATATTGGTAAATTGAGTTTCTTCACTTCAAAATTTTCCGTGCCACAGAGATAACAGATGGAGTCCCTATCCTTACTATGTACAAAGAAGAATAAAACTAATTTCTTTTTTCTGAAGATCTTATAGTCTAGTAGAGAGAATAAGATTTATTCACAAAACAAGTCCAAAAGGGTGAAATAAGAGCGGTGATCTAGGAAGGAGAGCTCACTTCTAACTAGAGAGAAATAAAGAACTTTTTGTTCAAGGGTGCTTTTGTCTATGCCTTATAGACTAAGTGGAATTATATTGGGAAACCTGGAATTAGAAATTTCTGGAGTTCCATAACTTTTTGGACTATTGATAAAGTAACAGGAAAAGAAAGTGCTATTATTTAAAATATAATCCTTCCTACTAGTTTGTTAAACTAAGTAACATATATTTGAAACAATAGAGGCAGCCATAGAGTTAACACTTGAGTTGCTTGAAGGGGGAAGGCTCTTTCTCATTCATTGAGAAAACATCTATTTTGTAGATTCACATTTTTATGGCTTCTATCCCTCAGCTGTCCTTTTTCTGGTGGAGCTCTCAGAAGTTGGTGTCACCACCATTCAGAGCCAGAATAAGGCATAGAAAGACACCCAGGCAAAGTTTGTTTGCTTCTGTAGGGAGCTTGAGACTCCGTTGCATAACATGTGATTTCACTTACCTGAAGCAAAATACCTATGGAGGTCAGATTGAAAAAATAGGTTATATGACAATGGTAAAAATGAAAAACATGGCTTGTTCTACCCTCTTGTGTATTGTATCCTGGGTAACTGCCTACCTCTCGACTTTGCTTTGTTCTTGCTTGGCCTTTGATGCCTTTTTGCTATTTTTTTTCATAATCCAAATTGACTTTAAAGAAACGGTCATCCCAAAATGTCACCTAATGAAAAATGTGCTTAGGATCATTAATATGGCATTGAAGAAGGTCTTAGGGGTCATTAGGGAAAACCCCCTCATTTTACAGACAGGGAAACTGAGGTTTATAGAGGTCAAGTGGCTTACCCAAGGTTACATTCATAAAAAATGCCAAATTTAGCAGGCTGAATATAAGCATAGAGGAAAGAAATCACATAATATATAAACTGTGCACTTCTCAGACGTCTTACACACTTGCTCTTTCTTTTCCATTTTCTCTTAATGAGGAAGGAAAGTGTCAAGTTTTCCAAAATGTAAATTTGCAGAAAGAAACTTCTAGAAAAGTTTCCATAAGAAACATTGGTTGTTTCTGTGAGTGTTTCTTTATAAATTTGCTTACTCCATAAACTGTGGTTGAGCTTAAGCAGCACAGCTGCCTAGCACCTTCCACCTTTTTATGAGTGGGGTAACTTGGCTACTTTCCATCAATTTACAGCTTTTTTTGAGATGTTAGAAAAATGAGGCCAGCAAGGGAACAAAAAAAAAAAAAACTAGTTCAGAAATATGGTAGGAACCTCATTTTACTGAAAATACCTAGTAGATGAATATAGTAGATGAAAATGTATATAATATACATTTTGTTTCAATTGCATTGACTAACAAAATAGACCTATCCATGATTAGGAGACAATTTACTTTATGCTTTGGCAACAAAGATATGACTAAAAATATAACTCTGGGTGGTTTACAATGGTGTGTGGTTGATTTGAAAAACTGCTATCTATGGACCCTTGTCAATACTTTGTAACATAGAGGAAATTTGACCTCTCTGGGTCTCAGTTTCCTCATTTGTAAAATGAGGACATTACAGTAGACCAGATGGTTTTTGCTTGAGGGGTTTCTGAACTTGTATGGAGAAAGAATTCCATCCTTACTTTCACTAACCTTCAATTGAAACTTGGAATTTCCTTGAATTATGACTTTAAAAAAATTATTTTTCTGAGAGGTCCATAGGTTAGTGCCCATGAGGCAGAAATGGTTAAGAAGTCTTGGACTGGATGATTTCTTAACTTTTTCATCTTTAACATTTGATCATATGAATAATTGCATTAAAAATTCTGCAAAGTTTAAATCTCACATATAAAACCTTATTTTTTGAAGCTAATTCTATTGGTTAGATTCTGAATTCAAGCAGAGGCTTGATGACCACTTTTCCCAAGATATTTTAGTGTAGTCTTATTCAGGCATCATTTGGACCTCTGTCAAGCTCTTATATTCTTTGATTCTAGGTTTCTGTAAAAAAAAAAAGTGAATGATCGATTATAATGTAACAACAGAAAATCAAGAAATTGGTTGTTACTAAACCTTAATATTTCCCAATTTCTTGCTAGGTAATGTTGGAGACAAAGGGGAAAAAATTCTTATATACACCTAAGCATACACCTTTTCATTATGCTTAAGTATGCACACAAGCACACACACACACACACACACACACAAACAACAACAAAAACCCTATTATGATACATCTAAACTAAAAGATTTATATTAGTTCTGCCCCTCAAAACCAATGTTGAAAAATGCTTTGTTAAAATACTTGAGGTATTCCTTAGTGGTCCAAACATTTGTTTTTCATATTTATTTCAGACACAAGAGAGAGAAAAATCCAGTCATTATACCATTTTTTCCCTATTAATCACAGTTAAACCCTACTTAATGCCTTGTGGGTAAATTAATCTGAACTGCATTTTTAAGGTTATTGCAATGCGTATTCTAAAGCCTTTATAATGTAAATTTCATTCTGAAATTGAAAGTGCATAATAAATCTAGAGTTTTAAGGGAAAAAATGACTAGAACTCATATTAACATTCTATACTCAGTTGAGCTTTTTCAATCTTTCATTTACCATCATATATCTAATTCCGTGACCATAGAACAAGAGAAATTAAAAAGATGTTTTGCTTTTCTCATTCTGATTTCATCTTTTCAAACAGTAACAATATTAATACTAGGGTTAGACCATGACAAACTTAGTGCTTGTTTCCTCTCGGTGAATTCAGATCCCAATTAATTCTAGGATTCATTGGCAATTGCATTGGAGATTTTAGAATGGTTTCTCAACCTTAAGTAAAAATAAAGGTGTGAACCAATAAATAGAAGAATAAATTCCACTCATTTGTTTAACCTGGCACAATTTTGTATAGGTTTAAGGCTATGCATGTTTTAGAAGTTGAAGCCACACACACTTACTGTAGACAGAGTGACCTTTGAGAAAGGAAAGAGTTGAGACAAAAGCAGAGTAGCTATCTCTAGAGAGAGGTGCTTTTGTCATCCATAGTTCCTTGCCTCTCTCCTCCTGAAACAACTAGAGAATTGTTTTCTAAAAGGAATGAGGAGTTTCCGTCAACCTTAGCATCAGGGATTACTAGAGCCAAACTCTCTGTATATCTCTTAAAAAGCAAACCTACCACTATCAGTCTTACTGTTTAAGCATTAACAGGTGTTTGTTTCCACCTCTACATTTTGATAAGCTGCCTTGTCCCAGCCCCTTTTATACACTATAAGTTCAGGTTGTTTAAACACAATGAAAATGGGGGGAATTTCTATTCTATCAGATTTGTAAGGGTTTTTACTTGAACCTCCACAAGTGGCTTATTTATGAATGAAGTATTATGGATCAGCATTAGTTCAATTATACTTTATTTGTTTTAGTCCTAACTGATAGGGGTTGAATTTTATCTTGGTTTCTGCCATTCAGACTGTTAGACAGAAATGTGAAAATTATAGAATCCCCGTGTTAACATTAGCCTCTGATTCAGAAAACCAGAGGAAAGGAGAAGGGAAATAATTGTAATCATCTGAATGTTTTTGGGCATATAGTACCTAACATTTGGAAGCTTGAAGATATTTCACATTGGGTAGACCAGCTAAGTGTGTGGTGGTTAGAGAGCTGGGGCACAGAGTCAGGAAGATTCATCTTCCTGAGTTCAAATCTGGCCTTGGATACTTACTGTGTGGCCCTGGCCAAGTCATTAAGCCTTGTTGCCTCAGTTTCTTCATCTATAAAATCAGCTGGAAAAGAAAATGGCAAACCACATCAGTATCTTTGCCAAGAAAATTCCAAATGTAGTCATTGAGTAGTTGGACACAACTGACCAACTGAACTCAACAAAAGACCAAATAACGGTATGATTGACTAAAGCAATGACTTTCCACCTATCTGGTTGTTTTTATGTCATAGAACTGTAGATATACCGCAGGAATCAGACCTAAGATATCCAGTCTAACTCCCTTTTGGGATCATCAATAGAATCAGAGAGCAATAGCTGAAAGGGACTTCAGAATCTATCCAACCCAGTCCAAACACTTCATTTTACAGATGGAGAAACTGAGGTCCAAGGAGGTTAACTGATTTATCACAGACTTTAAAACTATTAACTGATTGATCACAATTAGTTAATTGACTTTCAGGATTTAAACTGGAGTCTTCTCTTACTGACACAATTCTAGCAAATGCTTTATTTGTTACCTTAAGGACACTGGTTTAACCAAGAGAAGTAGCCTGAGGAAAGTAAGCAGAAGTATTTAGAAAAATCTACTTCTGTCTCAGGTTTTGTATTTTAGGTTATGCTTTGTAGAATTTTGTATTTGTATTGGGTAAGGAGACAAAAATAATTTTTTTTTTCTGTCAAATTCAGCAAACATACTTCTTGAGAGCACTATTTAAATTCCTGTGCTTCTCAGTCCAGTTCCCCTGGCTGATGAAGAAGAAAGATAACATGCCCTAAGGCTTGGGGGGGTGGGTAGGAAGGGCGGGCTAAGTGGGGACTCCAATAGGGCCTGCTGGAGTCTGCCTGCCTGTTGTGAAGGCCTGTAGCAGAAAAATTACTGCCAGAAGACTTCTACAACAGCAACCCCTCCCTGCAGAATCCTTTAAAATGCAGAGGTGTTCTAAATGTATCTTACTTATCTTTCATAAGGAATTTAGACCTAAAAAAGGCAGAAGAAGAATTTGGAAAAACCTGCTTAGGCCACATATTTTGTCTTCAAATCGAAAGAGTTCACACAACTAGGGCAGTGTAATTTTTTTTAAGCTTTTGTTTTCCCATTTTCCTGAGTTAACAAGAACTCAATCTCCAGGGCCTGTAAGGAATGACTAGTTAAAATAGTGTGACACTTGCTAAACAGGAATAATAATCATTGTTTGGGATTTACAAGGGATCCTTTGGGAAAATGCTGTAGCTTACTAAAATCTATATTGGTGATAGGAAAGGAATCAAAAATTGGGTCACTAAAAGGAGAAAATAAGCATCATTGGTATTGCATGGGGGTGGTATTGAGACTAGCCTACAAAATACAGAAATATCCGGTTGTTATAAATGTGCTCTTTATCTTAAAGGAAATTTGTGAATATTAACCACTTGTCACAGTGCTGCTCTAGGAAATAAACTGTGTGTGTATGTCCTAGGAGGGAGGGACTCGATATGGAATGCAATCACACCCAGGGAGAACTTGATGTAATAATGGATCACAGGCTACATGCAAGCTTACCATATGCTCTGATGTTAAAAAAAGGCAATGATCTACTAAGCTGTATATGCCAAGGTTCGGTGTCTCGGGCTAAGGAAAATAATATTCTCTCCCTTAGCAGTTTGGGTTCAACTCCATTTGGAATATACTATGCCAAATTTGGATCTAAGTGCAAGAAAGACATTGACAGTTTGGATGAAGTCCAGGGAAGGGCACTAGGGATGATTAAAGGCTTAAGGGAGTGACATTTGAGTGAGGGCTCAAAGAACTGAATATTTACAGCATGGCTAAATGATGGATTACATGACTTGGTGACGTAGGACCTATCGCCTCATCACTGAACTATGCCCCATGCAATTGACTCTGGAGGCTAAGGGGAACCCCTTTCTGAGAGGAGAATTCGGACTCTTGGCTCCTATCTCTGAAGCTCTCCTCCTCTCCCATTCCAGAGAACTATCTTCTATAGCACAAAAAAAAAAAAGAAAAGAAAAAGAAAAAAGAAAAAAAAGAAAAAGAAAAAAAGAAAAGCTTTTTTTTTTTTTTGCAAAATGTATTAATATATCAGTAAAGTTTTAATTTATATGAAATGTTCAGTATCAATGACCTCCCCTCCCTCAAACTCTGGAGTGGAAGGAGATGACTTCTTTTATCTCTTCTTTGAGGCCAGACTTATTCTTTATTATCTTTCAAGATATATTTTATGGTGGTTATTCTTTCCAGCTACATTGTTATAGTCATTCTTGGCTCTGCATATTGTCAGAAGCACATTTATTACAATATGTTACTTTGCATCAGTTCATAGAAGTCTTTCCATGGTTCTCAGTGTTGATCATACTCAATATAACAGCAATATTACATTATATCCATTTATAAGTTTGGATATCATCCAATCAATAGATATATACTTTATTTCTAGGTCTTGGCTAACACAAAAGTGCTACCATAGTGTGTGTGTATACAATAAAATAATATATATATATATATATATGTATGTATTTTAGTATATAGAGCCTTTCATCAGTTACCTCATATATGCTTAGCAATATGGATCAAAGGTTATGAACATTTAGACACTTAATTAGTATAATTCTAAATTAATTCCTAGAATCAAACTCATTCACAATTCTACCACCACTGCATTAGTGTGCCAGTATTGGTAATTTGCTGACAAATTGAGTGAGGATGAAAGCTCAGGATTGTTTTGATTTACATTTCTTTTATGACTGGAAACATTCTTTCCTATGATTGTTGGTAATTTGAAATTCTTTTCTTGAGAACTGTTTGCTTATATCTTTTGACCTCATGTCTGTTGTGGTTTTTTGATCATCTGTTTCTGTTCCTTGTCTATATGTCTTACATTTGTTGATAATTTTAGTCACATTTGACTCTTCCTGACCCCATTTGAGGTTTTCTTGGCAAAGAGTGGCTTGCCATTTCCTTCTTTCACTCATTTTATGGATTAAGAAACCAAGGCAAACAGAGTTAAATGACTTGCCCAGGGTCACAAAGCTAGTAAATGTCTGATGTAGGATTTGAATTCAAGATGAGTCTTCCCAGTTGCAAGTCCAGTACTCTATCCACTATGCTACCTACTGTCCTATTATCTTGGATACTGAATTCTTATTAGAGATACTTGATACAAATATTTTTTTCACATTCAATTCCTTACTTTCTTATTTTAGCTGCATTAATTTTGTTTATGCAAAAACTTCTTAATTTTATTTGATGAAAATTATTTTTATCTTAAATATGAATCATCCCTTATTTAATTAAGAATTCATCTCTTAAAGTTGAAAAAGGTAAAAGGTATATTTATCTTTAATTTTTTAGAACATGATCTTTAATAATCAGATCAGGTGTACCTTTAAAATTTTTTTTATGGAATATATGTTAAGGTGTTGATATAGGCTTAATTTCTGTCAGACTACTGTTCAGATTTCCCAGTTCTTCTAAGTAATATATTTTAAATTTTTTGAGTTCCATCATTTTCTGATTCTCCTTTGTTTACTCTTTTCCATTGATTCACTTTTCAATTTTTGTAACCAGTATTAAATGCCTTTGATGACTGCTATTTTATAATGTTGCTTGAGGTCTGAAAATGCCACCCCTTCCCACTTCATTCCTTCAATTTTTAAAAAATTTTCTTCGATATTCTAGGCCTTTTGTTATTCTAAATGGATTTTATTATTTTCTCCCTAGCTTTATAAAGCATACCTTTGCTAATTCATTGGCAGAAAATTAAATCTCCAAATGATCTCTAAAAATATTTTTGCTTCATTGGCATAGCCCAGTTGAATCTCCTTCCCCATATTTCACCTTACATTTTTATTTTTATTTTTACTTTTTTTTAAACCATAAGGGCTAGGCAATGGGGGTCAAGTGACTTGCCCAGGGTCACACAGCTGGGAAGTGTCTGAGGTCATATTTGAACCTAGGACCTCCCATCTCTAGGCCTGGCTCTCAATCCACTGAGGTACCCAGCTGCCCCCTTCACCTTACATTTTTATTAGAAGGTCTCATAACTTACATGAATGCTTTTTCTTTTTAATATCTAAGAGACCATATAAGCAGATAGTTGCTTATCTTAAGGTACCTGAGGATTCAGTTCTCCCTTAGTTGGAATTCTCTTGAACATAATGGATATCTAATAAATCAAGGGCTTAATTCAATATATTCCATTGGCAGATAGGATTAAGCTCACTTCCCAAGAAGGCTTTGCAGAGTCTTAGAAAACCAGTTGGAAGTTGGAGATAGTAGGAAGGCCAACAGTTATTTGTTAAAGTGTAATTGTTGGTTACCTGGATGAGGCACCTCAAGACCTGCAAATACAATCCCAGAAGAGTCTCCCTAGATTTTGTAGTAAAGCTAAGAACTGTTTAGTATAATCTAGGTTCCAAGTCCAAGGTATCCAGACTTGAAGGAAATTGTCATTTAGATCAATGACATAACAAGGATAACAGAGCCATACTTAATTCTTAATTTGTTATTTTATTCATTTAGCAAATATTTATTAAATGCCTACTATGTGCGAGGTTCTATGGTATGTTTTTTCCATGCTTTCTGGATCTGGTAGTCCTAATCCTCATGTCATTTATAGGTGAACGCACATTAAGTATAATGTGGAAACCATAATGGGAAAGTCCAGTTAAGAGGGACCCAGAGTACTAAGGAAATGTAAAGAAGGAACTTTAGGCTTAAGGGACACGGAGAAATCATCATGGAGAAAATGGAATTTGAGCTGGAACTGGAAAGAGATGCAAAAGTTTAGAGATGAGTATTCTTGACAGGAGGAATATATGAACAAATCCTCCCTAGAGGCTCGAAATTACAAGTAATAAAGATTGGGTGTGAAATACCGGAGGACTGATAATGATAACAATAGTAGTAGCCTACATTTATTGATCATGTTACTGAGACATTAAGATGGAGAATTTGGCACATGTGTATTATGGTCAGACTCCATCATTCCATAATACTATTTATCTGGTGTATATAACCTTTGAGTCCATTTTTACCATTCCGTATTGTGAATCTGCCAAGTATCTATTCTTGGTACCCTAGACTTAAGCTCTTTGGTTTAATCATGAAACATTTACATGAGTTAAAAATCCTTGCCCCCTTTGTGGCTCTGAGTCATTGAATGACAGAATAATTCTAAAATCATGTCAGTTTCTAATGAACTTATTGATCATGCTAATGGTTATTCTTTAGCTGCCACATTTCTACATACTTGAATGGAAAGTAAACATAGCATTCAAGTCCTCTATCTTCCCTCACTCCCTCTTTCCCTTCATAGTGTATAATGCTTAATACAACCAAATTTTAATAACTTTTATTATCATCGTTTTAGGTACGAAATCAGCACTGGAGTCTTATCATGGAGAGTGTGGTTCCATCTGACAAAGGAAATTATACATGTATAGTTGAAAATGAATATGGATCCATCAACCACACATACCATCTTGATGTTGTTGGTAAGTACAATACTACCTGAATGGATAAGCCTAAATTATTTTTTTATCTCTTTTTTGTTGGTTCAAGCTTATTCTTTATTCTCTTTTAAGGTTAATTCTTTTTAAACTCTTACCTTCCATCTTGGAGTCAACACTGTGTATTGGCTCCAAGGCAGAAGAGTGGTAAGGGCTAGGCAATGGGGGTCAAGTGACTTGCCCAGGGTCACATAGCTGGGAAGTGTCTGAGGCCAGATTTGAACCTAGGACCTCTCATCTCTAGGCCTGGCTCTCACTCCACTGAGCTACCCAGCTGCCCTCTTAAGGTTAATTTGATTGTTTTAATGATGATTATTCTTTCTATTTATATTGTGGTAGTTGTCTTTGGCTCTGTATATTTTACTTTATACCAGTTCAAAGAAGATTTTCTATGATTCTCTGCATTGATCATGTTCATGATATTCCATTTCATTTATTTTTCATGATTTGTTTAGACATCTCTCAATCAGAATATGTCTATTTCATTTAGAACTTGACTACTACAAAAAAGTGTTGACATAATTATTTTAATGTATATGAAGCCTTTCATATAATCTAGTTTGACTAATTGAAAAGAATAATGGATGGCTAGTTTTATAGATAGTTTAAAGATAGATTATTATTTGTTTTCTTTTTTACTACTTCCAAATACAGCTTCTTATTTGAGAATACTTTTTTTTTTGACAATTCCTTATCCCTTGGTTAGTCAAGTTTTGTGTGCCCTCTGTACTATTCTTAGTTCCTATCTAGGGTAGGGCAAGTATAGAGTAAAAAGTTGACAGTTTGGAAACTGATATTAGTTAGACAAATGTTACTGGATATCAGGAAAAACACAGAAGTAAATGTTACAGTATACTGTGATAGAATTTAAAAAGATACAACAAAAGAAAATATCTTCTATGAGTAAAGAGTTGATACTATGGTAACAGCTGATGGGTGAGATTGCCACTGAAATTTCCTTCACTAGCTCTAAGATGAGAGTTTTTTTAGAACATAGATGGAGATCTTACCTACCATTGGAAACAAACGGGTAGAGATTACCCATTGAAAATCGTAAAGACCCTAGACAAAATCTTGTTCAACCTCCTCATTTTATAGATGAGGAAACCAATGTCCCAGAAGATGAAAGGCCAAGGAGTAGTAAAGCTGCCACTCACATATAGATCTCATGATTCCTGGTCCACTGCCCATTGCACTGCACAGAGTCTGTCTATCTACTCTGATAGTTAACTTTGCTTTCCATTACTAGAGGTGATTACCTCATCTTGTAAGAAGATGCCAAATTTGTTAGAAATAGTTTAAAAGATGGAGGAATGGAAATCTAGGCCATGTTACTATGCAAATGATCTGAGACTTAATAAAGGATGCAACATTCAATGGTATTCAGTTCTTAGGTTGTTTTCATTAAATGTTAGCATTTCTTTTCCTTAGCTACTTAATAGTAGTAATTTGCTGAAATTAAAGAACTATATTTTATATATACCCATAGTATAGTTCACAGAAACTGTGGTAGTAATAATAATTGATATTTATATTGAATTTTCAAGTCTGCAAAGCCCTTTGTATACATTATACATAGTTCCTACTTCACAGAATAGTTGTGAAGTTCACAACTGCCATTATCATCCCCAGATTACAAATGAGTAGACTGAGGTTCAGAGAGGTTGAATAATTTACCTATAGTTGCATAGCTTTAAGTGAGTATAAATATAAATACTTGGGACTCTCAATCCATCTATTTCTCCTTACTTAAATACTTGTGAAATAATTCTGATTAAGAGACCATGTGGGTTAATTGAAGATTGAATTGAATTGAATTGAAAAAATTGCTTTATCAATTGATGAAAATTATGAAAAATAAATTGAATCTAAAATGTATGACTATACAATCTCTTTTTTTAAAATTTTATAATATTTTATTTGATCATTCCCAAGTATTATTCATTAAAGACAAAGATCATTTTCTTTTCCTCCCCTCCACCCCCCGTAGCCAATGCATGATTCCACTGGATATTACATGTGTTCTTGATTCGAACCCATTGCTATGTTGTTAATATTTGCATTAGGGTTTCCTTTAGAGTCTCTCTTCTGTCATGTCTCCTCAACTGCTGTAGTCAGGCAGTTGCTTTTCCTTGGTGTTTCTACTCCCACAGTTTATCCTCTGCTTATGAATAGTGTTTTTTCTGCTGGATCCCTGCAGATTGTTCAGGATCACTGCATTGCCACTAATGGAGAAGTCCATTACCTTCAATTGTACCACAATGTATCAGTCTCTGTGTACAATGTTCTCCTGGTTCTGCTCCTCTCGCTCTGCATCACTTCCTGGAGGTTGTTCCAGTCTCCATGGAGCTCCTCCACTTTATTATTCCTTTTAGCACAATAGTATTCCATCACCAACATATACCACAGTTTGTTCAGCCATTCCCCAATTGATGGGCATCCCCTCATTTTCCAGTTTTTGGCCACCACAAAGAGCATAGCTATGAATATTTTTGTACAAGTCTTTTTGTCCATACAATCTCTATCTTGACTAGTCTAGTGATCAATTTCATCTCACATGACCCAGGGTCATCCTTTTAATCTCCAGAAGAAGATATGTTACTGTGAAAATAGAAGATTTAAGAGATTAGGTTTCCATCAGTAACAAGGAAACTTTTTTGAATTGGTGATTGTTTTACATGTAAAATAAAGTTAGCAGATTGTCTTCTGATTTGCTTCAGAGACAGAAAAATGTCCTGCTGTTTTGGGTTTCTGGATAGTTTAGCTACACTTAATTGAGGTTTTTTGTTTGTTTTTTACCATGCAGTTGGCAATTGATAAATATTTGCTAAACTTAAGTGTTCATGGGGTGATCCTATAGTAAATAATCCAAAGTACAGCCCCTGCTATTTGGAAAACCCACCCATAGAGGATTGGGACTAATTGGAGAAGTAAATGGAAGTCATAGTTTGGCCTCATTGTCATGGCTTGGCCATATTTGAAAAACTCTTCCAATGGCCTATTATTGCCATTTGTTTGGTGAATTGAAGTGAAATTTTAGGTTGCAGTGTCAGCAGAGTGGGTAACTGATCAATACAAAATGTTTTCCAGGTGTATTCTGACCTCCCACCCCCTCCATAATACATACCAACACATGCACATTCTTGACGTTCATCATGTGGGGGTCTTACCTGTGGCTTGTATTAGTTTAAAAAGGTGTGTGTGTGTGTGCATGCATGTGTGTGTGTGTGAGTGTGTGTGTGTGTGTGTGTGCATGTGTGTGTGTTGGGACAGGCAGGGGATATTGTGCTAAAATTAGTTTCAGTTAATTCAAAGGTTTTATTTTTTTGACTTTGGCTGCTCTGAGACTTAATATGAACCGTCACATTTTTTCACATGATTTTGATCACTTGGAGCTAGTTTTGGAAACACAGATTCCCCCACCTTCTACCTTCACAAAGGTCTGTGTAGCACTTGACTTGGTGATATTTAATTTTGACAAACTGAAAGAAGACTAACTAGTATTTAATTAGGTTACTTCAGGGCAAATGACTTAGAGCTTATTTTGGCATGAAGAATAAAGGAAAATAAAAAAAATTTGAAAAATTTGGGTATTATATCACTTTGAATTCTAATAACATATTCTGGGTTTGAAAAATCAAGTGTTTATTTCTCATGTAAATTAAGTTTGTAGGTGATATGTAAGAACTAACCATTCAAAAAAATTGAATTCTATCCCAGGAGCCAAATACTCATAGGATGGCATCTCTTCAAATTTGCACTTTCTCATGAACCTACCAGTCCTTGGTTAATTGAAATCAGAGTTTTTCATGGGAGTTACCAGTTAACAGTATTCTGTGCACTGAAGCCATCGTGTGAATTTCATAGCCAAGTTTTATGTTTAGTTATTTTGTAGAATGTTCAAAAGAGTTTTTTTTTCCTTTCTACATAAAATTCTGGCAGTTGTTTCATGAGATGCTGAGAAATTTCTTTTGCTTTAGGATTTGTATTTGATTTGTGCTGCTGAATAATGAGATCGTTCACTTCAGAGTTAATCCACAGCAATCTGTCTTGTTGAAAAGAGCATGTGATTCTGTGGCATAATTCTGTGGTGTAATGTAGAGGGAGTTGGGAGTGTATGGAGTAAAGTAGAGAGAGGTCTGATGATGTCACAAACTTGGGAGATGTCCCAGCTAAACATGGGCCAATAATGACACAATGCTAGTTGGGAATAGCCATTAAAGCTCAACTCAAATAATTTTCCAAACCTTGAACCTTCCTTACAAGTAGAAGCCAAATGTCACTGGAGTATAAGACGTTTTCAGTAAAGATGGAGGTGTGAAATACTCTCATCTTTGCTCAAAACCCTAGTAATTGCTTTGAGAGGCACTAATAAAATAAGGATTGAGTCAGCTAAATATTCTCATCTAGACTTTCAAAATTGGCAGGCAGTCATCTGAGTATTTCAGCAAGTGGGAACAAAAAGGATTCAAGTTCAAATGGCAATTACCAGTGGTCCCCTCTGCCCATGTGGATACAACCCAAATTTAATACATCCCCATGTTGGGATGACTTTTTTTGCTACCTCTATGCTTCACAGAGGGTCAAGGCCCTTTCCCAGTGAAAATGCAAGCCCATTTTTAGCCCTGGTCCTTAAGTTTTTTTTTTGTTGCTATGATACTCAGATTTGCTATTCAGTTATCATGGGCCATCAGAATGGGTGAGATCTTTTTATTGAAATTCTTCCTTGGAAAAGCATTTACATCAGCACTATACTGTAAAAGCTGTATAATTTAAATGACATTATCCTGTCCTGGAATTAAATAGCCTGCCATTGTTGAGAGCAAGGGATCAATTTGTAGAATCATTTTAATAGACTCACTTAAGTCTCATTAAAATGGACACCCTCACTATATTCAGCCATTTACTTGTAAGAAGAAATTATCGTGAAACTCCTGATTTGAGAAATTATGATAATTTAGAAATTCTCAGAAATAATATCTTGAAGTGGCAGTATAATATATAGCAGCAGGCATTATATTTAGTATAATATATAGCAGAAGGCAGTATGATTACAGTAGTATTATAATAACAATGACATCAATTATTATTAATATTATAGCTAAATATAGAACTTTACTCTGGGCCAAGTACTGGGCCCTGAGCTTTACAATTATTACCTTGTTTGTCATTCACAGTAAACCTGGGAAGAAGGTATTATTCCCCCCTACCCCATTTCACAGATGAGGAAACTGAGGCAAACAGGTTTTTAAGTGACTCATTTAGCTTACTATGCAGATAATAAGACATGAACTCCAGGCCTTCTTGACTGTATCCACTGTGCCAAATGTTGAATAAATCATATAACCTTTTGTAGGGCTCATTCTCCTCATCTTTAAAAAATGAGTGAGATGTACCGGTGATAATGGGATCCCTTTGTACTCTAAAACTCTGTGTCGATATGAGTTTTACAAGACAGCTTTAGAGTAATTTTTAGATTCAACCAAAGGAGCCACAACAAAATAAACAGGATCTCATATTCATGGATAGTTTTAGAGTTGTATTCTTTTCCCCTTTCCTTCCCTTCCCAAACTTTGCCAAAGAAAATGGTGACTTTTTGAGGAATTCCACTCATCTTCGAGATCTATATAAACCTGGAAAGAAAAAGGAAGGAAGCAAAACCTCCTTTGCTCAAAATCAGTAGGTTTGTCAAAGGCAGTCATTTTTGAGTCCTGAATTGGTTTAATTTTCTAGAAATTCATTTTCATCTGGGGAGAGATTTATTAAGTGACAGACACTGTCTTAATAGATACCTTAGGCTGTGCCTCATTTATGGCTGGGTGGAGGTTCACTGAGGCGTTACTGCCAGCCCCAACTTGCAGGCTGGCAGACCAGTATGTGGCTGTTGACTAGCCCTTGACATAAATATGCTGGAACTTGACATATTTACCTGAGTGCTGAGGGCCCCGGACATGATAGGACAAAGCCTGAGAGCATGAAGGAATCTGCACTGATGCTTGCCCTCAGGTATTTGTTAGGTTAAGAATGAAGAGCTTTTTTATTCTGAGCACTGATAAGCCTGACTGTGGATTTTACATCTGGCACTGGACTTTTGGCAACACCCTCAGAGGGAGAAGAAATTACGCAAATTGTTTAGTGCTTGGGGCTGTGTGCTGGTGCCGCCTCACCTAGGAAAACAAAGACTTTAGTGTGGTCCTTCTGCAGGGGGAAGATGGAGGGGAGGATATCCCCAAATCATAACTTTAGAATTTGAACTTTGGATTTCTTTTTGGACAGAGGTCAAAATCGTGTTTGTTTAAGCAAGTGAAGGAATCCCCGCTGTTATTAGTTAATCGATGGGTTAGGTGAATATAGAATTTCTCAGAAGTACGATACTTCCTGCTGGATTGCTTTTGATGAAGGATTGGGTCCTTGTCCTGCTATCCATCATGGCACTGCCCTTGGGCATGGCTTTTTGTTTTCCTTTTGACTAGTGATGAACATGATTATGTGGTTTCAACTGTTGAACAGAATAACTTTATAATCATTCATTTCAAATACTTAAAAAAATAAAAACAATATGGGCTGTTAGAGAGCAATAGCATATAGACTAAAGGAGAAAACAACAGCTAACTTGGTATTAAATAAAAGTGGAGATTTACTTGTTGGGAACACCTGTCTCACAGTGTAGAAAGTTAACCATAAAGAAAAGAGGGACAGTCATAACTAGGAAATCTGGAATAAATTCACTCCTCATCAAGATTGTAAAATCATGGCAGCAATGGATAATAAGAAAAGCTAACTTTTATGTAGTGCTTTCTATTAAGTAAAGTGCTTTACAAATATCATCTCATTTGATTCTCAAACCAGCCCTGGGAGGCAGATGCTAATATTAAACTAATTTTATGGGTAGGAAAACTCAGATTTATAGAAATTAAGTGAAATTATTCAGGAACACAGAGCTGGGGTGGGGGGTGGGGAATGGCTCAGTTGTTTGAGAACCAGGCTCAGAGATAAGATGTGAGGTCCTAGGTTCATTTGTAGTCTCAGACATTTCCTAACTGCCTGACCTTGGACAAGTCACTTAACCCTACTTGCCTAGCCCTTACCACTCTTCTGCCTTGGAACTAATATACAGTATTGATTCTAAGACAGAAGGTAAGGGTTTAAGAAATAAAAGAATCACACAGCTAGTAAGTATCTGAGACCAAATTTGAACTCAGATCTTTTCAGCTCCAGGTCCAGTGCTTCATCCACCATGCGAAATAGATGCCTCATGGGATAGGACATGTATTTATTTTGTATATGCCTCTTGAGTTGTCAAATACAGGGGGGAAGGTGAAGGGCTTCATAAGTGTTTGTCAGATTTGTGGAATACACTTCCAGAGAAAGAGCTGTGGGAGTAGAAACCCAGAAGAAAAACAACTGCTTGATCACATGGTTTGATGGAGATATGATTGGGGATGTAGACTCTAAACAATCATCCTAGTGCAAATATTAATAATATGGAAATAAGTCTTGATCAATGACACATGTAAAATCCAGTAGAATTGCTCATTGGCTATGGGAGTGAGATGGGGGGAGGGAAAGAACATTATTCATGTAATCACGGAAAAATATTCTAAATTAATTAATTAATTACATAAACAAATTCTTTAAAAAAATTGTGGAATAACTAGCTATTTCTACCCCAGGCCTTTTGTTTAAGAAACTTGTTTCTTCCTAATATAAGATCTATAGTATGCCACAAATACTATAGGCATATTTACACTTAAAGTTTTCTTTAATGCCATCACTTTCATAACCAAAAGAATTCCTATGAAGATACTAACTAACCCCCTTTAGAACACAGGGCATGGTAGGAATGTGCAACTGTTTGTTGATTTTCTTTTCAGGGCCCTTGTCAAATAGGTGGAAGGCATTTCACAGCAAAATTTAGTTAGCCTTTATCATGACAAATTGTCTTCTAGTTTGTTTGCCTTGATGACACCAAAGGGATGGTAGGGTACAGGATAGATTATGGTAGTAGCATCAACATTTGAGCTTTTATGTGGGGGTAGAGTGAAATAAAGAATCACAGCAGAGATTGGATGACAGATGAGCTCCAACTGGCCAGTTTGGCACTCTTAAGAATAATAATGAATATATAGTACTTTGTAAAATACTTCCCTTAAACAATATCCATGAACTAAGATACACAAATATTATTTCCTCCATTTTACAAGTTAAAAAAGTGAGAATCAACAAGATTATTTAACTTGCTCATGGTCACATAATTAGGAAGTATTAGAGATATGTCTTAAAACCAAATTCTACTCATTTGAGAAGCCCAGTGCCCTTTCTACTGTGTTTCTCAAAGGAGAGAAAATGGTGAAGAAGGTTATGAATCAGGATTTGCTGTTGGACTTATAACTTTCTTTCCTACTTCCCCAGATTTCCTCACCTATGGAATTATCAGTGAAGTCTATAAGAATGCTTTGTATCTAAGAGATGTGCCTGAATCAATAAATCAGATTTTGCTCTTTCCACTTTGGCCCCCAATCTCCCACCAAAGCCCCACAGTCTCATGAAAGAATATATTGATCTTTTGAGAATGATAAATAATAGCTTTTATTCAGCCATGCATGCGCTCACTCTCAGAATTGGCTTCCCACCACCATTCTAAAATTTTTTCTTAAGTTCAATATCATTATACATGATTTAAGGAGACATTCTCAGGTTTGATTTTGTGAGGAGATAAATATGATTTCTTTAATAATTGTTTTATCTTTTAAAAAAGAACAAAAACAACATTAAACATCTAATAACATTAATAAAAAAAACTCCGCTATGTTTATCATAAAATATAGAGGATGCAAGAGTGACAACTGGCTCAGAACAATCCAGAAAGTTCAGCAAAGAGGATCCATTCTAGTTATCACTTTTAGATTTCCTAGTGAATGTTTTGAAGTTTGAATTATTTCAGTTAACTAAACATTTATTAAGCAGGTAAGTCATAGAAAGTTGTGTGTTTAGGACTATAGAAGAGAGAAAATTCAGATAAAACATGCTTTCTTTCATGAAGTCTACCATCTTGAAATGAAAGCATTATAGTGAGTAGAAATAGGAAAGCTTATTAGGGGACTACCACAGTATTACAAGTGAGTGGGAAGAAGGAACTTTATCTTTTTAGGGTGGTGGCAGTGGGGACAGAGAAGAGGGGATAAATATGTGAGAGATTGCTGAGGAAGAATCTGCAGGACTTTGTAAACAGACTGGAATTTCACCACAGTCTGATTTAATCTCCTCCCAATTCCTGAAGATGGAAGGCAGGATGATTAACTCTGACATCTCTTTAGCTTTTTATTTAATAAGTTAGAAATACTTCAGAATCCAGCCTCTAATCCCAAACCATATAGTCCTAGAGAGGACTGAATTTCTGCCCACATATTAGTGATGAAGAAGAGGGAGCACCCAAAGATAGCACTAAGGTTTCAAACTCCCAGATTCTTACTTGGAGATTTCATAGGGGAATAAGGTGCCTCTAGAACAAAAGCAGGATTTATTTTCAGGGTTCAAGTTTTGTCTTCAGGAAAAATGAAGAGGTGTGTGTGTGTGTGTGGGGGTTGCTTGCAGGTTCTTAGCCTCCTTTTTTTTATTTCAATCATTTTCTTGAAAAGCTTTTCATTGTTCTTTCTACTTCCTCCTCCCCCCACCTCTCACCAAAGGGAGGTATTTCTTGTTTGCTCAGATGTGCTTAAAGCTTTTACCTCTGCATATGCCATATCAGGGATAAAACAAGTTATCTGAGAGATTAGTGTGACAGACATTCCAGCCTTCCTTAAGCAAAGTAGCTTTTACAGTGGGGAAAGTGATGAAATGCACAGGGTGGCACTTAATAATAGGCTGTACTGAGAATATTAGTCATTCCCTTGTATTGAAAGCAGAGAATTGAATACAAAAAAACATTCATGTTGTATGATGCTGAATTTGATCGGTGGCGCCTCTGTGGTTTGGTTTTAAGCCTCTTCTTTACAAATTGTTTTAAAGTAAAAGAAAAACTTTTCATCTTGTAACTTGGAGTGTGTTTAGTTTCAAGTAAATTTTGGCTTTTCAACTCTTCTCTCTTTCTCGAATAAAACAACTCTGCAAACCCCAGTCCATAATCCGACATTCCTCAAAAATGTCTCATTTCAGAAGCAGGTGGTTCAGTGAGTTGCAGCCTAACACAGAGTTGACAGGACGATATTGCTCTCAGCTTCTCAGCTGTGTTGTCCAGTGTCTCACTTCTGATGAGGAAGGATGGGCAGAGTGACGTCGGGCTTTTACATCAGAGCAAACCCAAAGATGTCACAGGAGGAGAACTTGTGCAAAGGCTTTGCACTGGAGAGGAGGAAAGCCCTTGTTTAGTAAACGGACCTGAATAGCATTGTCTGGCTATGGGAAAGGCAGGTTTTTGAAGGTTCAAGGAATTGATCTATATTTCCTTCTTTTGCTGAATGAAGCTTCAAGAGGTCCTTGGCATTGTGTGTGTATATAGGTATACACACATATATGAATATATATATATATATTATATATGTATATATTTTAACAAAGGAAAGAAAAGCAACATTCAACATAAACTAGGCTAGACTTGGTCATCAAGAGATCTACAAGCACTCATTTAATCTTGTTAAAAAATTCAGAACCAAAGAAAGAAGGATGGGAAAGAATGATAGCTTTGGGGCATTTTGACCCTTTGTGGTGGTATAAGTAACCTGTCCTCCTTCTATGGTTTACAGAAGAAAAACCCAACTGACACACAACTGGTAGAAGCTATTTAATCCCTCACAAATAATATTGTCTATGACGATAATTTGGAGAGGCACTTTGCCTACACCTGTTTAGTTCTTTCTAGTCTCCTGGAGACACCATCACCATGCCACTTTGCTTTTGCACATCATTGAACAAGCACAAAAGGATTAGTGGTGTTTTCCTTCTAGCATTTCATGTGGTGCGGCCCCTCGAAGTCATTTAGTTACTTTGGGGCTAGAAGCTTTAGTTTTCAGGAAAGAAACCCCCCCCCCAACACCCACATCTACACCTACAACCAAATTCAAGTCTTTAACTTGAACCCCTTGGTCTTTGCTGCTTCTGTTGAGAATATGTATAATAAGAAGTACATTGGAAGGTACTAGACTTTTGAGAATGAAGTGATAATATTTAGGCAAAGGATTTAAAAAAAAAAGAGAACCAGAAATTAAAATCCAGAACTGGTGGGATAGAGGACCACATGGCCAAGCTTCTCCACAGGAACACTGTTTTCTTCTAATCATAACTGGTACAGCCTAGACTTTTGGGTGGAAATTTATAATTCAGAAGTAGAACCATATTATATAATTGAAAATGAACATATAGCTTTTATATTTTTAGTAGCCATGGACTTTCCTTTGAAAAAATATTAATATTTTTTGTTTTTAGTCATCTTCAGTTCTGAATAAATCACTCCTCTTCTTCTACTCATTGAGCCATTCCTTATATGAGAGAACTAAAGAGAAATTTTGGGGTAAAGATTGAAGCTTGACAAAATTAACTAGGTCATCCATTTATGTGCAGTGTCCCACACTCATGGTCTTCTACCTCTGCAAGGGAGGAAGGAGAAACAAGTGCATTTTCTCATTATTATAATGATGTAGTGTACCTTGAACCTTTTGGAAGCTGTGATTTTCTTTTCCTTTCTATTTCCATTTCATCTTCCTCTTTTTTTCCCCCCACATGCTCCTAAATTTCATGTTCAGAGCCCAACACGTTCTACATAGGTAGAAAGACCAAGCTGACTGGATTTAGCTTGTCCACTGTAAGCACAGGAGGTGGAACCTTGGAAAGGCAATGAACTCATTCTACTAATTGTAATTAGCGTGAGGTATTTAGCAGGTTATTGGCCTCCTTAAAACTTCAAAGTGCTTTGTTAGCCTGTCTCCTAATAACCATGCTTAATACTGACTGGGTTAGTGCCCTATTCGGCAACAAAAGCAACCACCATCGCCTCTTTAGAGAAAATGAGGTGGAACCTTTAAAAAAAAATCTAGTTTGTTTTCACTTATCCTCAGCTCTTGAAATGTTCAGTTCTCTCCATCTTCTTTTAGTTGCTAAGAAACTGCCATTTTGAGAGAACTATAATTAAATTTTGATTTTAATTTCAGGAACAAGTAGGAAATGCTCACTGAGATGAATGGATGATTGAGGGCATTAAGCCTGTCTGTTTCCAAATCAACATAGGGAATTCAATGTGATTAGTGGCTCCAAGGATTTCACTGTCACAAGGGCGCAGCTTTTGAAATGTTCTTTTCCAACAAACGCAGATTAACTTTTTGGAAATACTAAGGAGCCCTGGGTATGCTGGGAAGCTAGTTACCCTGAGCTGAATTAATTTATAGGTGTAATTTAAGAACCTCCTTATTCTTCTGGTCTCGGGGATGCAGTGTAATGTTTACTGACCTTGAAGACATTAAGCAACTTTGCTGCGGTGTACATTTGGTGACCTTTTACCATGTTGTGGCAAAAGTCGGGGGATTTTTATAAGCAAACATGTCATTATGTACAGAGTAGGAACGGAACGTTATACAATTCCAGTGGCCAGTTCAAAAAGATGTATTCTTTGTCACTCAGATATTTTTTCTCACAGCAATTATCTCTTGGAATGAAACAGACAAGGTTGACTTTTTCCCCTGCTCCGCCATTTTAAGTTTGATTTTTGGCATTCAGTGATAGTATTTTATTTTTCTCTTCAGACATTCTCCCCTCCCTTAAAATGAAATTTTTTGACAGCTAAAACAAAATACCCATAAAACCATATTCTCAAAAAGGAGCCCTTAACATCTTCAATCTGTGTCTACTTCAGATTGGCTTGAACTTCATTCCATTAGCGTAGCCAATCCTTCATTTAAGTGACACAGCTGCCTACTACTTTTGGACTTCTTTTTATTGATCTTAACTTGGAATTCCCATGATTGATTCAGGAGACATGTTTTTTAAAGGCAATCACACTCACTGTTTTCATGCCCAGGTGCAGTTCATTTGCAATTAATCTTTGAACATTTAGTAGTTTTTTTTTTATTATAAGCTACAAGTCATGGGAGAGTCAATTCTTAGCCAATCTATTTTTTTTTTTACATTTCTTCTAGGCCTTTACTTTAAAAAAATTAAAATTTAATATTGGATAGTAAATTATTTTTGCAGCTAGTTGAAACTAAAATTTTAGAAAATGTAGAAAAGCAATTTTTGTCATTAAGTAGATAAATTTGTATTGAACCAACAACCCCCCCCCCCCCCACTTGACATATCTTTTATCACAGAGAAAATAATGACTATAAAATGTAAGCTTGTTGAGGGCAGTGACTGTTCCATTTTTTTCTTTGAATCTTTAGTGTCTGGAATTTAACAAATGTTTGTTAGGTGATTTATTCATTTCAATCTTTCTCATTTTGATTACTATAGTATTTTCTTCCAAGATGTTATTAACACCAATGATCATTTGTCATTATTATGACATTTATCAGGCACCTTGAATTCAGGGCACTGGCTAGATTAAGGAATTAGCCATGAAAGCTCTTATTAGGGTCTCTTCCAAGGCCCCACGTGTGTAGGCAACCCAACTGAATTGCTCAGTAGAATTTTTGAGTAGGAGAGTAAAGAAATTTTCCATTTGTCTTTCTTCCCAATTCTTCCAAAACTAGAACAGGGATAAAAAAAAAAAAAAACCCTGGTTATTCAAATCAGGAACCTGTTTCTTGGAGGGTAAGAATTTGACAGACATTATTGGAAGGTAGTTTGAGAGAAACAAAACACATTTCTCTGCTGAAGCTGGCATACTAGGCCCAATTCCAAGATGTTTCAGACCTCATTCTCCGACTTGTTTAAGGGCAGAGAATAAGGTTGCAAAGGAAATCAAAGCCTGATGTGGAAAAATGAAACATGAGGCCTACTGACTTTTAAAAAACATTTTAAATAACATTCTCTAAGGTTTCATTTTATACTGAAGGCAGCTGTAATAAGTTTTGGAAGATGGTGTAAGGTTTCTATTAAAGAGAGATCATGCTTGGCGTTTTTTGTGCCCAGAGTGAGAAAGGGTGTGTGTGTGTTGTGGGGGGGAGGTAGGAGGGGAGGATTAGATATTATTTTGTATAAGGTGAGAATGTTTGAAAAGTGAATTAAAGCCTTTAAGGGATAATATATTTGGTATGCTGTAATTCACATATGAAATAATATTGAACCATTCCTGAGTTTTTAAAAATAGCTCATGGAGCAGTGGAATTACTCAATAACGACAACCCAAGCACGTTTACTCTAAGTAAAATAAGACTGCTGCTTTGTGGTGACCTGTTGGGGCTGCTTTGGTGACTAAATTCCCAGTAGATGCTTGGAGCATGCCAGATATATTGGACTGTATGAAAGATCCCATTGTTCATTGGGCATCATTATTTGCTCTTACACTCACAATGTTTGCTTGTGAAATAATTTATTGGAAACAAGCATGTTGAAGAAAGGGCACTTGATTTGAAATTCGGTCGATCTGGCTCAGAACATTTAAGGTTTTCTAGCGCCTTTGCTCCCAAGAATAAATATTTAGGTTCACTGTACTTAAAACACTTAGCTTAATAAAAGGAGAATTGAAACGAGCCACCCCACCTGCCCCAACACTTTTGGGAACATGGAGTAAGATGACTTGATAGGCAGGCATCCTTCAGCTCTGGATCACTGGTCCACATGTGAATAGAGCCAATAGGAACGGAAATGATTTAATATTTGACAGGCGTGAAAGAGCGTACTTTGTGAAAGGAGACGTATGGGTATCCAGCCCAGAGGGCAATTTTTTTGTCTTGCAGAGGACATCTTCATAATTCATGTCAACTGAAACCCTTGGTCATGGGGTAAGGAGGGGGAACCCCAGAAGGAGCAACCAACGAAGTGGATTAACTCTATCATTACTACCTAGGCAGGATGGCTAGCCAAGGATTTGATCATACTTCATGTCTGAGTGATGAAAGGGCTTAATTCTCCGCAGATGCCAAGGTTTTAAGATGCACAAATCACTGTCCTACTTGCCAGGCACTTACTGAACGATTATTTGCATGTGACTGTGCTTGGGTGCTTTGCAGGACAAGTAACAACATCATGATGGTTTCTTTGAGAGCTTACATCCAAGACAAGGGTATTTTGGGTGATTTTTCAAAGGCATTAAAGACTTTGCTGTGTACATTTTTCTGAAATACTCCAAATCTGAGAAACCAGAGCTTTCAAACTCTTTACTTAGCTGCCATGTGTGATGTTGGGGGAAATTGGATACCTTTTTGGTATCTCGGGATCTCTGTGATTTCATTTCACATTGGCAAAGTGGGTTTGAGATCCTTAAATGAATGAAAGGTGACTCAGTGTAGTCACCAGTACCTGATTTTTAGTTCTTAGAGGTCAACATAAGACTTATATAATAAAAGTCATTTGCACATATTTTGGCTCTTGGACCAAAAAAAAATCCTATTAAGTGATGGCTTGTTATTGATGCACCTCAAAGGAAAAGGCTCAATGGCTTGAGGTTTAATTAACTACTTAATTAATTAACTACTTCTAAACCACTTCCTAGGAATATCCTTGGTATATGGTAACATCCCTGGTTTCCTCTTGTTCCTTTATCAATTTTTTGAAAGGAGGATGGAAAGTAGAGATGTTGGCAACTGTGATGGGAAGGGAAAGAGAATTTGTTTCTGTGACCATAATTTTGGATTTAAGTAATGTGGTTGGGATGGTGGTTTTGAATGGAAGGATTATCAGACCAGTCACTGGCAGAATATGGGACATTTATAATTTTCCTATAAAGGTGATATCTAATTTCATGAACATCTCTATAGTCAGCTGTTTAATACCTTGGGCTAAGCAGCTGGAAAAAAATATTTTTGACCAGTAAAGTCTTTGATGGAATTTCTCAAATTTGAGGGATTTTTCCAAAAGTAGGCTTCTTTCTAAATGACCCTTTCCATTGGAACAAGAGGCAGGAGTGAGGAATGTAAGGTCACTGACATGTCCCACCACTTAGTTTGGCATCCTTCAAAAACAAAAAACAAAATGCTGGCAGTACTTTGGCCCCAGTGTCACAAAGACACTGGAAGATTTTTCCTGGACTTTTGCATTCTAACTTTACCAGCATAACCTTGAAATGAGAAGTAAATTCCACGATGAGTATAAATTGTAGTGAATTTAATGAGGGATGATATATATTGGATGGACTTGGTGAGGATTTTGGGTTTTGACTAATGTGGCTGTCATATTTCTCAGAAACTTATTTTCTAACTTATAAATATATAATGCAGCACTATATTTAGAAGTACCATTCTAAGTATTCATTTTGTCTCTACTGATGTCCAGTATGTTAGGTTTAAATTCAGGGTGTGAGTTATTTGATGAACTGCCCCAATGCATATTCATGGCTTCTGGCCCTATAGTCAATGGACTAACTGAAAAGAAATCACAATTTCTCTGTCAAAATGTCAAAAGAAAACCCTTTCCCATGCTCATTAGGTGGTGTGTACCTCATCTTATGATCTTGAAAACTCGAGTTTTAACAGAGCTTTTTTTCTACCCATTTTCTAAATGAGTGTTCTTTATACAAATGCAGTGGTCCAGTAGTCTCCTTTGAAGTGTAGTTTTTGTTGTACGTTTGTCAGCAGTGTTTTTTCAGAGGAGTCAGCCAACAGGCTTAGAGGCCTCTTTGGCACAAGTTCACTAATAGTTTTTTTTTTTTTTGGCAACGTTGCTTATTTATGCATCTTTTCTCCCTCTCTCTTTTTTCTTCTTTTTCCTTCCCCCAAATCTATTTTCCCCACCTAACCCTCTCTTTTTGCTCTTCCTCCTGTAGAACGATCTCCCCACCGGCCCATCCTTCAAGCGGGACTACCAGCAAATGCTTCTACAGTGGTTGGGGGTGATGTGGAGTTTGTCTGCAAAGTCTACAGTGATGCTCAGCCCCATATCCAATGGATCAAACATGTAGAAAGGAATGGCAGTAAATATGGGCCAGATGGATTACCATACCTTAAGGTTCTAAAGGTGAGAACTTTCTGAATCTGCCAATCTCTACCACACTTACCTGAAAATGTTATAGTCCTAGAGATTTTACATACATACATACATACATATATATATATATATATATTCTAATTTACTCTTCAATTTAAGGGGAACGTTAGATCTTTGACCAGTTGGAATTAAGCATAGTTAAGCCATTGATGATTGCTCAACATTTATTGATAGATTTTTGAAATGAAGTTAGAATGAAATCCCTGTTAATTATGTCATCTTCTAAACAATAATTCTAGATTTTTCTTTATTCTTAATCTTATTTCTTTTAAACCCTAAAATTCATTACCAACCTATTAAACTAATAATCTAGAAATAGGATTTATATGATTTTGCTAGCCAATTATTGGATGAGATCTCCTTGAACACATCATTGTTTATGTATAATCATTTTAAAGCTCCCATTTTAAAAGCAACATCATTATATATAGATATATCTCTTCAGAAGGGTAAAACATGGTTGTTACTGTAGTTTGAACAAATGTAGCTCATTTAATGCATCTCCCATATCCAAGACCTATCATGAGATCTTACATATAGTAAGTTCTTAATTTGTTGAAAATCAATTTTTACCCAGTGACCATTATTCTAAAGAATAATCTTCCAAGAGAATTTTGGGCAAATTATTATTATTTTTAAACCCTTACCTTCCAGCTTACAATCAATGCTGTGTATTGGTTCTAAGGAAGAAGAAGGGTAAGGTTGTGGAGTGATTTGCCCAGAGTCACATAGCTCAGAAATATTTGAATCTAGGTTTGAACCCAGGACCTCCCATCTTTAGACTTGGCTTTCAATCCACTGAGCCCCCTAGCTGCCCTAGGCAGATTATTTTTAAAATAAATTATTATTTAAACTTAAATTTTTAATTTTTAAATTAAAAAATTAAAAATGTAAAAAGATTTAAAATTTTAAAAAATTGACAACTTTTGTTTGACCACATATTTGATTCCCAAATGTACCCTTTCTATTTCTATTACTTCTAAAAAAGAATTAAAAAAAAAGTAAATCAGTGAAACTAACCAAAATGGAATGGAATCGTAGGTATATGTCATGCTCTACACCTATAGGCTCTCATCTCTGAAAAGAAGGGAATGAAATGTTTCTTTCATCTCTTTTTTGGTCAGGCAGATTTTTAAAAGAAAATTTTCCACTAATGAGAATTATTCAGCCAGCAACACTAAGAGTTAGCAAAGCTGGAAGAATATTACAAAGCTACTGGGACCTGAAATCCTTTCAGCTAGAGGACCTGTTTAGACATTTTTCTCCACTTCCCTTTGCTCCTTTTAACAATGTTCTTATTATGTTCTTTCTTAAAAACCACAGCTTTTTGGACATCGGTGTTTAGGCTTAATGGACGAAGTTTGATAATGGACTGTTGGTGGTGGGACCATAGAGAGAGTTAAGTCCTTTCTGGACTGTAGTTACAATGTTCTCCTATGTTATTGGTCTATTCTAGCATTCGGGGATTAATAGTTCCAATGCAGAAGTGCTGACTCTGTACAATGTGACTGAGGTGGACGCTGGAGAATATATTTGTAAGGTCTCCAATTATATAGGGGAGGCCAACCAGTCTGCCTGGCTCACTATTCTGCCAGATGAACAAGGTAACACTGTTTTTAAAAGAAAGCTGGATGTAGAAAAGAATTGGTGCTTTGGGAGACTGCAGGCAGCTTATAGGATAACTCTTGTGGCCTTGGTATATTTATAATAATCCTCTTTTGGTGATGCAACTGGGATCATGCCAGCGGCCATGGAAAAATACCCACAATGTTCAGTTTGTTTGAAATAATCATTCAAAAGATAATTCCCCCCACTCCTCCAACCCCAATTGGAATTGTTCTTTCCGGTCATTTCACATTGATGCTGCATTTCCCCCCATCATTGACATAATATATTTATTGAGATTTAAAGACACATTTAATCTTTGCATATAATCATGTAATCATAGTTGACTTTTCCTCAATCTCAATCTTAGAGAGATTTTTTTTCTATTGACGTGATGTAGTTGGTCAAATACATACAGATTCCTTGCTTAAATGCTTGATATTTGTGAGTTATCCCTTTGGGATTTGTATTTGTATGTTTAGCCAATCTTGGGACAATTTCCAGTATTGAATTAAGTCACTCTCTGTTGCTATTGATGACAGTGCATTGACATGTTTCTCCACCTCTGGTTTGTGACTCTAAATTTCCAAGTATATGCTTTGTTAAGCAGATGATGATGATAATAGCAGAAGTTTATCTAGGGCTTAAAGGTTTTTGGAGAACTACACATCTATTATATCATTTTATCCATGACTATAAAAACCTTTCTTGCACACTCTTTGTCACAGGATCATAGATGGAAAGCTGGAAGGCACCTCAGAGACCTCAAAGTCCACCCCATCATTTTACAAACGAGGAAACCAAAGTCTAGACATGTGATTTGCCTCAACTCACACAGGTAGTAAGTGTCGGAGGTGGGATTTGAACTTGGACCTGTTATTCCAAGAACAGAGGAAATAGATTCACATCCAGGCTCTGACACTTATTATATTGTGTGATCTTGATCAGTTCACCTAATTTTTGTGGATTTGGTTTACCTCATCTGCAAAATGAGGAAACTGGATTAAATGAATTTTTTAGTTTCCGTCTAGCTTAACTCTATGATGATATGATGGTTCAATGTTATAATTATGGAAAAATTACAAAGGAGAACCTGAACTTAGAAACACATTTTTAGGTTTTTATGGAACCCTGTGGATACCTCACAGGCTCTATTTAGGATCTTTGTCACATTTCACTCCATACAATAATTGAAATTTATATAGACTCTAAGATTTGCAAAGCACTTTACATACTACAGTATTTCATTTGATCCTCACAGTAACCATGTGTGATATAGATGGTTTTATTCCTTATTTTGCAGCTAAGGAAACAGCAGCTAAGAATGTTTAGTGACTTGCTTAGGGAATAAATATCCAAAGTAGAATTTAAACTTAGATTTTCCTAACTCTTAAATCCATCACTTTATCCCATTTCTCTTTTCACAATGGGGAACCGCAGTCAAGAACACCACAAGTAGCACTGACTGGGGGACTGATACTGTTCCAAAATCACCCTCATCCAAAAGGAGAAAAAAAAAACAAAAAAAGAAAAAGAACGTTTGTGGGTTGATTTTTCCATGTCATTTGATTGCATGCATGTTTAGGTGGTGAGGTTAGGTTTGGTGACGGTTGTTTGGTGATTACTCTTGGAGGTGAGCTGGGATCTCTTGGTAAAAACCTTCACCTTTTGGTTGTGGGCTTTGTGGATGGGGTCGAGTCGGAATCTCCTGGTGAACGAGCACCCGCTGAAGACAGAGGGGCCGCCAGTGCCTTGTGGTTCCATAACCCCTTCTACAATCATTCCTATGTTGTCTAGCTTTTTTTCTTGCTTCCCTTGTTTTCTAGGCCGCCGGTGTTAACACCACGGACAAAGAGATTGAGGTTCTCTATATTCGGAATGTAACTTTTGAGGATGCTGGGGAGTATACGTGCTTGGCGGGTAATTCTATTGGGATATCCTTTCACTCTGCATGGTTGACAGTTCTGCCAGGTATATACTGCTCTCTCTCTCTTTCAGTGGTTTTTCCTCTTTTCTTGGTTGATTGCTACAAAATTAACACAGCTTCTGTCTCAGAAATGGCCCTTTTTATTCCTTCACAATGATGAACAACTTGGGAAAAAATATGTGTGTATATATATATATGTATATATACACACATAAATATCTATATACAAATATATTTTTTTTGATCGGAAGGGAGAAGTTGCTTCAATTACCAACGTGCCTCCCAAATCACAATTATGGTCAAGTAAATTTCACATCTGAAATCTGACAGAAATAATTTTTGATGTTTCTAGAGAGCTATCGAGTTTAAATTCACAGATATAAACATCCACACACGCGTTTACTTCTTTCCCTAAGGAGGAATTAGAAATGACTTTGAAAAATTCAAAATCATTTTTCTCCTTTCTGGAGAAATTTCCCCATAACTCCTCATAGCTTTAACTTGCTTTAAGTTGGTATTTTTATCCCTTTCGATGAAACAAACTCAGAGCTATATATTTTGAGATGCCCTATGGAAAAGGGTCTCTTTGTGGAGGGTGTACAGAAGCAGTGTGTTACCTACCTTTGGGAATCGGCTCAGTGCATGTTTTAATAAAACGAATCCTTAATTTGCTTTTACTGCAAAGCATGCTCTTGCCATCTTGGGACTGATGTTATTTCTACCCTGCAGAGAAATCAACATCAATTATGCTTTATTGCCTAAAAATTGTTGCCTGTCTGAATATTTAATCTAAGTATGTCTCTATCCTAGTCAAACTTTCTTGATAATCACTGTTTGCTCAAATGCACTTGCCTTGGTATTTCTTTTTTTTTTTTTTTTTTTTTGAAAAAAACTGAACAGTTGTATGGTTTGCTAGCTCCTGATATTCTACTCTAGTTATTAATTTCTTATTATTAGATGAAGGTTACCTAGCTGCATGCTTATTTTATATATAGCAAATGAATGGATGGTTAAGTCATATGCTGGCTGTTGAGAGTTTTCTGCCTTATCTTATAGGCTGGTTTTATTTTCTCCTGATTAAAATGTATTAAATAATTTCATTGCTTCTATTTTCTTTTTCATTGTGAATCTACAATGTAAACATTTGCCTCTAAAACAGTGAGACACTGCTAATTTGAGCTTGCTTCTCCAAATGATGCTTGTGTTCTGCAATGCCTTAAATGCCCTTTCTTAACTGATCTGCTTGACTATGACATAATATTAACTAAGCAGGAGATAAGGGGCAAATGCTACTTGGAATACTCTGCTCGTAGCTTGACCATTGATTGCCCTGGAATGCCAGATTTTGAAGGGAGGGAACAGACATCATATAGAGTTTATATCAAAAATTAAAAAAAAAAAGTTTGTTTATGCATTTGAGTCCAATAAGAATATTTCTTCTTTAATGAGAAAGTATATATTGGCATTAAGATGCCCCCTTTCCTCCCTCTACCCCGTCAAATGTTGTATGTCTAAATTAGCTATTGACAAAAGTATTCCAAAATTATTCTGTTTTCACAGATTTTATAGAAAGCATGTTGTAGGAGATTCAGTCTTTATATTGACTATATTTGTTTATTCAGTTGGGTAATACTCTCAATTATATTTAGGAATTCAAAACTTTTTTTAGGCCAGTTGAACTAGATGAATATTTATTCGCTAGTTGTATTCATCTGGAATAAATTATCTGTCAGTTTTTCCTTTTGAGAGAGCCTGTCCAAATACATACAAGACCAAAGGCTTCTCTCTACCTCCTAAACACAAAAATGAGCATAGTTCAAATTTTAGAATTTCTATTTTTAACAGTTTGTTAGACACTCTCATGCCAGAAGAATCTTTGTATTTGTGTATGCAATGTGGTGGTTTGATGATGCCATAAATGCAAGAACCAGCAATAGCTCAGAAAATATGGTCCAGTAACATGCTGGGTGACTCGGAGCCAGTTGGGCATTGAATGTACCTAATGCAGTTACCCAGGAAGATGATCTGGGCTTCCCTTGGCAAGATGGGAAATTCATGGGGGTTCATCTTCATTATGAGTAAATGATAGAATAGGACAAATTCCAAGGGCTCTTCGATGTTTGTAAATTTGAATGAAAGTCTCTCAAAGTCTGTCTCTTTTAGGGAGCACAGACATTTTGGGGTATGAATTCCTCTTGCTGCATTTTTATATGTCACTACCATGTTCTAACTGTGTGGCCTGCTTATTCCTCCTCTGTGATTTGAAATCTAGCACCTGTAAGAGAAAAGGAATTTCCAGCTTCCCCAGAGTACCTGGAGATAGCCATTTACTGCATAGGGGTCTTCTTAATTGCCTGTATGGTGGTGACAGTTATACTGTGTCGAATGAAGACAACCACCAAGAAGCCGGACTTCAGTAGCCAACCAGCTGTGCACAAGCTGACCAAGCGCATCCCCTTGAGGAGACAGGTAACAGAAAGTAGATAAAGAGTTTAAAGAAATTTACTCTTTCTAAACTACTCAGCCAGCATTTGGGTTTTTCCTTTTCTTTTTCTCTGATCTATGCCCCTGAGGTTCGGGAGTATGGTGTTCAAGAGTAATGACTGGCAGGAGATTGAGTTGTGTTATGGGGCTCAAAGCCATGCTTTCTCCCTTGATAAAGGCTATTCCATCTATTTTCTTCAGAGGCCAAAAGTATATGGGAGAGGAGATTTACTAGGGAATTAAAAAACTGGATGTGATAGAAAAATGATAATAGGAAGAAATTCCTGGAGGGTGTACGGGTATGTGTGTAGGAATAAATTATTGATGAGAGTGTGTGTGTACAAACGTGAGGATACAGCTTCAATGAAATCCTCATAGCATCTCAGACCTTATAATCTATTTTATTGTTAGTCAAACTTTATAATGGATAAGCATAGGGATTAGGATAGGAAATGTGCCTTTAGGTGGCACATAGAGGAGCTGGATCCATTTGAGATATTTGTCTCCATCTAGGACCATGCTCAAGAACGAGATCTGGTCTGTTGCTTTATATCCATCAACCCATGATGAATGTTCTTTTTTATTTTTCTCTCTATTATTTTATTTTTCTTTTTTAAAAATGTCATTATTTTTAAAATTTATTTGTTAAACTTTTGAATTTGGTATACTCTCCTGCATCCATCAAAAAGGCAAGCAATTTGATATCAATTGTATCATGTGAAATCTTACAAAGCATATGGCTAATATTCCTAAAAATGCAGACAATAAAAGATCAACTGTAAGAATTTGTTTCTTTTGGGGTTTAGACTTGTTTTTACTTTAGTATGGGGAGCTCTGCATGAAGAAACTTCCATTCCCAATGCAGATCATCAATTACTTGGCTATTTGAAAGTTGCCTGGGGACTCATGATCTCATTTCAGCTTTATATTAGAGCTGTTATTATGTGTTTCACATGCCTTGTAGAAGGGTCAGATAACCAGTATGTGTCAGAAAGGGGGCTTGAATTCAAGTCTTTCCAATTCTGAAACCAGTTTGAATGCTGCAGAATTCTCTCACCTTTGACATTTTTTAGTATTGTTTCATTGCATATATTTCATTAAGTGGGCAAGTCCATCTAGGTTCTGATTTTTAAATGAGATCACAGACTCATTTAAGAATTTTGGGATTCTGACATGAAATTGAGGGAGAGGGTGATTTTTGTGCTGTTGTGGAACTTGCAATTGATTTTGGAATTTTGTCCAACAGACAAAATGGTAGATTGAACCCAAGCCCTGGACTTGGGAGTCAGGAAGGCTTGGATTCAGATCCTACCCATGTGCAAGTCACTTAACCTTGGAGTCTCGGGTTCCCCAACTGTGAAAAACAGATAATAACAGCTCTAATATAAAGCTGAAATGAGATCATGAATGTAATGTGTTTTTCAATTCCTGAGTACTATATAATTGCTGAATTATTATCTATCTCTGCCTAAAATGTCAATTCCTATATTCCTGCTTATACTTGATAGCAACATGAAAGTCTTTCTATTCACATGTTAAACCCTTAAAGTCCTTTACAAGGAAGGAAGGAAGGATTTATTTTATACTTATTCCTTATCCATAAAGAACTTTTTTAGACCCTTTTACAGATTTTAAATAGAAAAAATAAGTTCTGAGAAACAATTTGACTAAATTATACAACTATTTAGAGTTTTGACAAGGAACAGAATCTATTTTTCAAAATAGTGACTGAGAAAATCAAATACACAGTGATCTTTGACTTCTGTTTTTGGTTGTGATGATGAAGCTGGGACATTTTCTGTAGAAGGAATTAGGGCAGATTTTGAACAAATTTAGCAAGCAGTGGGATCTTAGCTTTGGCATGACTTTGCCCATTGCCAAACCATCCCAAATCCCACTCTGAATCCCTTGTCCCGTTAAAGTAATGTTTCTCTTTTTTTCATTGCATTAGTACAAAATTTTTCAGTATGTTAACTTTTTATTAACAAGACTTAAACTGATTTAGGAAAAAGAAGTCTAAGTATCTCATTAGCCCATTATTATTTTCAACGGCACCACTATTCTTTGGTGGTGGACAACTTGTGCACCAGTTTTGGTTGTGGAGTATCTCAGGTAGTTATAGTTCATGTGTTCCTTATTATTTCCCAGTATGTAGGGGACAGCAGTTACTCAGGGAACCTGACTACTCGAAGCTTACATGGGCAATGATATGTTTTACTTGAAGGGAAATTGTAACAAGCAGATGGTATAAAGCACAGATGTCCCATATACTTCATTGCATATATACACTGCAGATAAGTTCCAACCCATGTTTGGGTCTTCTTTTCCTTGGTTCCCTTCCCTTCTTCTCACACATCATATTGCTGCCTGAGCTTCCATTTCTTGTTGCTTCCCTTTTCTTGTTGTTGTATTAGTATAAGGATAGGATTAGAAAAAGATAAACTTTCATAAAAAAAGGTTAAATTTAAGAATATTAGAAACTGTCTCCAGAGCTACTGGCATGAGCTCATTCCATGAATCCTGGAGGGGATCTTGGAATGTACAGGGAGCTGAAGGAAGCTGTTCAAGTGAGCAACTGGCACTTCCTGTCCTGAGATGGGAGAGGAAGGCTGCTTTCTTCTGAGGTTTCATTTTGAGGGAGAAGATAACTGTTAACTGTCTTTGGAGGTCCCTGTTTTACTGAAGAGAACATCTTATTGTTGATTTAGCTATGCCTGCTGTTTACCAACATTGCCTAAAAGAAGTTTTAGCTGGAGATCCTGTTTGGTGGGCTCTGAGGTTTACCTCAGAGTCATACTCTGCTCTGAGTGAACTCAGCCATCTTGGATTCATTCTGAGTAACTTTGGAGACAACCTTGAAGATTTATAATTATGCCAACAACTGAGGATTGTAGCCAGGTAGAATAGAACAGATTTTGGTGGGGAGATTAGCTAGAGCCGGGGAGAAATACTGTAGTCAGAAGACCAGAAGATTCCATCGTGAGAGGGATGTATATTGAAGAGTGGAGTTTTAGGACTTAGAGTCAGGGCATCCTTGTGTTTCAATCCTCATAGTTTACCCTTGATTTCTAAATAAACAAAGCTACTTTTCTACAAATTTATCTTTAAGACTTGTGTGTGCTGGCCCAGTGAAGGAAGGTTCACTTTGCCTTCCCTTCACAATAGGGAACTGGGGTACTTACAGATAGTTAATTATCTAACCTATTTCTTATAGTGGATATCACCATCTATCCACATTGTTTTTTATTAGACTAGTTATTCCCAGCTCTCATAAAATAGAAAATTAAATTTTGGGGTATACAGGTGATTGGATGTTGTTTTCTCACCTGCTCTTTCCTGCCACTGTATTTTTTACAACATACCCACTTAGAATTTGGCCTCTGGTCTGTGAATAAGAGAGTAGTATTCAGAGTTATAGATTTCTCCCTACAGGGAAATATGGTATTTAGATTAGTTTAACTCCCTTTTTGAATATTATCTTACTCATTTTATTTTTGAATTTCCCTATGTGTATGGATGTTGGTGAGGTGTTAATGATAGACCTAGAAAAATGATCCTAGATGTCCCCATTTTCCTTTTTTTCTGTGGTTGTCTTTTTATTTCTCTATGGCACCTCACATTCTAACTCAGATTTTGGCCATTTTGCTCAAACTCTGCTTCATGAGGGATAGAAGGGGAGGGGAAGAACATTTGGGGTCATTCTCTTCTTTTACAATGCTTCTACTTGTTTTATTTGGAATGTAAGTGCCCGGTCTTTACATATGGTTGAATAGTTAGTGCAGACCAAAGGATACTCTGGGGTGATGATCCTGGCAATACCAATCCCCTCTGCAAATTAAAACCTCTGGGAGATTGTCAATTTATTAAGACAATGGTACACATCTCTACTCACCATATATATTAAAATATAATACATCAATTGTTCTTCACAAAAAGAGCTTTTCAGCAAAGCACTTAGCCTGAGAAGGAGATGTGTATCAGGTACCTAGATAAAAAGAAGTTTATTGGACTGTGGCCTGAATAAAAAACATTGGAATGGCCTGCAGATATGCCGATGACAGAGAAATACCATAGAAATGCCTAGCATGCCTTGCTCCTGCCTTCAGGTTAGTTTTTATTCGGGTGATATTAAGCCATTTGCTCCAATGGATAAGTTGCTTATAAGATATTTCCTTTTAATGTATCCAAACCTAGCTGCCATTCACCTAAAGGGGCTTTAGATAAGCCTTAATTTAGTATAACATAGATGAAACCCTAATCAATGATGATCATAAATCCCCTTTCATCATTAAGAACCTCTTTTTCCACCCTTCCCTCCTGAAGAATACATTGATTATCTCTGTTTAGAACAAGAGGAAGTATTTGTTATCCTCTCTTCAATTCGGTTTTCTTTTAATTAATTTATATGCATGGGATTTATGGGAACTAAGGCAACCATTTCAGTTTTATGGTCAATGGAGGGATTTTTATAATCATTCTCAGGCTTCTGGGTATCCTCTCATGCTTTTGAGTTGTCTCATGCTATTGGAGAAAATGTGTGTGTGTGGGAAGGGAGAGAGGGAGAGTTGAAAAGGAGGGAGGGAGAAAGAGAGAAGGAGAGAGAGAGAGAAGAGGGAGAAGAAGGAAAAAAGAGGGAGAGACAGAGAGAGAGCGAGAGAGAGAGGAAGAGGGAGAGGAAGAGAGGGAGAAGGGGAGAGAGAGAGAGAGAGGAGAGAGAGAGAGAGAGAGAGAGAGAGAGAGAGAGAGAGAGAGAGAGAGAGGGAGAGAGAGAGAGAGAGAGAGAGAGAGAGAGAGAGAGAGAGAGAGAGAGAGAAGAAGAAGGAAAAAAGAGGGAGAGACAGAGAGAGAGCGAGAGAGAGAGGAAGAGGGAGAGGAAGAGAGGGAGAGGGGGAGAGAGAGAGAGAGAGAGAGAGAGAGAGAGAGAGAGAGAGAGAGGAGAGAGAGAGAGAGAGAGAGAGAGAGAGAGAGCGCTCCTGGTATCATTATTGCCTCTCCTTTCACCTTACCCTCTCTGGTATTTTTGGAACACAGGGTGTTAAATGAAAATACCAAGAATCATCTTAAAAGATAGTAGTCAGTCTGGTAATTTTAATATGCTCAGCTGCTGGCTCCCCTAGATTCAGAATTGAGGGAGCCAAGTTGCCTGGCTGCTCCTGTCACTGACAGCCAGCCAGTAGTCATTGTTGGGGAGTCTGTAAATCTATGTGTTAAAGAAAAAAAAAAAAGGCCTGGGTTTCTGAGCATTTTCTACAAATCATTTGAAAGAAGAAAACAGAGGATGTTTGTTAAGGAGGCATGTGGTGCTGGTGGATTAATTGAACAGGCTTTTTTCAGTAGGGACATCAGGTTCACTCTTTGCTGCCAAGAGTCTATATGGAAATGGGATGGAGATTTTAAACATCTCACTGTTTGCATCTCTACATTATAAGTTTCATTTATAACACATAAACAATGCCCTCAAAGGACACTATATAATATGATTCATTTTTTTGCTTTTTTAGTTTTTCCAGCTGAAAAGGTTCTGTGTGTATAAATAGGTTAAATTGTAGAGTAAGAGGTCAAGTTATTGAGGATTTCAAGCTAAAGTGGCTTTAGAAGTGAATGACAAGTTGTTTTTGGTTTTTGCTGAAATACACACAAAGGATTATAGTACAAGAAGGTTATGAGTGGGAGGTTTAGGTAATAGGGGTATAGGAGCCAGGAATGATTTCATTAATTTTATTTGTTCATAGTTCATGACTTATAAATGTTTTAATAAATTCTTATTAATTAATTGATTGGTGGTTTATTAATAATCACATATGCTGGTGGAGATGGAAGTTCTTGGATTCAAATCTAATTTTAGACACTTCCTAGCTATGTGACCCTGGGCAAGTCACTTAACCCCAGTTGCTTAGTGCTAGCTATTTTCTGCCTTGGTGCTGATACTTAGTATTGATTTTAAGCAGAAAGTGAGGGTTTAAAAACATCAAATGTATTATATTAAAAATGAAACCTCACCGAAGAAAATTAATTTATGAAGCATACTACATATCACATGATCTTGAAGCCTTCTTTTATTTGGCAGAGCCAACAATAAAAAAAAAAATCTTAACTTGAGCTGAGAAGAATCTCATTGGTTCTAGAAAATATTTTGGTAGTTAAGAGTTTTCATGGGTCATTTAACTGGAATCTGTCCTTCAGTTTGAGCCCCTTGCCTGCCCCCATCCCCCAAACTCCATGTACTTTCCCCTTCCCAACCCTGCAAAGAGCCATTGGTGACTTGACCTGCCAGCCTGGTTTTGGTCTGGTTAGAAATTATAAATCAGCACAGCAAGATCCTAGTGGCTATTTCCACAGATTAACAAATTTCCCCAGCAAAACGGGGTCAGGGAAGGAGGCTGGGCTTTGGAGAACCTGTTGGTTTGCTAAGTTTTGTTTTGGAACCAAAAGAAACTCCTGAACTTTTATCTTCAATCTTTATCTTAGCCACCTGCCCAGAGGGACTAAAAACATTCATTTGGGGGGTTTGGTGCCAGATCAAAAGAAGTTCTGCTGTTTTGTTTCCTGATAAGGAATTGGGGGAAAGCTTCCATTTCATGTAAGTTGATGGAGTGTCTTAGGCAGACTCATGGAGAAAAAAAATCTTAAACAAATGGTGAAAATGTCATTGCACTCGTCCTCCTCTGCTTCCATGGAGCTCTCTCTCTCTCTCTCTTTTCTCTCTCTCTTTTCTCTCTCTCTCTCTCTCTCTCTCTCTCTCTCTCTCTCTCTCTCTCTCTCTCTCTCTCTCTCTCTCTCTCTCTCTCTCTCTCTCTCTCTCCCCTATTTTCCCCCCTCCGTCTGGTTGTTAAATTTTAATATACTAGTTAATACTATCACTTGGCATGCATGATCCTTTAAAACAAAAAGTAAAAAATGCAAGACCTTGCTTAATCTCCCACAAGTATGGTGGAAATGTTTCAAGATAATAGACTCCTGTTAAAACCTTAATTCCTGGCACATGGTAAAGTGGCACATAAAATTCCAGAAACTAAGGAAGCTCTCTTTGCAACAATAAAAATAAATACTAAAACATTCCTGCTCAAATTGGGGGATAGGAAAATAATTTACAAGAGCTATATCTTAGGTTGTTTATAAATTGCTTGAGTAAGACTATCACAGGAAGATTCCATGGTGAAATAAGTTCAGATTGAAAAAACCTTGCAGATAATTTAAGAGGAAAATCTAACATGAAGTGAAGTGATCATGATTTTTCTATGAAAAAAAACCCAGAAGTCTAATTGGGTAAAAATAATGGTGGGATTTATAGAGCAGTAGAAACAACTCCACAGTAATTAGGAAATTAGGATGAAAGATGAAATTTCATGGAATCTCATGTCAAGGAAAATAATTTCCCAAACCCTCTAAACCTCAAAATAAATGTAAATGAAGAGAATGGAAATAATTTTTATGTGTGTATATGAACAGAAAGAGAATTGAGAATTGGAGGACATTAGAAGCAAACTTGGAAATTACTTAGTCTAAACCCTCCATTAGGTGCTTCAGCTCTATCTAAATGGGAGATAGATAGTATTGTTACTACTGTTTTACAAATAAGTAAACTGAGGCTCAGAAATGAGGACAGTAGCTTGTCAATTACATAGCAAGTTAATGACAAAGCAGGAGTGAGATCTGTGGTGTTATTCCTTATTCATTGTACCGAACTAGCTTATCTAATTTAAAAAAAAACATTGTTCAAAAACAGAGGGAGAAGAAATAGGTTCAAAATATATTTCAGTAGATAGACTAAGAATTTAATATCTTTCCTAACCCTCTGAGATCAAATCAAAGCAACACAAATTTATTGAGAACCTACTTTGTGCCAGACATTATGCTAAGTGCTGGGAATACAAAACCAAAAAAGAAACCAAAAAACTAGTCTCTGCTCTCAAGGAGCTCACAGCCTAATAAGAGAAACAACATGTGAACAATTATGTTCAAACAAGATATATACAGGATAAATTGGAGGCACCTGGGTTCAAATCCCTCCTTCGAAACTACAGTCTGGGTGATGTTGTTTGGACAATTCTCTTAAGATGTAATTTTCAGGGAAGATACCCAACTGCTTTAGCAGAGGGAGTTTTCCTCATCTGGGACTTCTGTCTCCCAAGTCTAGTCCCTGCCTCCCTCTATATTATATTTTGTTTTAGACCTGCAACTTAATGGGTATGAAGAATTTCCAATTTGGAAGTCATCTCTGCCAATACAGATTGGCATCTCTCTGTGATTTCAAGCCTCAGAGATTTGTCTGGTGGAGCTAAGTGGTGACCAATCCACGGACTGAAAACCTGGGTCTTCCTGACTTCAAAGCTGTCTGATGTCAGAGAGTCACTTTCACATCTGTGTAAAATAATGAGATTCGGTAGACATTTTAGAACATGGTAAGGTTCATATGAGTTAACAGTCTGACATGACAGCCACAAAAAAAGGTTTGGTTATCTTGGGTTAGACGGAGACATAACGACTAGAGTAAGAAATATTTTTATGAAAAAAATAATAATACCTGATGTTCACAAATAGCTTTAAGGCTCACATGGCTCTTCATTTTGTTGTACCTTACCCTAGTGAAAGTACATAAGTAGTACGGTGTTCCATTTTGAATAATATATTTAGGAAAACGATTAATAAGTGGAAATATGTCCAGAGGAGGGCTGGCAAGACGGTGAGGGATCTTAGAACTGTGTCTCATAAAGCCTGGCCAAAGAAACTGGGGATGTTTGTCCTAGAGAAGAGAAAACATGGTCTGGACATGATAGATGTCTTCTAGTATTGGAAGAACTGGCATGTGGAAGAAAGATTAGACTTGTTTGGGCTTGGCTCCAGAGGGTAGAGGTAGAATCATTAAGAGGAACATAAATCAGATTCCATAGTTATAGAAGGGAAAACCCTTTAACAGAATAGGTTGCCTCAGGGGATGATAGCCCAGGAAGATTTCTAGTGCAGATCAGGGACTTTGTTCTGGGTGGTAAAGAGGAAATTCCCTTCTAAGGGACAGGTTGGACTAGATGACCTTGATATCTTTTGGCCTTAATTAACATTCTCTTCTTGTTTTTTATGACTTGTGGAGACAGTACCATATTTATCAATTGATATAGCTAGATTTATGTAAAGATACATGTCTACTTAAATATTTGAAAGACCTGCAATTTCTTTAGTATGGATTCTTCCTACAGCAATGTAAACTGTATAAGTTAAAGCTTCTATACCCTTTGGTACATGGTAATCATGAGTTATGGTCAAGAGAATTCAACCTCTCATGGCCAATCTTTTTAAAATAATAATAATAATGTTCCTAATAATAATTATGACAGTACTAACAAGAACAACCATAATGGCCAACATCTATATAATGCCTTAAATATTACATATACTTTTATTTATATAGTTTTTTATGTGAATTTTTGCAATTTGACTAGCCTCACCAATGGTAGTTAGTCTTGTTCTTAGAAGAAATAATCACTAAAACAATAAAATCAACATTTCCAATAATCCAAAATTAAAAAAATTAGAACATGACTTTCATGGAGGAAATATATATATATACCAAATATTGCTCAGGCATGTCAAACTCTTTGGGATCCCATTTGGTATGTCCTTGGCAGAAATACTGGTATGTTTTGCCATTTTCTTCTCCAACTCATTTTATAGGTAAGAAAACTGAGGCAAATAGAGTTAAGTGATTTGCTCAGGGTCACACAGCTATAAAGTATCTGAGATCATGTTTGGGTTTAGGAAGATGAATCTTCCAGACTCTCAGCCCAATACTCATCTACTTAGCCACGTAGGCATTATGCATGTGTGTATATAACATACATATCTGTGTTGTATATGTATATATTTATAACTCCATAATGTATGTAGTTATAGACATATGTGATATAGTTATAGATAGATTTTACTATGTATAGACATTAATCTAAATATATATTATTCAATACATATGTAAAATACATAAAATGTAAACATTTATATATTCATTCGCACATTTCAATTTTTACATACATGTAACAGGTATTTATCACTATATAGAATATAGTTTAAAAAACAAAAATCTTAAATGAAATTCATATCCTATAATACTAAGCAAGAAAATATATAAATCAGAAAAAAGGGAAAAATCATGAGTATTTCAAGTCAGTTAAGTCAAAGGGAATGGGCATTTCTATGACTATATACTGGCATTTTCTGACATATAAACCAAACCAGCTACATGATTCTTTTAGTCTATTATAATGAACGGGGCCAAATATGATCTTTAGGAAATATCCAATGAATTGTTATTCTGAAGATACAATCTGTCCTAGTCATATAATAAAATGAAAATACTGGCAAAAAATTTCAGACAAATAAATGGACACAAGGAGAACAAGAAAGTTGAGGAAGGAGAAAAAGGAAAGGGAAGAGGAAATGGTAAAAGGCAAGACCAATTTTTTTAAAAGAGAATTTTTAAAAAATGTGTTAAACTATCATTAATTTGACTACAATCATATCTAAATTGGACAACTGAAATCAGTTCAACTGCCTATATTATCCCAAAACAAATCACTGAGTGATAGCACTACCAATGAACATACTTCAATGTAAATTGAATTGAGGAAAGATTCTCAGATTTCCTCTTCCCTCCTCAATTTCCTGGTATGATTCTGCTTAACCTTTCTATTATAGTTCAATTTTTATTACTTGTATACATACCATCTCCCTCAACCATTACTTATGGAAATGGACTATGTTCCCCCCCCCCCACCCCCCATCTTTGTATTCACAGTGTTTAGTATATTGCCTTGCAGGATTTTAATAAAGATTTCTTGTTTGTTTAATTGAATTCTTGTTAATAAATTCTGGTAGGGTACACATTCCTTTTGTAGCCAAATTCTCCAATTGCAGAATTGTTAAAATACAATCTCTATAAGAACTTCTTAATGGGAAATCCCAACAAACTAATTATATTTGTTTTTCTCAAATAACCACAACAAAGCAATACACAAGATGGCCAGTAAAAGATCTAAACAATGAAAAAAGGCTCAAAGATTGAGATATTCCAGGGCAAAGCTGCATTGCTAGTATTTGGAATTAGGGAAACAAGTCTTATTTATTTGGAAAGGAGTCTTGGCGAGGTCATGTTGTTCATGCTTTATAGTCTTGAACAAAAGAATGGCGACTTGGCTCCATTGCTAGTAGATGAATTTCTTAGTTTCTTTCTTTGCTCAGCAACAAAGCTCTTTTCCATCTAGTTGTGCCAGGTGAAGGTTGCACTCCATATGAAAACCCTTCTGGATGTAGGTTCCCATGTCTGTGTCTATAATATGCTTCTCCAAGACTTGAGAAGCATAATACCCTTTCTCACCTACTTCGCCTTCTCATCGCTCACAATTACCACCCTAGTACTGGCCCTCATCACTTCTCCCAGATGCTATTATAATCGCCTTCTCACTAGCCTCACTATTTCAAGTCTTTCTTCTCTCCAATCCTTCTTCCTTTCAGCTGTCCAAGGGTTTTCCCCTAAAGTGCCTGTCTGCTATGTTACCTCCTACTCAATAAATTCCAAAAGGTTAGCTATTATCTCCAGGATCAAATGCAAAGTATTTAAAGCCTTTCCTAACCTTGAACCTTCCTGCCTTTCCAGTTTTCTTAGACTTTTTTTTAAACCTTTAATACTTTTTGCCTTAGAATCCCATACTAAGTATCTTTTCTAAGACTGAAGAGCAGTAAGGGCTAGGCATTTGGGATTAATTAAGTGACTTATCCAAGTTCACACAGCTAGAAAGTGTCCGAACCCACATTTAAAAGCCATGTCCTCCTTTGTGCTATTTAGGTACCCTACGTCCTATATGTTCTTGCCTGATGTTTTTGGATTTCTGTGACTAAAAGGACTATGAAAATAGTGGTACATAAGTGAGAGTACTCCAAGTCCTTATAATTAATTATAATATGTGAATTTTCTGGCTGATCATAATAGAATATGATTGAAATAAAAGCTATTTTACTGAGCATAGGCAAATGGGATATGGTCATGTAATTTTAATTTCTTTCATTGGAAGTAAGGTTTTTTTGGATTACATAGTATTTTGAGTTTTATATATAAGTAATTTGAGTTTTATAAATACAAATGAGTGTCACAAAGGACAAGGACTTAGAGTTTTGAGAAATGAAAACTCCATCATGGTCTAGTGGAACGTTCATTGGACGTAGACTCTCCAAAGCCTTGAGTTCTAGTCTTAGCTATTCCATTTTCCAGCTTTTTGACTGTGAGCATGCCCCTTACCTCAGATTCTCAATCCACGACTTGTAAAATAAGATGAATACCAATTGCATTACCTTTCTCAGGGTTATTTTGAGGAGAGAGTCCTATAAGTAGCAAACTACTATATTTGTTGAATTCTCAAATACACACAAATATAAGCTATTTTAATAAACCTTTTTATGTATATAATATAAATATGTACAATATATTAATATAACATAATTAACATATTTATACATAACATATGACATTATGACATATGACAACATATACATAACATATGTCATATGTTATGTATAAATATGTTAATTATGTTATATTAATATATTGTACATATTTATATTTTATACATAAAAAGGTTTATTAAAATAGCTTATAATTATAGCCTATAGTCTATAATCTAAATTATAAAATAAAATTTTAATTAAAAAATCAATAAATAAAATTATTGAATGCTACAATAATATTTGAATCAGATGGCTCTCAACAGCATGGAGGTGGTACTGGTTTCCCATGCCAGCAGAGAACAATAAGGCTCTGACAGGTTGTGCCAACCTGAAAAGGCAAGTTACCAGTTGCAGGCCAAGAGACAGACTTGTATTTCTATTGTATAAGGACTAGTTTAGTTAAATTAATAGAGGCTGGCTCCTCACCAGGGTGTCCTAGGGTTTATTAATTTTTCATTGTAGCAATTTTTAGGAAACATTTTCCAGACTGAGGGGGATATAGTCTTTTATCAGTGGAGGGAATGTACACATACCAATAAAATCACAGATCCTTGAAACATCATTTTTTTTGGTGAAACACAGCCATGCTATTATTACACTTGAGGCATTTGAGTTTCGAATAAGTGTTTTGAGCAGTTGATCACAAAAGAAAACACATTTGTCTACATGTTAAAGAAAATTAGTTGTCTATTTTCAGCCAAGCCGTCTCACCAAACTTTTTAATCAGAATTTGAAAATTTGTCTTTAAAAGACAAGCTCTCTAATAATTCATGAGATAGAAAGAGCTTCAGTTCCAGTCAGAGGACTTGGTTCAAATACCACCTTGCATCCTAATGACCTTTGTGATTTGGGGCAAGCCACTTAACTTTTCTGGGCATTGGTTTCCTTGTCTACAGAATGACAGGGTTGGACTAGATGGCCTGGGTATTTCTCCCACATCTATATCTATGATGCTAGCGACTTGAAAACCCCAACCCCAAAGGATGAAATAGTGTGCTTAGAATTCAAAGATTTAGTGACATTTTAGGCCTTTTTTTTTATAAAACCATTTTCTCCTATCATCTTCTTTCAGTAATTTTCTTGTCAATGCTGTTCAGTCATTTCAGTTGTGTCTGACTCTGTGACCCAAAAAAATTCCACATATTGGAGTGGTTTGCCATTTCCTTCTCCAACTTATTTTACAGAAGAGGAAACTAAGGCAAACAGGGTTAAATGACTTTCCCATGAATCTTCCTGACTCTAGGTTCAATACTTTATCTAACTGTACTACCTAGCTACTCCCTCTTCAATAATGTCCTCTCACTCTCTCTCTCTCTCTCTCTCTCTCTCTCTCTCTCTCTCTCTCTCTCTCTCTCTCTCTCTCTCTCTCTCTCTCTGTCTCTCCATATATATGTATATATAATACATGTAGATGACATACATACACAAAGGCAATTAAGTATAAAGCAATTCAGAAAGGCATTGAAGAAGCATCATTGTAAAAACGAAAAACAAAAACAAAAAGAAAAACAATGCAGTCAAAAAAAATTTACTGACCTTGTTAGGAAGTTTGGTTCTATCCTGCATTCCACTGGCATCTTTGGCTAAGTCACTTCAAATCATAATTTCTTCACCTATAAATTAAAGAGGTTGGAATCTAAAGTCCTTTCCAGCTCTTAAATTCTGCATTCTAAGGTGAGACCTCTTCTAATTCCAAAAATAAACAGGAAAAGTGATTCACAACTAAAAAGTAGGATTATATCATTTATTATTATTCTAGTTTTATTTTAAATATTTTCTTTCTTTTGGCTAGCTAGAAGTGAAAGTGTTCTTTGTGTACTGTTTGTAAGTTTTTAAAGCTATAAAATCTTCAAAATGAAAGTTATGGTGAATTCTTCTTGACAAATATGAATGTAGAAATGTATTAAATTTACTCATTTGCATTTGAAAGGACAGAAAATCACTACTGTTAAAACTAGTCCATTCTTTGAATTTAATGTTTTAACTTCTGCCTTTTCCTTCAAACTAGGTTCCTTTCTGATCTCATACTAATGTTTCAGGCTTTTAAGAGCAACTAAAGGTCATCTAATTTTACCACAAGTTAAGTCAAAATTTAGTGAGTAGGAAGTGCCAGGGGATGGGTGAGAGTATTGGATTTTCTTATGAGAGAAGTACAGTTTCCAAACTGGGAAAATGTTTCCTGGCCAAATTTATATAGGCAGGAGGTTAGTCTTTGATGTATTTTTTTCACTTGCAAGCATATATCTAATAATTAAAGAGTTAGAAAATGCTAACATGAGACAGAGCTGAGATAAACGTGTGTAAAGCTCTGTTTTAAATGTCAATTTCTTCTTCTAGCCCTTGGATTTCTGATATATAGCTGGTGTTTTACAATCATAGCTCCAACATCCCATAAGCTGACTATCTTCAGAAGAACATTCATGTTCAGAAGTGGCCACCAAGCATGTCCTTGACATTCTTTTCCTAACAATGAAATCGAGGGCAAGCTTTAATTACATTTAATTTACATTGCATGTAAAACTACTACCACCAACAGCAATAACACACATCCAACAGAGATTATGAAAGTGGCTTGATAAATAAAAAATTCACCCAGTCAGAATCAAGAGTAGCTTCTCCTATTTGGCTGAAATAGGACTGTATTTCTGTGTTCACACCTTCCCTGTGTGTAATCTGCTGGTTTCTGAAATGGAAGTTGACAAGTGACATCCCATTTTCATTTAATGGCACCCATGTCATCAAGTTCCAAGAAGGAATGATGGGATGAAGCAAGAAAGGTTGCGTTTCATGGTTGGGAGCATTTGGTATGATTAATCTGAGAATATCTCACAACACATGGCTCTCAGATTACTTTGAAGAAAGGGAGTTAGAGAAAACTGAGCAGCCATCTATCTTTCCCATTTCAAATCCTACGGCTAGGTCCATGAGATGTTTTGATGTGTGTTTCAAGAACACAGAAGGATCTCAAAGATAAATGAGCTTTCCCCAAGAGTTTGAATCTAATTTCTCACACAAATACATTGATGAATGATTTGACTATATTAAAAAGCAGTTCGTGGACAGTATAAAGTGCTCATTTTGTGGCTAGTTTAAGAGTACTTTAATGATGATGGCAAGGGAGGAATTACAAATATGAAAGGCAAATCTTTTTAGTAAAGCTTGAACAGGTTTTCTGTAAAAAAAAGGTTTGCTTAAAGATTTGTCTCATGTATTAATAATGTAATTTTAGTGAATCACTTGAGAGGGAAACAAGAGACCTGTATCCTAACCAACAAACAAAATTGTTTTCATGACTGCCTTAGATTTGAGGCTTTGACTGCCCCTCAATTTTTTTTATAACAATTATAATCTGGCTGGGTTAGTGTGCCCAATAGAAATATACTTCAGTGATTGGGCCAAGATTACATCTGTTTCTTTTGCATCTTGTATTCCAATAACAGGTGTCTGCTGATTCCAGCTCCTCCATGAACTCCAATACACCATTGGTGAGAATAACAACCCGACTGTCCTCAACGGCTGATGCCCCAATGTTGGCAGGGGTCTCTGAGTACGAATTGCCTGAGGACCCAAAATGGGAGTTTCCAAGAGACAAGTTAGTATTTTTACTGAAAAGACAGATAAGAAACATGCCTGTTCTTTCCACAGCTGTCTTTTAGAACAAAGGTTTTACATTATATATTTTATATTTTATACATATACACATTTTATGTATACATAAAAACTGTGTTTTACATTCATTTGGAAGATATTTATTAAGTACCTACTGTGTACAGGATTTTCTGTTAGATATATTCTACAGCACAAACAAGTTCAGATTTCCAGGTACCATAGATGGAATAGAGCATGAGTCTGATAATTTAGAGTCTTACTCACACTATAGTCAAGATTATAAATCAAGAACAGACTGAGATGGAATGATAACATCAGAAGATGAATTGGGGAGTTTAATAAACCTCTTTTGAGTCTTTCATAGGTGTTAGAGTTTGAGTGATGCTAGAAATATAAGAAGCAAAGATACTGACTATTTCTGAGCTGAATGAACTAGTTAGTGTAATGAAATTCCTACTTTTGGGAAGTCAACAAATTCTTCCAGAACAACAAATAGTATGTAAACAGCTATTTCATGAACTATAACCTAGAAGTCCTTGAAGAACCAAATTATTCTCTAAGAGCCATATATAATTATACATATAGAGTGAATCTTTAACATTCATGAGTTTAACTTTTGCCATTTGATTGAATTAGTAACCTCATTTTCACTTTTTTGTATTGGCAACTACATTCATACATGACTTTGTGCATTAAAGAAAAAAAACCCAAGAGACATGATGGATCAGTTTACATCCACAAAAATGAGGAAAGCATTTGTAAAAGGGTTTGTAAATCCAATATGGAAAGTGCTAAGGGAACCTTTCTAGGACATAAGGAGGGAATTGAAAAATCAGAAAGGCAGCTAAATTTGTGGATAGATGAGATGGTGGTCATTTCTGCCCTTGGACCAGAAGAGAATCTTACTCTCCTGTTGCCCTTTCTGCCTAGCTCCTAGGACATAAACTGCTGGTCCTACACCTCTACCCCAGGTAGGAGATCTGAGCTGTGGGGAACTCACCCCAAGGCATGTGCTCTTCATGGGGAGTAGTTCTGAACAACATTGAGCTAAAGAGAGATTAGAGATGGCAGGTGATACCTCTTTCCTTTTTTTTACTTTGGGGATCTTGTGACATAGTGCCTGCCCCTCCTCTTGCCTTATTGCCTCTCCTCTTCCCTCCATTTTATGGATTATTTCATAGTTACTGTTAAGAAAAGGGTATATTGTTAGAATAAATGTAGTTATGAAGAATCACATGAATAAAAATATATATTTTAGCAATCTGGCAAAAGATTACAGTTAGTGGTCTCAGGAACCTAACGCCCTGTTTCCCATAGGTTCAGTGTTATCAACAACTGCATTTTTGGCTTTCCCACATTTTCTAGAAACATTTATTCTGTGAAAGTTGAGGATTGACTGTACACATACATATGCATATATATCCATACATATGTATATATGTATATAATGTTATTTTTATTGAGAGAAACCTTGAGATGCCATATGTAATTTAGCAACTATAACATTAGAAATATAGTTTAATATAGACTTATAAAAATATTATTCATTTAAAAGTAAAGAAAATCGTTATTATAGACTATAATTCTTTCAAATATGGCTGGATATTGTGATCTAATGAATGAAAGATTCAGGCAAATCTTGATCTTAGTCCTAAGTAAGCCACTGATTGCCTTTGGGACCAAGCTTCAGGCATTAGTCCTATTTGTTTGTTTCTCTATGGTCTCTGAGGTCCCTCTCAACTCACAAGTTTCATGTATGATATGATATATGCATTTGTACCGTAATGATTCAGTTAAACAGTGGTTCACTACACTGTCATTGTAACCTAATATAGTCGATATTGGAGATTCGGATCCATAACTTGGTTTGCCCTTACACTGACAATGGAAAATCTGAGCACTGAAGGTTTGAAGCTTTTACAACAGTTCAGTGAAAATGTAGGTGGAGCTGATTCTAATGAAAGAAGGCTACTTAGAGACGGTTTATTAGACTGGGGGCTGCACTTGCACAATGAAGGGATTGTTATGCTTACAGCCATAGCGCAATAGGGCATAAATTAGCCATTTTTCCAATGCAAATGTTTATTTTCTGCCAAGATGTTAAATTCAATTTTAATCCTGGAGAGAAAGCAGAATGACCTCAGCAGAGCATACAGTGCCTTTCAGTCTTTATGTTGACCCTTTTCAAACCAGTGTATATTTAACTTAAATACTGTTTACTAATGGTAGCAAGAGTCTTAATGACACAATGCTCAACTAAAAAAAAATATTCATAGGTATTTCAAAGTCTTCTCCATTGGGAAACATCTATTTCTGTTGTTTTTCCAGTAATGCCTAAGGACAACCTAAAACTAACTACATGGAGTACAGAAAGCTTCCAAACCTGGAAACTTAAGATGTTTGTTGGTCCCAGTTTGGAGTCTCTTAGTTATTATTCAGTAGTCTAAAGCTTTTCTGAATTGCTGTATCAAAACAAAATTACCGCCTACCCTCGTTTTTATTTTTTTCCCCAGCTGGAGAGTTACAGACACAGTAGAAATTTGTTTAAGATCTGCATTTTAAACAAGCTAGCAAGTGGAATTTGAGACACACATACCCACAAAGCTTCTAGTCTCTCTGTGTTTGAATCATAATAATTTAAAGCAACCTTGATTTGCTTCAGGGTTAAAACTGAAAAAAAAAATCTGTAGCTCGTCTCTTTTCTAGGCCATTCTCAAAATGCTAAATCTGAGCTGGATCAGGATGTGAAACTCCTTAATCAAACCTGACCAGCTCACTCCCAAGGATACCCTCTGTAATAAATAGAGAGCTGGAATCCTAAATTGAATAGCCTTGCCCACAGTAATTGACATTTACTTAAAACATCACTAAGAAAATACGAAAACCTAGTGTGTACCCTCTGTCTCATTAGTTCCATATGATAAATGCTCCGTGCTCTAGCAAGCTGTTGAAAGATTTTTATATTTAGTTCTGGAATTTCACTAGCTACATCCCTTCACCAGATGCCGTGTGCTAATCCCCTATTTACACATTTAGGCTGACGCTGGGCAAACCCCTTGGGGAAGGTTGCTTTGGGCAAGTTGTAATGGCAGAAGCGGTGGGAATTGACAAAGACAAGCCTAAAGAAGCTGTTACCGTGGCAGTGAAGATGTTGAAAGGTAAGTTGAGGGTAGGGTTGGATTTGAGAAGGGGGTGCAAGTAGGGAGGGGAGAGGGGCAAGGTAGCAAGTTCTATCGAGAATGTCTCTTTTGTAGCATCTGAACTCTATCATAGTAGGAGGTCAGAGAGCACATAGCTGACCTAGAGGTTGAGAAGTTTTCAGTATAAATCAGTGTCTCTGACAGCCTATTTATCTTGAGCAGTGTATATTTACAAGCAAAGCATAGACTTGGTAGAATTTGGTGGCTCTTTATCTCAGCTAATGCAGAATATCCAGGCAACAATAATTCTTTATTTCCTTTTGTCTTTTTTATGAATTTAGTACTAAATTCAAAGTTTGTTAGAACAGTAGTTTAAGGGGTCCACACATTTAGTATATTCCAAAGACTTTTAAACCTCAACCTTAAATACAATGTTTGGATGCAGAGTTGGAAAAGGTACACATTGAATCAACTAGCTGTGGCTTTTGTTTTGTTTTAGAAAAAAAGAGAAATGAAACTTGCTGGAGAAATCACTTAAAAAGTCAGAAATGAACTTAAATGAACACCAGTGCTAGGAGTGTATATCCTTCTGGGCCATTTAAACAATTATCCAAAAATGTAAACGTTGAGCTGCTTAATGGGGGTTTGAACATTTATGCATTAACCTTCCAACCCTACTTTATGCTTTCATCTGTGGCACTCAACTGTCACCCATTAAGTTAACTCCTAGTTCCCCTTGTACTCTGTTAGAACAGATATTAGAGGAAAGTGCCCTAGATTACTGCAGCTATCCACTTCCTTTGCTTCTACTCATATACTGCTGAGTGGAGCAGGAGGAAATTAAGAAACCATGTTGACTTGAGTCCACTCAACATTTGTGTTTTCCAATCGTAATTGGACCTTGTTGCCGCAAGACAATTCTACTTTTCCCTAAATGATTCTCTATCTCATTTACTTCAGTGTTTGTCCCAAATCTTCTGTTCTTTCCTCAAGCCTAGCATGGCATCTTCCCCATTTACGTTCTCAGTTGGGACCTTCTAGCTTCATATTTCATTAAAGAAATATGGAGAGCATTCTCAGAGAGCTCCTTCTTCCCAGTTCACATGTTTATGATCTTCCCCCACTTTGTCCTCTGGTATATTGCCCCTGGTAACACCCACATTCTCTGTCTAATCCCAACTTCCCCATTGCCTACAACATATCTATGTCTCCTCCATCCTTAAAAAAAGCCCTCAACTGCTGCCTTTTACCTCTCCTTCCCTTTTCAACTAAATTCCTTGAAAAAATTATCTATACTAATGCCTCCATTTCCTTTACTCACTCTTCTAAACCTATTCTGCCTTCAACTGAAATGTTTTTTTCACAGTTACCAAGGATGTATTAACTGCTAAATATAATGACCTTTTCTCATCTTTATCCATAATGTATCTGTAGTATCTCACGCTTTTGATCTCTCTTCCTGGATATTCTCTTTTCTCTGGGTTTTCATGAAACTGTTCTTTCTTGGTTTTCCTCTTAACTCTTTATCTGCTTCTTGGTCTTCTTTCTTGAATCCTTGTCCATGTTCTGTCCACTGTCAGTCTCCCAAGGTTCTGTCCTAGGTCCTCTTCTTTTCTTTATAGTTTCTCTCATGGTTATCTCATCAGCTCCCATTGGTTCAATTAGCATCTCTATGTAAACAACTCCCAGAGCCACATATTTGGTCCTTTGAGTTCTAGGTCCATATTACCAGCTCTCTACTTGACATTTCAGTCAACTTCCAAAGAAAGACTATATTTCTATAAGGTTATGACACTGGTTGAACTCAGTAATCCTCAATCTCCTGTCTACAAATGTGCCTTACTTACATGTAAGAAAGCAAAAAATGAAAATTTGCCCCCACTCTGAAAGTTGTGGTCTTAAAAGTGTTTCCGGGAACAATGAAAGGCAAAGTTGTGTCCCAGTCCCACAGAACCTGGTCTTGCTGACTCTCTATCCATTATGCCATGTCATCTCTTAATTATACATAATATAATATATGTACATTTATATATTCAGTGTGTATTTGTATAATCTAGATGTACATATACATATGCATATATTTATATTTGTATATATAAAATAGATAGGTTAATGAATGATCAGCCTGTGAGTTACTAAAGGATATGTTTTTATAGTATATTTATCTTTGAAATTGAAGCAAGGGAGAAAAAAAATCTCCTCTTAAATGTCCTTTGGTTCCACTAGAATGCTCAGCTAGTTAGATCAAGGGCAGTGTCAGGATGGCTTTTTTTAATGTTCTCTACCGCTGACATCTCCTATGCACATATATAGTTCTTTTAAATAATGGTGTCGTGGTCCACTGATTCCTAAAGTACATAGCCCAAAACTGAGGATTACTAGGGATCATCCTGACTGCTATCACCTGATGACAATCTATGGAAACACAGTAGCCCAGCTAATGCATCTGTAGAGACCAAATATTAGTCCTGGTTTGAGCATCACTTTTCATCCCTCTGCAACTGCCCTGAGTTTAGGTGCCAGGGAAGATGTTGGAAGAAAGCAGGTCTTTTCCCCTCTCAAGACCTGGAAAGATACCAGTCCAAGAGCCCTGGGGCCCCAAAGGAGACTACCCCCCCCCCCCATTAAACCCATGACTTTGGTTGAAGTAAGAAATCCTCAATTCCCTGTCCATAGAATAGATGTGCTTCACTTCACCTGACAAAAAGTGAAAAGTTTTATGTAAATCCAATTATATTTCAGGCATACAAGGGAATCTCATGATTTAAAGGAATTCTTTATATGGAGCCTTTTCATGAAGTCAGTTATTGTCTTTGTGAAACACAGGCTTTATATGTTGGATTGACTTAAAACAATATATGCCTGTAATGCTTTCATCACTGATAATGTTTTACACTTGCTAGTAGCTGACTGTGAAGCTTTTTATTTAAAACAAACCTTTCTAATTTAAAGTTCTAAGAAGCTTTATTAGATTTTGAAAATGTTCTGTTCCTACTTAGGTTCTTTCTATCCTGGAAATAAAATGTTTTTTTAAAAATAGATTTTTATTTGTACTTTTTGTTTTAAAATCACCTAAATTTTTCCTGGTATCCCTTCACCTGCCTCTTTCAGATGATGCTACAGAGAAAGATCTTTCTGACCTAGTATCAGAGATGGAGATGATGAAAATGATTGGAAAACACAAAAATATCATAAATCTTCTTGGAGCCTGTACCCAGGATGGTGAGTTACCCACGAGTAAAAACCGGGGAGTAGAGGAGAGAGGAGGCCTTATAAAACTATATTTTGATTTTAACACTGTTATGCTTATGATCAGGTTTATTTTTTAAACAAACAGTTATGCTGTGATAATGATTTAAAATGCATTAATGTTTTTAATATGTCCTCAAAATTGATTTAATATCATAAGAAAATCTTTTCATAGCCTTAACACAAAGAGGAACTCTGGAACATTTGAAATTCTTTGACACCCTATAAAAGGAATGGGTTGTGGTATGGTTTTATTTTAGGCAGTAAGATTATATGATACTGCCAGTACCCAGGAGTCTACATTTTAGAAGACAGTTTCCATATTTGAATGTGTAATTTCCAAATAACAAGAGATAGACTTCAAGATGTGGTACTGTATTTAGTTAAGAAAGTTTTTGCTGACCATGTAGAAATTGGAATTAATGTCTTTGCTCATCATATAGTCTCTGAATTAGATCAAGGAAGGAAAAGAAGTATGAAAGAATACATAATATCTGTTCCTGAGTAAATATGGGACTTTGTCTCCCACATTGAAAATCTTTTTGGAGCACCATGACTAAAAACTATTTGCTTGGGGGCAGCTGGGTGGCTCAGTGGATTGAGAGTCAGGCCCAGAGATGGGAGGTCCTGGATTCAAATCTGGCCTCAGACACTTCCTAGCTGTGTGACCCTGAGCAAGTCACTTAACCCTCAATGCCTAGCCCTTACTACTCTTCTGCCTTAGAACCAATACCCAGTATTGATTCTAAGATGGAAGGTAAGGCTTGTAAAAAATAAATAAAAACTACTTGCTTAACATTCGCCATGGGGTTCTTTGATATTACAGGTCCACTGTATGTGATAGTTGAGTATGCTTCTAAAGGAAACCTAAGAGAATATCTCCGAGCCAGGAGACCCCCTGGGATGGAATATTCATTTGACATTAACAGGGTACCAGAAGAACAGATGACTTTCAAAGACTTGGTATCCTGCACATACCAACTAGCAAGAGGAATGGAATATTTAGCATCACAAAAAGTAAGTTGTTCCCCTTTAACCTTCTTAGTGAAACCAAGCTACAATGTCTTTGAAGAAAACGGGCTAATTGAAAGACCATATTTTTTATCTCAAGTTCTTTCTAGTCTTTTACCACATAGGAGACTTTTCAATACATTTCTCATATGAAGGCATACTAATGAAAGTGTTAACAATAAAATCTGCTTTGCAATTGTAATGTACCACTATAATATCATAACCAGGAGTGACTAAAGTCTTTTGGAAATAAACTTAGCTTAAAGAGAAAATGTTCTAATGCTAATAATTCTAAACCTCACTATGTTATTTATAAAAATTTGGGAGATTGATAACTGTTTAAATGCATTTTCTTCCTGAAGATTATTTTTATCCTTTATCTTGTTGCTGCAGATATAGTGAATAGAATTCTAGGCTCATGCAGAGAAAGATATCGTTCCAGATACTACCTTAGACACAACTATCTGTGTGGCCCTGATCAGATCATCTAGCCTCTCTTTGCTGTGGACAAATCCTTAGGACTTATCTCCAACATCTGCAATTTGATCTTTGGTGGAGGGAGTTCCCTCTGCTGAATAAACCTCAACTCTTTTGAGTAATTAGAAATTCTTCTGTTAGAGAATTTTTTCAACACCGACTTTGAGTGTTGGGTTCAAGATTTTAGGGAGTTTAAAGAACAAATGAGAGTTTTTGTGGTATTAAATTTTCTGGGAAACTCACTTCTACCTCTAATTATAATTGCAGTTTGAGAAAAAGATAAAATATTCAGTATTATTATTAATCATATCAATCATGATGGTGAACTCAAATTGTGATCCTATAAAGTTAGATGTTGCCAGAGTTTTACCTATATAAATTATAGTCATCTTTTCTATTGGGGAATTCTGAACATTTTAAAACATTCCCGAATGAATTAGAGAGGCAGGTTCTCAGATATTCTATCAGGCTTGGCAGAGTTGTCTATAAAGACATATGTACCCTTCTGGGTCTCCTTAGTTTTCCCAGTACAGGGGGAGGGAAAGTGGTGAATTAGCTGTCTTTGCATCATCAGCAACATTCTCTAGAAGTGTTAGGACTCTTTAAGACTTGGTAGGAATATAGCTTAGTCTTAAAAGAACTTTAGTAACTATTTAACTTGACTGTCTCATTCAAAGATAAAATTGTATCATTATAGATGGATATCTCCATTCTCTGACTAGTAGTCTAGGTTTGCGTCTAGCAAGTACTGAGGAGATACTTATTTAAATGAATTAAGTTACTACTCAAATCATGATTGGTTGGCATCACTCCTTGGTGCTCAGTAGAGGGAAAAAACAGATGAGTCATTCAGGAATCCTTGGGGTAAGTTGTCACCAGCATCTCTCCTGTATCAGAACAAGAGAAGAGAAACTTCTCATGCTTAAAGCATGAGATCCCTGGCTCCTGCCAAGTTTGATCTATCCATATGATCCTCCAAGCATTCCCCTAGGTAGTTCTCCATTCTTGTGAAGTATGTATATTCTTGGGGATGAACATAGTCATCCTAGTTTTATAAAAGAAGAAACTGAAAAAAGAAGATATAAATTAATGTTATACTAGGACATAGCATTTAGGGACTGTGGCTCTAAAGATAAGCTATCCAGGAATAGGATTGGAAGTGAGCCACAGACAGAAATTGTAATGATTACTTAAAGACTGGAATGAAGAGGAAGAACTCTGGGTCTATTGGAGAGAGTGGGGTACAGGTAGTTCAAGGGTATGATGACTTCAGAGGACTATTATGCTCTTATGGAGGCATTTGCTTCTCTCCTGACCAAAGATTAAACTAAGAATGAACTGGGATTCTTGTCAGTAACAGTATGGAACATTTTAAAGCTCTAGAAAGGAAATGAAAGTATATAGAATAGTTGTACAGTGTGATTGTTGGCTGATTTTTAACAAAAAAATAAATATCTGAGCCTTAGATCTATTTGCCAAAACCATGCTGTTTTAGGCTAGTTTCACAGAGTGGTTGGGTTTCTTTTTGATGAAACCCTAAGCATCCTTAGTGTATAGCTTCCCAGTTGACCCTTGAAGGTTTATAGCATGTCCTTTGCCCTTTGCACCCCATTGGCTTTCACTCAGTGCAAAAGAGAAAATAAAACCTACTCAACTCCCTCAGTTAACTATTTGTAGTTGACAACTTTGACTTTCACAAGAGAATAACAGAAATCTCTAAGAAGGGAAGGGGTTCTGTTTTAGATTCTTTGCACCAAGCTTATAGTCTATTAGTCTACGGAGATATCACTCTACTTTCATGTTTGAGAGAACTAGTATACCAAATGGGCAAAGTCTGCAAAGAAGTCCAAAGAACCCCTGGCTAATGGTTAGTCTACATCATCTTCTTTCCAGAAGCAAACAAATAGTCCCACCTATAGGATAAACAACTGGGAAAGTTTGGCTTAAGGCATGGAAATTCAGTTTACAGCAGCATCTAAACCCAGTAATATTTATCTAATCCTAACTCAAGCCTATAGCATGCTGATTGTGTTATCTAGAACATCTTGGAGTTCTAGCTGCCAGCCTCACCAGAAATGGATGTCATTATTTTTTCCTATTTTCCTACTTTCTGATCTAAGCCTACACCAAGAATGATAAAAATATATAAAGATGAAGATAGATTAGGAAAGTAGAAATAATAAAACTAGACTTGGCTGTTTAGTGTAATGGCCCATGAAAAAAACCTCTTTTCATTTAGGGATTCTTTTAGATGACTTTCCTATATCTCATGACATGAAATATCCTTATTTAATTAGCTAATTAGGCAACCAACAATTATTTATAAGTACTTACTATATCTCAGGCACTCTGTAAGATGCTTAGGCTGCAGACATCAATCTCTCCCTTCAAGAGGCTTGAATTCTAAAGGAGAGGACAAGTGTGTGTATATGTGTAGATATATATTATATATGTTTATATAAGTAAGTTCAGGATAAATATAAAGAGGATAAATATATGTGTGTATTTTATATATTTATATATATAAATTCAAAGTAGTTGAATAGAAGATAGTTCAGTAAGGTGGGCATTGTCAGCTGTGGTGATGAGGAATGGCTTCATATAGAAGATGGTACCTATTCGTAATAAGTTTACACCATTAGGATACAACTTTAGATAACAATTTTTTTATTTTTAGCTATTACTAATACAATATTTGTTTGGGGTATTAATAAAATATCAACTTATAAAATCATTACATGGCTATTATTCCCACTTTGAAGAAGGAAAAATAGCAACACTAATAAGGTGGCTTTGATAAAGCTTTAGGATCAGCCCTCTAAGCAGAGGGGAGAGGGATTTATTGGGAAATGTAGGTCATCTAAAAACAAAATATGTTTAAAAAGGAAAAAAGTCAAAGTCAGTCTTAGAAGAATAAGGAGAAACTATAGTAAAAATAACATTATTCAAAATAACAGTAGAATGAATTAAATATCTTGAAGTTAATCTACTAAGACATAAAAATTTATATAAAACTACAAAATATTCTTCATAGAAATAAAAGAAGACTTAAGTAATTGGAAAATTATTCATTGTTCATGGTTAAGCTGTGCCATATTAATGAAAATGACAATAATATGCAAATTAATTTTTAGGTTTAGGATTATTAGATCAATTTAATAAAAGAATAATTTATGGGATTAGAGAAAATTATAACATCATTTGAAAGAACACTTTAGAATCTCAAGGAAAATAAAAGCATAAATGAAAGGGAAAAGTGGTGGTGGCATTACTAGACTTCAAACTGTCATAAAATGACAGTAAGAAGAAATATTTTAAACTAGTTTCAAAACAGAAAAGTAGACCAGGGGCATCTAGGTGGCACAGTGAGTAAAGCACTAGGTCTAGAGTCAGGAAGATTCATTTTCCTGAGTTCAAATTTGGCCTCAGATTTGAGTAAGTTACTTAACCCTATTTGCCTTAGTTTCCTCATTTATAAAATGAGCTGGAGAAGAAAATGCCAAACCACTCCAAAATCTTTGCCAAGAAAATCCCATTTGGGAATACAAAGAGTTGGGTATGATTGAAATGAATAAATAATAATAGACCAGTGAAACAAATTCAGTAAGTAACATTAAGAATTAAAAACAGAAGTCCAGTACTTTATAAATGCAAGATATAAATTACTCTGGGAAAATCTTCTTTTTGATAAGAATTGCTGGGAAAACTGGAAAGTGGGTCAACATAAATTAGATAACAATAATAGCTCTTGTGTATATAGAACTTTAAGATTTATAAATCATTTCACATTTGTTTTCTTATTTGATCCTCAGAATAATCCTATAAAATGAGTGCTATTATTATTCCTATTTTATAGTTGAGGAAACTGATGCCATAAGAGATTAAATATGTTGTTCAATTTCATATAGCCAATAAATGTCTGAGGGAGAATTTGAACTCAGATCTTCCTGATTTTAAGTCCAACACTATCCACTGCACCATCTACTTTCCTATTTAGAAAGGATCCAAATGGATACTTGACCTTTATACATTTTTTATAATTTCCTTTTTTTTTTTAATTCATACTAGGGGATAAGTACTTTTTATAACTATTGCCAAGAGGCAAGATTCTAAACAGATAAAGAATATAATAAAAAACAAAATTGATTTCTCAAAAAGAGAAGTTGGTATGACTAAGGCAGAATTCCCTAAGTCAGGTATATTTGCTTAATTATTATACTTTTTTCCTGAGAGAGTTTCTCCATCCTTCCTCTCACTCCCATGAATGTGATGCAATGGCAGAAAGTGTTGATAAAACATTTAAAAAGTAAATGAGGTAGTGATAACTTATCTTTGAGTGGAAAAAAATATCTTCCCATTCTCTGTGATATAAAACATGTTTACTTTCTCACTGGTGTGAAATAGGTTGCTTAAAATTATTTCTCTCTATATTTTTTTCAGTGCATTCACCGAGACTTAGCGGCCAGAAATGTTTTGGTGACAGAAAACAATGTGATGAAAATAGCAGATTTTGGTTTGGCCAGAGATATCAACAACATAGATTACTACAAAAAGACCACAAATGTAAGTAGATGACAGTTATGTTCCAAAGGACAACTATATTCTTAGACAATAGATCATAGAGTTTCAAAACTGGAATGGACTTTAGTCATCTCTTTCTCTAAGGGTGGTACATTGGACAGAACCCTCACAGTGAAGTCAGGGGATCTGAGTTCAAATTTTCTTCTGACTTTTAATACCTATTCTTCTTTAGACAAATCACAACTTTCTTGGACCTTTGGATCCTCATGCACAGAAGGACAAAGTTGGACCAAATGGTCCATGAGATCCCTTCCAAATCTAATCCTATTTTAATTTTCTTATCATATTCCTTGCCTTTTCAGATTTTTCACATTTGACCCTGCCCATTGCTAGACATCCTTCTTTAGGGACAAGAAATCAGGAATAAGTCCAGTTGTTATAGATGCTTTGAGGATAAATTCAGCCCCATGTCACATAATTCCTCCAAACAGGACCCTACTGTAGGTGGGTACTGGAGCAGCCCTCATCATGACACCAGATACCCATGAATACTACACACCACCTTTCTCATCCTCAATGTCCTGAGCACTCATTTCAAAGACTCTTTCCTTCTTACCACCATATACCTTCTTCTCACCCAGTATAGGTTTTTTAGATCAAAGCTATCCTACCTTCATTCTCCTTATCTGGCTGCCTTAAATTCTCCAGGACAAATGACAGTACAATCAACTGCTACTTAAGTCAGAGGTTTCCCATGGCACTCCGCCTTTGGCAAGGGGACTCTTTAGTGGGTAGTACTATGAATCTTCTTCTCTTCCTTCCATCTTTGCCTCCTTCCCCACATTTTCTTCTGCTTTATTTCCTACATTAAAAAAGAGAAGATTCTTAGCTTCATGAGCCTGGACAAGTTACTTAACCCCACTTGCTTAGCCCTTGCTGCTCTTCTGTCTTGATACTGATACTAAGACAGAAGGTAAGGGTTTAAGAAAAAAAGGAAAGAATGGTTGATGATAGAAAATTCTGATACTTACTTCATATTAGATCCCTGCTGATAAGGTGGCCATGACATAGTTGCAAAGGTATCAGACTCATAAATCCCCATGCTTCCCTAGTACTATTCAACTAGGTTAAAATATAATTGTTAAATATTGAACAAAATAAATAAAATTGCAATTCAATATAAGAAATATGAATTTGTGTTTTTTGAAGTTAATATGTAATAATGTAATTATTATATTATGATATGCAATGATATAATGTAATAATATAATCCACAGGGATCTGTTTTTATTTGGATTTTACCCCAAAGCCATAAGTAATAGGAAACTGGACTTGAATCCAGGAAGACCTAGGTTCAAATCCTTTTTCTGACACACACACACACACACACACACACACACACACACACACACACACACACGTGAATGAAGTAGCTCTATTACAATGAGTTTTAGAGGAGTTACTGATTTATATTGATAAAGGGAGCTTCCTCATCCAGAATTTTACAGTTTCACTAAAATATCAGAAGTAATCCCTATCCCCAAATAAATGACAAGCATTTTATCATAGGCAATTTTTTCCAGATGAGCTCTTGGAGAGAGGCATTATGGTAGATTGGGAATAGCAAGGTGTTGCAATGGGGAGAGCACTGGTCTTGGACTGAGGAAGACTTGCCTCAGACACTTATTGGCTGTGTAACCCTGTTTTGCCTCAGTTTCCTCATTTGTATAGTAATTTAGAGAAGGAAATTACAAACTACTCAAGTATCTTAGCCAAGTAAACCCCAAATGGGGTCACAAATAATCAGATATGCCTGAAACAACAGTGGTGAAAATGGTATATTGGAAAGAAAGAGCTGGGTTAATATCCTGCCTCTGTTGCTTACAACTCATTTAATCATCTTTTTAAAATAAGAGGATTGTTCTAGGTGACCTTGGAGGTCCTATGTCCTGTTCCCTCATCCCTCAGGAGGGAGATGCCCTTAGAAAAAAGGTTGAGGGCATAAAATGTTTGCCTCTTAGTTAAAATAACAAAGGAAAGTGAGATATGAACACAATGATTCTCCTTGTTTGGACTGAGAATAACTCTTTTTATCTGGGATTCTAAAAAGCAGTGAACCATTTCACATACCCAGATCTGCATTGTAATCCTTACTTGTAGTGATTTCTACTCCTTCATATAGCAGATGGGCAACATTTATTTTTTTTAAAAATCCTAACTTTCTGTTTTATTAACAACTCTAAAACAGAAGTACAAGGCTAGGCAAATGGATTTATATGACTTGCCCAGTGTCACACAGCTAGGAAGTGTTTGAGGCCAGATTTGAACCCATGGACCTCCTGACTCCAGGCATGGTGTTCTATCCACTGTGCTACCTGGTTCTCCCCTCAGCCCCAACTTTTTTTTCTTTTAACAGATGAGCAGCATTAAGGTGTTTTAAAAAAAAAACAAAAACTGAATAGGACCTGTGTAGGTTGAACCAGCTTAATGTAAACTCCCTTTTATTATGTGACTTATTCTTTTTTTCTTCCAATATCAATAGGGACGACTCCCTGTCAAATGGATGGCTCCTGAGGCTCTTTTTGATAGAGTGTACACACATCAAAGTGACGTGTAAGTAATGTTACCTTTCCTTCTATTTCTTCTTCGGGTTAAGGTTTGAGAATATTGAACACACTTCAGCTTTCCTCATCTTTAAGTGTTTGCTGCATTTCACACATTAATAGAAGGTGCAGGAGGAGTCAGCCTTAGAAAGTAAGGATTTTATGGTAGACTGGTAACCAATGCTCTGTTACTAATCTGCCTGGCTTCAAAGCACATGAAAGGTGGAAAATGCTAACCTCCTTCTGTCAGTACGGAAGTTTTCCCCCCTTGAACTTATTTACGGATGTGCGGCGACAAAGCAGCTATCTAATTTGCCAGACTTTTGGCATATCCTTAACTTCCTTTAAAAAATAATCCTGAAACTTTTCCCATTCCACTTCAGTTTTCTTTTAATGAATTTTTTTTCTTGCCTTGTTAAAGAGAAAGCAGATTTATGTGAAATGGAGTTAGCTTATGTAGTTTCCAAAAGCTCTGCCTGCTATATTTATTCTTTGAAAGGTTTCTTGGTATAAAATCTTAGAATCTCTGATAAAATGCTATATAAAATGGCAATTAAGAATCTGTAACAAAAGTTAGCATTTTATTAAGATGAGGAGAAGAAGGAGAAAGACAGAGAGACAGAGAGACAGAGAGACAAAGACAGAGTCTTGTGTGTGTATTTAGAGAGTCAGTGTTCACTTGATTTACACAATTCAGATTTGGAAATTTGGAAAATATTCCTGGCCTTCTGTTAAAATCAACCCTGCCATTTCTTCTTCTGAAATGTAATCAGGCAGCTTTACTTCTCCATATTAAAATGCCAGCATAAATGACCAGGATTTCACAGCTGCAATTAGTTGGGGTAATTTCAATCACAAATCCTGCTCTTTTTTTTTCTGAGTCATCTTGGAAATTTGGGACTTTCTGCTTGAGTTACCCTAGCAGCGGTGGTTGTGCTGATCTAGGGCTAGAAAGCCCAAATGGTAACCTTAGAAACTCCCAATAGGAATATATTCACTTTCCCTTATAAGATCTTTAAAACTTTATTTTTCTTTTGTGAAACTTCTGACATGTTGGGCAGTCCTCTGAGTAAGCAGACTGGAGGCACTGAATTCTTGAGTTCTAATCCAGGCTCTATACTAACTCCCTCTGTGACCTTTGCAAGTCACGTAACCTCTGTGCCTCAGATTCTCCACCTGTCAAATGGGGATAACATTAACTCACAGGGCTCTTTGCAAGAATTAGTTAGCTGGCCCCATTCTGTCATCTGCCTCTACTGGTATAGAACTACCCTTGTGGTCAGTCATGTGGGGAGATTGAAGAATTAGCCTGAACATTGAAAAAGGGCTTTGAAGATAAAAAGGGTTTAGCCCCTCAAACTGGTAACTCTATCCATAAAAAAAGAAAAAAATAATTGGTGGGTGTTTCATTTGTTTAAATTGGTTTGAATATGCAGAGGAAAATTCCATCAGAACAACCATCATTCAGTATCCTTTATAAATATTGGGCCATGCTCATTGTAGAAATAAAAAGTGTGTAAAGATTAATTGCTAGGACAGCCGATTCACTTGTTTTTCAAATGCAAGAATGGACTACATATTTATTTGCTTTTTTTTCCCCCAGAGGGCCTTATTTAAGTTTCTTTGGTTTTATATCCATCTGTTTATCCTTTACTTTCTCCTTTTTTTTACAGCTGGTCATTTGGAGTGTTAATGTGGGAGATCTTCACTTTAGGGGGATCCCCCTATCCAGGAATCCCAGTGGAGGAACTCTTTAAGCTGCTTAAGGAAGGCCACAGGATGGATAAACCAGCTAACTGCACCAATGAGCTGTAAGGACCATTGTGTACTTCAGGGGTGGTGCTGCAATTTTACCACACTCAAACTGCATCTCTTGATTTATTTATGTTCTATAAGCCTCTTGATTATCTAAACATGCTATAAGAAAGAGTAATAGCTGAAGCTTTCTGGGCTCAGTCCCAGAACCAAGATTGATGGTGATACTGACAACCATTACTTGCTCACAAAAGAAAGACATCATCCTGAGGTGTATGGAATAAGACTTAAACCTGTTGTCTTTAAATCATGTTGCAAGCTTTGTTTCCTTTCAGTGGACTCCTTTTTTTTTTCTTCTGGTGTTCTATCTTCTCACATAGTTGCCACCAGGAAAATTTTCTGTAGTGTGAGTCTCTCTTCAGAAATGGAATCAGAATAATATTTCTAAGATTCTTTTGTGTGTTACATAAAACATCATGGTGCCACCTCCTTGGAGGGCACAGGGAAGGTGAACTCCTTGATCCAGGGTACTATATAGGCTTGCCCAACTAATGGAGAACAGAATCTTGTAAACCCCTTGAAGACTCAGAGATGTCAATATTGCTGGTTAATATCACCTTTTCTAAAAGCTGAATCAATCAAAATCTGATTGACAGTAGCTTGTCTCAGAGATAAAAAATGAGTTATGGATTCCATGTTTAGAATACCAAACATAATTACAGGGCCATTGGAGCTGGTTTCAATATACACTTTATTTAAATAAAAACTTAAGTGCATCATTAGTAATAGTGTGCCTTCTATGCAATGTGATCACTCTTTGTAAAGAATGAACCTCCTAAACACAGAGGCATAAAATAAATAAGACATAGGATTAACTAAGAATAAACATGATATTATAAAATACCCAGGTGATTGCACAAGAGACTATAGTCCCTGTTGTGTGCTGTTTCATACAATTAATCTTAGGAGTCCTTTTCAGTGTATGGCAGACTTTTAATGAAAGACTACTTTTTAGAAAGTCATTTATTGCATTCTTATTATTCTTATTCTTTTCAGTATAAGTATGATCTAAGACATAATCAAAATAAGGTCTATGAACCTAGACCTCAAAGAGTTAATTAATAGGTGAATGATCAGTCTAATAGGAATGAGTAATTCATAGGAACCAGACATCTATATAGAAAACTGACTTATCTTCTCAAGTTGATGAGATTAAACTATTCTTAACAGCAATGGTCCTGGGGATTCCTCTACCTCTTGTGACATTGTTTTACCTAAAATTTGACCATCAAGGAATCAGTTAATAATCTCTACTTGAATCTTTAATGTTTTGCATAAGACTTGAAGCCAATCAATAAGCATTTTTTAAAAATACTTATTATGTCGTTAAGTGCTGCCACATAGTAAATGTTTGAAAAGCAATATTTCCTTTCTTCATTCAAATAAATAATTAGAAAGATAAATGTACCATCTTTGATGTAATAAACATTTTGTAATTTTTTGTAATTCAGATCACTATTTGGAATTTGGAGTAATTTCATAGTGAATTATTTTGTTATTTTGTTAAATAACTACTAACATAACAGAACTAACATGAATCAATAGTAGAAAATACTGATTGAGTTTTCTTAAAATAGGATACTCTGGTGGGATATGCACTAGCTAGACATTAATTTACTGAGGCAATTGAATGTTTTTCAGGTACATGATGATGCGGGATTGTTGGCATGCTGTTCCTTCTCAAAGACCAACATTCAAGCAGTTGGTAGAAGATTTGGACCGAATTCTCACTCTCACAACTAATGAGGTAAGTTGTGTCTAAAACGAAGGTCATCATTGTGAATCAAGGAATGAATATAATTCTTTTAACTTACAAAACTCTACTGTCTGGTTTGTGGTTGGGTTTATCATTTTTCCTGCTGGGGTCAGACAGAGTTAAACTATGTGTTTTAATCAAATCATGATTTTTCTTGGAGCTGCCTCACTTGAGTTGTGATTTATTAAGTCCAAAAGAAAGTCACACACTAAGGGTGGACTCTATCATGTTTTTAGTATCATAGCATTTACAAAATGTGTTTGTGTATATTTTGGGGCCTTTTGTGCAGAAGAGGGGGAGGGGAACCTAATGTTCTAGTTTTGCCCTAATTTCATGTAAGGAAGGAGCTGGAGTTAATATACAATTGGATTTTGTTTTATTAAGGAAGAACATACAGCAAATTTCAGGCTGACAAATGATTTTGGTAAAGTAATTTTTTTTCCGATCATCTCCATTAGGGTAAAAGACACATAAATTCGTCTTTGAGGTAGGAATGAGTAACTATTGTAAGAAAATAATAAACTATGCCATTTGCCAAAATTAGGGTTTCTTTTTAGACTAACAAAAGAAACATTTTAATGTCCCTCTCTGCCTAAATCTACCACCCCCACCCCCAGCAAATTCCAACAGTTGTGAATATATCATGGTAGACATAAAAATGAGATTGGGGGCAGGAATCATAACCTAGATTATAGTGGTGGCTATCAAAAGTGTAAAAACTTAATGATAAAGAAAATGCAGTTTATAAAACTCTCATCTCTATCCCTGTCATTTAGAGAATGTTGTGAGTTGAGTGTGAAATGTTAAATTAAAAAATCCTCATTTTACTGTCCTAGGACTAAAGTGCTTAATTTAATTAAGGATATAATTATAAAACTCTTAAATGGAGGTACTCAGACCCAATCTTTAAAAAAATCACTTTTAAAGTTGGATACCTGATCTTTTAAGAAGGAAAAAGAGCTTTTCTAATGTCTGATTTAGAAAATAGTTTGAGAGTGCTCTAAGAAAAATAATTAAATGTGGCAATATTAAATCTCAAAGCAGCCAGTCTATCTTGTGGGCCTGATCATGCCTTGTGGTTGGATAAAGGGAGCAACTACATTTAAATAAGTACAGCTGACCATCACAAGTTGAAAGGAAAGGAATGTTTCAAGGAGGAAAAAAAAAGGAACTTTATTCTCCTGCCAAGATTGTTGAGTCTAGTATAAGTTCCTTATCCCTAGACTTGGAAACTACAGATATACTTCCCTTTAATATCAGATCTAAAAAAGTTATGGCTGCTTTAGAAAAAGAAGAAAAGTACTAAAAAGATATTTGAATGAACCAACCAGTGCCCTTACTCTATTAGGTTATTTATTTATTTGCATTCTAAGTAGTTCCATTCATTTAAAAAGTTAAATTTAATATTCTAAAATAAAAGGCAGATCATTGTATTGACCAAAGAAATATTTTAAAAAATGAAGTATCTTTCCTTCTGGAAATCATTACCACATGCTAGAGGAAAATGGTTCCATTTAGGACGAAATTTCATTTTTATCATTGTAAGCAAAAAGATCCCTTTTGATGTGGTGGGTGTGTTGGTTTCCAGTTGTGTGGTTAATGCTGATGTTGTTGGAACTGACACATCCACCGTCTCAGATGGAGATTTTTTTTTTCTGACCAACCATTCTGATGAATTATTATTATTATTATTTTAATTCATAGTTGCCAACCTTCTGTGCCTAATTTCTTAATAAAGTTGAGATCCTTTGTATCCCACACCATTATTTACAAAATCTGTTTCTTCCCCGTCAGAGTCAAGCGGTAAATAAATGTGCATGAGAATGACTCCATGACTTAAGTGGCTGTTGGTAATGCCATTGATGCATAGTTTGTAGGTACAATGCTTCAGGTTTTGGTTTGTTAGGAACACTGATGGTTATTTTTCAGTGTTATATATTCAGAGAAGCTAATTTTTCTGTTTTACAAAACAGTTCCTTGAAGGTCCAAACCAATGGTTTCTTCTTCCTTCTGAACCCAGTATTCTGGCTGATAGTGTACTAAAGGAATATTTTTTGAGGGAACATTGATCCCTCAAAGTTTAGGAATATAACCTACATAATACTGTTATCTTAAATAACCCATTATGAATCCATCATCTGTGAATTTAGCTTGATAACTTATTTATATTTTCTTCATGTACCATGACTGAAGATAATGAATTTCATGTTAAGTCTCTGCTATAGAATAAGTAAATTTAATATATTATTTATACAAATATATAAACATATGAAATTTTATATTTTATTATATGTAATTATAGAATATATTATATGTGATGATAAAATTAATGGGTAAATATATAATTATATTTTATGATATGTAATATATCAGTATACCATATAATTTATAATATATCATGTTAATGTAATATAGTAGAAATATGAAATTATTATATATTATAAGTATATAAATATAGAATATTATATATTCTAAAAATAACTCCATGTTTCTTGGTGATGCCCTCTGATTCTGGTCCAGTTATTCTCCAATACAAACTTGAAAGCACGAATCCAACATTAAATGTCCCTTTTGCTCTTTTCTAGGAATACTTGGACCTGAGTGGACCTCTGGAACAGTATTCACCTAGTTATCCTGACACTAGAAGCTCATGTTCTTCAGGAGATGACTCTGTATTTTCTCCAGATCCAATGCCTTATGAACCATGCCTTCCCAAGTATCAACACATAAATGGCACTGTTAAAACATGAAAATAAACAAACAAAAAGAGTTCTCACTTCTTCAAAGAGAAGGACACTTGGGAACCCAGAACACCAACCTACCTACGATGAGCAGGGAGATGTTTTCTCCAGGAATGTGTTGTTTCGGCTTGTATATATGAATAATAAGGAACAAATAATACTTGGAGAAAAAAATGGTCGGGACACGTGTAAGGATTTATACATTTTGAAGCTCTTAGACCTTCACCAGGAAAAGATGAATGTTTATGGGGAGTGGACCGCATCGCCTAGCACACCACATCAACTTTCTGGCCTGCTGGAAGCAGCAACTGGAAATTGACTGGCAATGGACTGTTTGGACTTGAGGCGAACACAAGTTCTGCCTTTCTTGTTTATTTTGTAATATGTGGAGAAAATATATGTCGGCACCTACTTACAGAGCACAAATGCAGTATATAGTGCTGGATGTATGTAAATATATTCAAAGTATGTATAAATATATATATATATTATATTTACAATGAATTATTTTTTGTATTGATTTAAAGATGGATGTCCCAATGCACCTAGAAAATTAGTCTCTTTTTTTTAACAGCTATTTGATAAAGGCTGTTCTACACAGAATTTCTTAATTTTCACCCAACAAAGGTGGAAAAAGACTTTGCTTTCAGGGAAAATGGTATAACATTAATTTATTAACTAATTGGTAATGTACAAAACAATTAATCTTTTATTTTTTTTGTAATTTAAATGGCATTTCTATGCAGGCAGCACAGAGACCTAGTTGGTATATTGCTCAGACTTTACTAGCTATCAGATCCTTTGAAAAAAAAAGAAATATTTACATTATATAACTAATTGGGGGGAATTAAGCTTTGATTTATTTGTGTTTAAACTATAGTGTCAGATGATTATTCTTATCCAACCCAAAATGTCCATAGTAAAAGAATCCTTTAATAAGAAGGTATTATATTTTTCGTATCATTGGTATCTGTCATTGGAACCTATGTAACATTTAATTGTCCTTCCCAGGATAAATAGTATCATGGTTCTCTTAAGAAGATGCCTTAATCCATTCCTAGAGGATGGAGCTGACTTGTAATGATAGCAGAATGTACTTCTCTCCTGGCAGCTGGGCTTCTGCCCCCAAGTTGCACATTAATCAGATTAGCTAGTACTCTCTTCAGTGAGTTTTGATAATAGGTTCCAGATTCTTTGGCCTTAAAAGAAGCCTTTTAGGATCCTAAAATATTACCAATAAAAATTAAAATGCAAAGTTATTCTGCTGACGATTTAAGAATACTACCATCTTTTTAAGGGATTGCTTCACCCTCTCTCCAACAGGACCTCACCCAAAGATCAGGCTTAGTACTGATGTCATAGGAAAGATCACTGTATTAATCATTTTGTATTAAAGTATTGTGTTTTGCTTTCAAAACACCCACTCACTTTGTTATAGCCATGCGGTATGAATGCAGATTACACTGATTTTACGTATTAAAAAATTGGAGAAAGTATTAAAAATTGTTAACTTTTGTACTGACAATAAAATGTTTCTACAGATATTAATGTTAACATGACAAAATAAATGTCACGCAGCATATTTTTTTAATTCTTGTGTCTTACCAAATGGTTTGCCGTCTTTGGTGTTATTGGCCCCAATGTTGGTGATCATGACTGTCCTAGGAGAGGTAAAAGGGTAGAGGCATCTATTAGGAGGGTATGTATTACTACTAGAAAACCACTCTTAGAGCCCCCACCTGAAGAATCAGAGTTAAATAGAGAATGAAGATGTCCACTGCTCTGTGAGCTCTGATGAATATCCTCTAGACCAGCTTTAAATTGTAATTCGCAGGTAAAAAATTTAAAAGATGCTGAGAGGATAATAATCTCATCAAATAAAAAAAATATCAAAAACTTCATTAAATGAAAAGATGGAGTTGATTTCCCCCCTATCAACCAATATATTCATGTGGCTCAAAACCTTTTTTATATTCTCTTTCAAGTCTTATGAGTGCTAGAGAGCAAAAAATAAAAGTATCTTTTTTCCCCCTTAACTTTTTGTCTTTGATTTTGGTTATTCACAAGATTCTTGCAATCAATCAAGTATCCATTAAGTGCCTACTAAATGCCAGACACTGTTAGGTCTCAGGAGTAAAAGTTCAAAGAATAAAATGATTCTTCTTCTTGCAATGAGTTTCGGTAATAAATAATGATGATGATGAAAATAGAGAACATTTGTTTAAAGCTTTATGTTTAACAAAACTTTATGAACATCCATTTCATCCTCAAAGCCATGGGAGGAAAGTACTATTTTTATGCCTATTTTTTAGATAAGAAAATGGAGGCAAACAGAGGTTAAGTGATTGCTCAGAATTACACAGTTCTAAAGTGTGGCTGAGATCAAATTGGAACTCAGATCTTCCTGACTCCAAGTCTAACACTCTATGTGCTATACCATCTAACTGCCTCTATGGTCTAATAATATTGCCCACCATCTTGGGCTTTGGTAGGAGGGAGACTGAGTCATGAGCCTCAATTTTCTCATTTCTAAAATGGAGATAGTAACTTCTCTACCTATTTCATAGTCCTATTGTAAGGCTTGAGTAAGAAAGTGTGTATTAAAGGATAGTACAAGTGTTAGGTATTATTATAAAGTCCATTTGATACTACTTTCTGCAGAGTCCAAGAGAAAAACTGGTTCTCCTCCACCTTTTATCTGGATTCCAACTTTCATCAAGTCATGTTTTTTCCTCCTATGAAGTACAACTTCTTATTTCCCACTACAAGAGAAGTTCTATAAGGGGAGGGATTCTGACATCCATACTGTACTTTGTACACAACAGGAATTTTGTTGTTTGTTGGTTTATTTGAACTATTGAATATTACATGAAAACAGGGATTTTTGTTTGTGTGTTTCAATGAAAACATTGAAAAAGATAGCTTTTCATAAGAGTCACAGACATAGATTTAAATTTTGCCTCTAACACATCTTGACTCTGTGACCTTGAGCAAGACATTTAACCTCTTAGTGGATGATACTAAATTGCAGAGAAATGGCCAGTGTTCATTGGTATAGGGAATTTAGTCATCTGAAAATTTCCTGTAACAACAAAATTGCAGGTGTTATATTAATACTTATACACTCTCTTTTTTGGGGGGAAATTTTATTTAATTAATTAATTTAGAATGTTTTTTCATGGTTACAAGATTCATGTTCTTTTCCTCCCCTTTCCCCAAACCCCTCCCGTAGCTAACAGGCAAGTCCACTGGGTTTTACATGTGTCATTGATCAAGATCTATTTCCATATTATTAATATTTGCACTAAGGTGATCGTTTAAAGTCTATATCCCCAACCATATCCCCATCGAACCATGTGATCAAGCAGTTGTTTTTCTTCTGTGTTTCTACTCCCACAGTTCTTTCTCTGGATGTGGATATTGTCCTTTCTCATAATTCCCTCAGAATTGTCCTGGATCATTGCATTGTTGCTAGTAGAGAAATCCATTATATTTGATTTATCACAGTGTATCAGTCTCTGTGTACATTGCTCTGGTTCTGTTCCTTTCACTCTGCATCAATTACTGGAAGTTGTTCCAGTTCACATGGAATTCCTCCACTTTATTATTCCTTGGAGCACAATAGTATTCCATCACCAACATATACCACAATTTGTTCATCCATTCCCCAATTGAAGGGCATCCCCTCGTTTTCCAATTTTTTTTTTTGCCACCACAAAGAATGCAGCTATGAATATTTTTGTACAAGTCTTTTTTCTTATTATCTCTTTGGGGTATAAACCCAGCAGAGCTATGGCTGAATCAAAGGGCAGACAGTCTTTTAGTGCCCTTTGGGCATTTATCTCTATTTTTAATAGAGAATTTACAAAGGAATTTATACATTTCTTTGATCTAATTTTCTGTTTGAAGGAGGGAAGGGGAAAAGTGAGAATTTACAATTTTCTCTTTTCTCTTTTATAACTTACTTTGTTTCAGATTTGCTTGAAAAAGATTTATGAGCATGGGAAAGAAGGTAACAAGGTATACAAAATGTAGGTTATGAAACTGTTTCTGAATAATCTTTCCTTTAGAAATACTGAATTATAGTAGGAAGAATATTGGACTTTAGAGCCAGGATTTGGTTTCCCTTTACTAATTGTAGAGCTTTACAAGTCTCATCTCCTTCCAGGCCATTGGATCCTCAGCTCTATAATATGGAGGTTAAACGAGATGTTATCTTAGGTCTTATCCAGTTCTCAGGCTATGACCCCTATGATGATTTGCAGTTTTTCTTATTAGACCTAAGAAAACAAGTTGAATTAGTCTAACCATGATGTTGTCACAGGACCTAGAGTCTCATAGGTCTCTCCCATTAGAATGTCAGTTCTCTGAGGCCAGGAACTATTTTGAGTACTTATAACCTTGCTTGGCATATAGTATAAATATTATTGATTGACTGCTATGGGTACTTTCTAGGGGTCCAATGATACATCCAAGATCACATAATCAATTAGTGGCAAAGCAAAGGGTATTAATGATTGCTTGCCCTGAAAGCAGCTGATTGTAGAAGACACTGAATTTTAGCATTCCTAGAGATAATATTATGTTTAAACTTGGGGACCCAAATCTGAAGTGGCTGAAAAATAAACCCCAAAAATTCTACTAGGGACTACTTGAGGTAATACAACATAGCATAGTCATTGACTGCTTTTCTTCATAGAATATTTTCCTTAGGCAAAATAGAGCAATGGTAAAGCAGCAAAAATGAAACCTAGAATTGGGTTCTACAGTTGCTATGCCTTCAAAACGTACCATGTGGGCACGGATTCCTTTAAATGTTTAGCACATCGAATCCTGTACAATATCTATCCCAACCTTTAGTACTCTTCTTTTCCTCTTTGAAGACAAACTACTGGTTTTCCCATGTTGTACTTCTTGTCACCAGTGTGTAAACTATTGTTTATTGTGTAATTACTGTAAAACTGTGGATTTAGTCCCTTCAGCTGTGGTGATTAACAAAAATTAGTTGGAGAATATGATTTAGAATTTTCTTCAAAACACTGATAGACATGAGAATCATAGGTTTTGACACAGCTAGAAACTTATAGCAGGGACAGATATGTGCACGGGACTTAGATGGGACAGATAGGTGCTAGAGTGGATAGAGCACCTGGAGTCAGGAAGATCTGAGTTCAAACCCAGTCTCAGACACTTATAAGTTGAGTGAGCCAGGGTAAGTCATTTAACCTCTATTTGCCTCAGTTCCTCATCTGCAAAATAGGGACACAGTAGAGAAGGAAAGGGGAAACCACTCTAGAATCTTTGCCAAGAAAATCCCATGGATAAGTCCATGGGCTCAAGAAGAGTAGGATATGACTGAATGGCTGAACAACAACAAAGAAACTCATGAGCAATGTTCTGAGTAAATGCCAGGAGATTGTCAAGGTAGCAGGATCTTAAAGATTGGGGTCAATGGCTACCAAAGCTCTTCCAAGCTTTGATTTATGATCAGCAGCATCATAGAGGAGAAGGGTAGGGCAAGATTACTCTTGACTAATTGTTATTGAAGAAAGCCCCAAACATCAGAATAGACAAGTCAAAGTCCCAAGCCAAGGTAATATCCAGGGGTTTTGGAAAAGAGTTATAGAAGAGGGACAGCCTATCAGAAAAACATGAAAGGAATCCTTAAGAGATACTTCAAAACTAACTGACTGGTGCCTGCTGCCAGGACTTTGCCAAGCCTCCATTCCTAATATTCATTTATAGCAGCTTTCTTAACTTTTTAGACGTCATGGATCTCTTTGGCTTTTTGGTGAAACTTATAGACCTCTTCTCAGAATGTTTTAAATGCTTAAAATAAAATATATGGGATTACAAAAGGAACAAATTATATTGAAACAGTTGTTAAAGTATATTTTAAAAGTTCAGGTTCCCTCCTAGTTTAAGAGCTCCTGACTTAGAGAATGAGTAGCTATGCTTCTCTGGATCATTGATTTCCAAATATAAGGAATTGAATAATTTCCTAATTGGTACTAGGCACCTTTGTAATTAGAAGGAAAGTTATTTTTTCATTCCCTTCTTTTCTGAAAAAAAAAAAGGGGGGGGGAAGCAAGGCTCAGAAAACAGTCAGAAACAAAGGTGCTGAGAATTAACTTTAGTTTTCTGACCTATAAAGTGGATAAAACAGAGAAGGAATATACCTGCCAAATAGAAAATTAAGAAAATTATAGAGATTCTTTTGCCCAACCCCCTTATTTTACTAATGATCAAAATTGAATGCCAGAGAGGTGATTACTTGCACAAGGTCACACAGCTAGTGAGTAGCAGAGTCTAAAGGTCTCTTGATATACCCTATTTTTACTTTCTATACACAGCTGCCTCCTGGGAAGATTTCAGAAACTGATAAATCAAGTTCCACCATCCTGATGTATGTGAGATAAATTGTACATAATGTAAACAGAGAACCAGAAGAGGGATTTTCTGGTTACAATCCTTGAGTAAATCTCTGTCTCTCTTCCCAGTTTTAACTCAATAAAATCAGAATATGTAAGCAATCCTTTCCAACTGTTGCATGTATTATCATTTCTGTATGTGTATTGGAGTCCTCATTATACAGCCTACAGTTTGATGTTATTTGTTTTTTGATGATAGTAGAGATGAAAGAAAAGTTTATCTTCTCTCACATTTCATTCCCAAGAAGCTTTAAAAAGACTTGACTGTCCACCCCAGGCAGGGACAGCAGATGCTTTCCATGTCTTAAGGGACATTTGGGGAGGGAGTCTTTATTTTTCCCTCTAGGTTTCCTGATAGTTTGGATGAGCCTTTTTGAAAGTCACCTCTTAGTTCTGTTCCAACTGCTGAATTCAGTTCCAATAACACAATTCAGCATAACAGAAGCCCATTCTTCTCTTATAATCTCTCAGTTAGGATTTCGGAATTTTTGAGATTAAAACAAATAAACAAAAACCGAACAGGTCCTGAAAACATTACAGGCTATGAATTTCTTCCAATTTACAAAGACTCTTCTTTGATTTATTTGTATCTGCATTGTCTAGTAGCATGTCTGGTACTGAGTAGTTCTTTTCTTTAAAAAAACAAAAACAAAAACAAATTCTTAGCTTCCATCTTAGAATCAATACTGTGTATTGGTTCCAAGGCAGAAGAGAGCTAAGGGTTGGCAATGGGAGTTAAGTGACTTGCCCAGGGTCATATAGCTAGGAAGTAACTGAGATCAAATTTGAACCCAGGACCTTCTGTCTCCAGGCCTGGCTCTCAATCCACTGACACACATAGCTGCCCCACCCCAAGTATTTCTTAATAGATTGACAGCTTAGCCTTGATATTTCATCAACTACTGTCTCCATGCCTTTGTATACTTGGCAATCATATTTGTGTCTTTCCATAAATTTTCCATCATGTTGGAGCCTTTCTTCTGAATCTTTTCACAATTCTGGGCATAAGTTTAGCACTCAGCCTGTTCTTTTGTTTTCTTATTCTTTTAAAACATTTTTTCACACAATCCATATGTATTTGGTGCCTATTGTTCACTCTCTATTCCTTTAAATAGCAAAGCTTCACTATTGCATTTAAAAATACAGTCCAGGTTCTCTCTCTCTCTCTCTTGATACATGAATGGCTCACTTTTTCTGGTCATATATGTCTTGAGCAATATCTTTTCTCCAACTTTGTGAGGAAAAAACCATTGATGGTCAGATGCTATAGTATACTCTTTCTAACCAAGCATTTTTCCTTTGCTTTTTGGGTTACTTGTAATTTTGAGTCTTCCCAAACCATCTTTTACCATAATTCAAATACTTTTCACAAGACTGAAGAATGTTGATGTCAATAAAATGGACTTTTATGTCATCTAAACATTTTGAATTCTTTAAAGAATAGACTTTTACATTCCATTTCCTTTTCTCTGTTTAAATAGACACCATAGTAGGTCAGAACTTTACCAACACTCATCTAGACTACTGCAACAAAATTTTAGTTCTTCTCTTCTCAAGTATTATTCCTCTTTAAACAATCTTCTACACAGTGGCCAAAATGATAGTCCTAAAAGTCATTCCTCAGCGTAATCTGTTCCAGGAGTTTCCAATAGTCTCAAGTGTCAATCCCACAATTCTCAGTTCCAAACTTAAAATCTTTTACAACATGGTTCCAACCTTCCTTTCTAGTCTTGTTTTAAATGAGTCCCCTTACTCATGAGAAAGAACGCTATCCACATTCAGAAGAAGAACTGTGAGAACAGAAACACAGAAGAAAAACAACTGTTTGATCACCTGGGTTGATGAGGATATGATTGAGGATGTAGACTCTAAAGAATCACCCTAGTGCAAAAATCAATAATATGGAAATAGGTTTGATCAATGACACATGTAAAACCCAGTGGAATTGTGTGTTGGCGGGAGGGGGTTGGGGAAAGGGGAGGGAAAGAACCTGAATCTTGTAACCATGGAAAAATATTCTAAATTAACTCATTAAATAAAATTTTCCAAATTAAAAAAAAAATAAAAGTGATCTGTGAATTAAAAGATAAATAAATAAATGAATGTGTCCCCTTCACTTTTTGGTGCAGTCACAGTGGTCTTCTTGCTAGTACTCCTGTGTGAAACTTCTTTCATTTCTGTGATTTTGTACCAACTATTGACCATATTTGGAATGCACTCACTTTATACCTCCAAGTCTTAGAGTTCCTAGTAAAACTGTAATATTTATTGGGAAAGGAAATAGGATTGGGAAAAATGGGGATAAATGGGAGGTTTCTATGGGGTATGGAGGAGTTAAGGGGAGAGAGGGAACACTGTTTGGTGAAGCAGGGGAGGGAGATGCCCCCTGCTGAGAGGAAACAGCAGGGGTCCAATAAGGTTTTTTATTGCCTTGATGACTGAAAAGAAGTTCAGCTCCCTCTATGACCAGCAAAGATAGTCCACTTATCTGACTGCGAATTCAAACAATATAAAGTTTAATAATCCAGTTGGAATTGGAGTTTTTCCTCAGCCTCAGAGTATAGGGCCAGGCCCTAGAGGCTGGCGGAGGGTTTGTCCCACTCCTGTCTACTCTCGTTGTTCTAATTCAGAATCTTAGCAGTACACAGAAAGCAAACAAGAACAATTCTAACCTTCAGAAGCCTGTGTCTTCGGGCTGAACCAAGAAAAGCATGCCACTCCAGACTGGGCTGAACAAGCTCCTCTCTCCTCCAACACCAGGCAGCAAGACTTCCCCCGGCCAGAAGGAAGTGCTAGTCACAAGACCCAACTGCCACTCCCAGTTGGCCCTCCCCCACACAAACTGTTACTCTTATTTCCTTTCCACACTAGTTTTCTTCAAAGCTCAATTCAAATACTACCTCCCACCCTCCTACATGAAATCTTTCCTGATCCTTCCAACAACTAGTGTCTTCTTCCTTCTTCCCAAATTAGTATTGCCTTCAAGAAACTGAAAGGCTCCTTTAAGGACTACCATGTTCCAATAGAAACAAAAACCATCCTTTATAATAATATCTTACTGGTATTTCTGTATGGCAATTAGACACAGAATACAATAATAATGAAAACTAGCATTTATATTGTGCTTTAAGATTTGCCTTTAAAAGACTTTACAAGTATTATCTAGTTTTATGCTCACAACAATTCAGGGAGATAGGAACTACTATTATTTTCACTTTATTGATGAGGAAACAGAGCAGTTAAATGTGATTTGCCCAGGGTCACACAAGTAATAAGTCTCTGAGATGGAATTTGAATTTAGGTTCTCCTGATTCTAAGTCTAATGTTCTAGCCACTGGGCCACCTTGTTGCCCAACAACAGTTTCCAAAAGAATTAAAAATAAATATCATTCAGAGGGCAATGGAAAGTAATCTCTTACAGCACAATGGTATTCCATGGTATATGTATGAACAGGTTGAAGCATAAAACCTATGAAGAATTAAGAACAGGAATAAAGGAAATGCATACTAGGAAAAGAAAATGGGATAATCATGTAGTGAAGGTCAGAATTTACTGTAGACGACTAGAGTATTCCATTGTTGACTTTTAAATGTCAAGAGAACACAGAGAAGACCTTTAGCACTTTGAGGGTATCTTTCTCCCCTCAGGGACTTAGAAGAGGACATGGACAAGAGAGGATTAAAATGAGTAGCATGAATAGATTGTAATTAGGAATGTGATAGAGAAAACGAATGCTTACTTGAGTGAGCCAACTGTTAAATTTTCATTGTGAGTATTTTTACCTTGAAAATCCTCAAACACTACAACCAGGGTTTGATTTGTTTTTTTGCTGGTTGTTTAGACTTAATAAAGCTATGGAAAAAATATGATCTCCTGGTTCTTCTCTTCTCACTTCATGTTGTATGAGTTCATATAGGTCTTGCTATGTTTTTTTTTTCTTGAAACCACCCCTTTGTCATTTTTTATAACACAGTAGTACCTCCATCACAGTCATATGCCTCAACTTGTTTTGTCAGTCCCCAACTGATGAGTATCCCCTCAATTTACAATTCTTTGTTACCACAAAAAGAGCTGCTATAAATATTTTTTGTACATATAGGTCCTTTTACTTTCTCTTTGATCTCTTTGATTTACAGACATAGTAGTGGTATTTTATCTGGATCAAAGGAGATGCGCTGTTTTATAGCCCTTTGGGCATAGTTCCAGATTGTTATCCAGAATGGTTAAATCAGTTCACCACTTCACCAACAGTTCATTAATGTATTTGTCATTTCTGATAGGTATGAGTTGGTTTGTATGAGTTTGCCTTTGTCTAATGAATAGTGATTTAGAATTTGTTTTCATATGGCTATAGATAGCTTTGATTTCTTATGAAAACTGTATCCTATGATTGTTTTTTATCAATTGGGGAATGGCTCTTACTTTTCTAAATTTGACTCAGTTTCCTATATCCTTGAGAAATGAGGCCTTTATCAGAGAAATTTGCTATCAATTTTTAAATATTACCTTATTATCTGTGGTAGCATTTAGCATAATGTAGTTTCCTGTTATCACAATTTCAATTTTGCTTTTGCTTTGTCTGAGATTATAATTGTAACCTCCTACTCCTTCACTTTAATGAAGCTTGATAGACTCTGCTCCAGCCCTTCATTTCAACTCAATATATGTCTTTCTGTACCAAATGTGTCTCTTGTACAAAATATATTGTTGGATTCTAGTCTCCAATATCCATTTTGCTATCTGCTTCTATTCTATGAGTTAGCTCATCCCATTCACATTCATAGTTGTGATCTTGTATATTTACCTCTATCCCATTTTCCTCTCTTTCATGGTTCTCTCTCTTTTTAACCTGTCCCTCCATAAAAATATTTCTTGCTTGCAATCACTATTTCCCCCCAACTTGTCCTTCCCCTTATTAAAATCCCTGCCTCTCATATTTTTTATTCCCTTCTCCTGCTGACTATTGGGTAAGATAGATTTCTTTATCCAGCTGAGTGTGTTCTTCCTTCTTTGAACCAATCCTAATGAGAGTGAGGTGCAAGCATTATGTACACCCACACTTTCTCCTTCCTTATAGAAGCTCTTCATTATATGCCTCCTTTATATGAAAATATTTACCCCATTCTACCTCTGACTTCTCCCTTCTTCTAATTCATTCTTCTTTTTTCAAGTCTATGTTCACTTTTGGGAGGTTGTCCAAACTTATACCCTTGCCCTCTTTCTATGCAGACTCCTAACTGATCTAATAATGAAAAAAATTCTTAGGAGTTACATGTATCCTTTTCCCATAAAGGAATGCAAACTGTTTAACTTTATTAAAACCCTTGTGATTTCTCTTTCATGTTTACCTTTTTATGCTTCTCTTGAGCCTTATGTTTGAATTTAAGATTTTCCATTATTCTCTGTTCTTTTCATGAAAAATGCTTTAAAGTCCTTAATTTCATTAAATATCCATATGTCAATATAGAAAGAGAATAGGAAGTAATATACATATAAAGAATATAATAAGCTACTTTTTTAAATCAAGGGGAAAGGAAGAATAATACACTGTGAAAGAGAAAAGGAGAGAAAGTTGTGAGTAAATTCTTTCAGATGGGAAAGTATGAAAGAATCAGTGTAGCATAAGGAAGATTAGGAGGTCTTGAAACTCTCAATGGAATTGGCACAGATTGGGAATAGTGTCCATATTCAATTATGTATAGAAATCTGTTTTATCCAATAGGGAAGTAATAAGGACAGGAGAAACAAAAAAAGGGAGAAGATAGACAAAAGGGAGGGGAAAATCAGGCAGGAAGGTAAACAGAAAGAAAAAAACACTTGTGAACAGGGAAAGATTAAAAGGAGAGAAAGACAAGGATAAAGAGGGGAAAAATAAGATGGAGGGAAACATGCAGTAATCATGACTCTTAATGTGAATGGGATAAATTAACCCATAAAATCTAAGAGGATAGCAGATTGGATTAAATATCCATTCCCTGCCACCCCTACTCCCCCTACTCCCACCCTTAAAGTTTATACTCAGTTTTGCTTGGTAGATTATACTTGGTTATAATCCTAGTTCCTTTGCCTTTCAGAATATCATATTCTAAGCCCTCAGTTCCATTAACATGGAAGCAGCTAAATCTTGTGTGATCTAGACTGTATCTCCATGATATTTGAATTGTTTCTTTCTGTTTTTTTGAAATATTTTCTCCTTATCTTGGGAGCTCTGAAATTTGGGTATAATTTTCCTGGGAGTTTTTATTTTAGGATTTCTTTTAGGAGCTGATTAGCAGATTATTTCCATTTTGAGTTTACTTTCTGGTTCTAGGATACTGAGGCCATTTAAAAAATAATTTCCTGAAATATGATGTCTCTGAAATATGATAACCTCTGCTCCCTTGTGACCATCCACCTATACTTTTTTTCTGCCCTGTGACTGCCATCCAGGACTATTTATGGGCAATGAAGTTGCCAATCACAGAAGTACATCTAATGCAATTAAAGGATCCCCTGTAATCTTTTTCATCAGTTATTCGACCCCTTTACTATCTCTGGGCTGAGAGTCCCTGAAGTTGTTGCTAATTGTGGTCATGGCTGTTTCTAAGGTGTACCACTGGTGCTCCTGCCAAGACCTGGGTTTATATCCATTCCTGTTTTACAGAACTCTCCTATGGACTGCCTAAGTTGTCTTGGGCAGGAAAAATGTCTTCCATTTACCTTCTGTTGGCTCAACTTCTCCAAAATTTTATTTGTGGTGTTTTTTTAAAGAAAAATCTCAAATGGAGGGTAATATTGGGAGAGTTCAGGTGGGGCCTGGTCTATACTCTGCCATCTTGGCCCCACTTTGTCATTGATCTATATTATTGGAGAAATTTTTTATATTAAAAAGATCACAGAGCAATTTGAACATTTGAGTATATTTATACATGTCCATGCCTCCCCAAAGAAAATACAAATTTGTTGAGAAAAAGGGACTCTTTCATTTTGTACTCCCATGACTAGAAATGATCTTTTCTCCTTGTAGGCACCTAATAAATGCCAGCTGATTAAATGGTGGAGCAAGGAGGGACCTAAATCCAGGTCTTTTGATTGCAGAATACACTCTTCTTTCTGAGGCACAATGTTTAGTCAGTCAGTCAAAAAACATTTATTAAAGCACCCACTATGTGCCAGACATTGTGCTAAGAGATAGGGTTGCAAATAATAGCTAAAGAGAGTTCTTGCCCACAGGGGCTCTCAGTCTAAAGAGAGAGAAGACACACACACAAATAAAAACTGTGTATAGAAAAGAAAGGGAAGATGAATTGGATTTAAGTTGCATTAAAAAGTCAGCACAAGAGGGAAGACATTTGCATTAAGAAGACACTATGGGAATACTAATAGATGGTGGGATTTTAGTGGAATTTGGAGAAAACCAAACAAGTGAAGAGAGAGATAAGGAGGGAGAGCATTTCTGGCATGAGTGAATCAAATTAATCTCATCCTCCTCTTACTCCATAGTTCTGGACTCAACTTGTTGCTTATCTCCAATACTGTCATGATTTGCATATGTGTATACACATTTATATGTATTGATATAAACAAATAAATATGCATGCATATGTATGTATACATGTGTGTACATATAAGCATATATATCTATCTTTTCCTTCCTCCCTTCCTCCCTCCCTCCCTCCTTCCCTTCCTCCCTCCCTTCCTCCCTTACTCCCTCCCTTCCTCCCTCCCTCCCTCCCTCCTTTTCTTTCTTTCTTTCTTTCTTTCTTTCTTTCTTTCTTTCTTTCTTTCTTTCTTTCTTTCTTTCTTTCTTTCTTTCTTTCTTTCTTTCTTTGTTTCTTTCTTTGTTTCTTTGTTTCTTTGTTTGTTTGTTTGTTTGTTTGTTTGTTTCTTTCTTTCTTTCTTTCTTTCTTTCTTTCTTTCTTTCTTTCTTTCTTTCTTTCTTTCTTTCTTTCTTTCTTTCTTTCTTTCTTTCTTTCTTCCTTTCTTCCTTTCTTCCTTGACTTCCTTCTTTCTTTCTCTCCTAATCTCTAGGTCACTCTGCAGTGCCTATCACAATGTGCATTATATGTATGTACATAAATATACATGATATATTTTCATATCATAGGTGAAATGACATAAAAAGTCAACAATAAAGGCAGAATTTGAACTCATCCTTTAACTCCCAGCCCCACACTTTTTACATCATGCTGTCAAATCAACTTAAGAAGCTTCTTGTTAAACATCTTCTATGTGCCAAACATCACACTTTACAGATCCCTGGGTTCCTGTTGACATGATTAATGCAAGTCACAAAAGGTTTTCACATAAAAGGACCCTGGGAGAGTTTGCACAGAGTTTGGATTTACCATCTCAACAAGTTATATTTTTTGTTTGTTTTTGTTTTGTGTGTGTGTATCTGTGTTTGTTTCTGCAGAGTGTCCATTTATTTCTAGCTATTATCACAACAGGAAGGGAAATCTGAAAAAGTGAGTTTCCTTTTTGAAATTCATCTTTAAACTGCTTCTCGTGGGAATTGTGTTACAGTTGTTTTGGATTAGGCTTTGGATTTAACAAAACAATGTAGAGTCTTAATTAGTTACTAGCTATTACCCAGTAGCAGATATAAGTGTAAAGGTAAATGAGAAGTCAGACATTAGGCTAGGCAGTTGGCAGTGAGTGAGATTGTTAGCGTTGGGATAGGTGGGAGTGTGATTGAGTAATGGAGCTTAGCCTGACATGTCTTTGAGATGATGGTGTGCCTTGCGGTGGTGGTCAGAGTGACACAGTTGGCTTTCCTTGAGAAGTCTTGACATTTTGTGATAGTTCTAGTAATAGAGTTGACCTGAAAGAGTGGGATAGAGGTGGTTGGGTGGAGGCACTGGGTAAAAGCCAATGGTTGTGTTTTCAGGCTTCTGGAGAAGGTAGGCAAGGTAATCTGTCTAGACATGTGTCTTCCTTGGCACAACTGCCCCCTTTGGAGCTTTTTTTTCTGTCACATGCTGAAAATTCTTTTCCAAAACAATCTCTAGCCACAAAGACCCATAAACTCAAGGATACGTAATACTCTTCATTCAGAACAAGAACAAGGGGGAAGCTGATTTTTCAGTGCTTAACATTTAGTACTGTGAAAATTCAGTTGATGCCAACCTATGTAATACTTAGAGAATTAAATATTTTTTAAAAAATTACTATAGGAAATAGAAATGGTAGTTGATATTCTTTACACCGACTGGGATCCTGGGCAATTAAAGATACAAATTCTGATCTTCCCTATGGCAGAAGAAATAGGATGACCCTCTGTTCAGTTCTTATATTTGCATTGTTTATTTTCAAATTCTCTAGAGTTTTGCTTTATGTCTGAATTGTAATTGGATTTTCAAAAGGTAGATGGTGCTTAAAAGAAGCAGAAAGAGAATGGAAAGGCACCTTGTCTGAGTATTCTTCTAATGTTCCAATACAACCAACAAGAAAGATTAATGTTAGTTTGGGCCTTTTGGTCTTGAAGAGTTTAGTGTTAGAATGAAGACTCCTTGAATCTTATAATTGGAAGTGACCCTGGAAGTCTAGCCTACAACATAGTCAAAAATCCTAACTAAAACATGGATCTCCGGCAGGTACTTTGTCTGAACACTGACCATGAAGGGGAGCATCGAATATCATAAGGCAGTTCTCTCAGTTGGAAGAATGCTCTAATTGTTGGAAAATTCTTTCTTATATTCAGCATTCCATATTCCTGTAACTTTAACACCTGGTACCCAATTCTACCTTTTGGGGCCATATATGAAAAATGCTTCTATTAATACAACCCAGGATCTCATTAGATTTTTGGAAAGCCCCATTACACTACTGGCTCATATCATGCTTACAGCTTGCTTTCCCAATTTTTTTCCACAACTGAACTGCTGCTATGGACAGGTTTCCCCTATATTCCACCCTCCATCTTCTTGTGCAACTGATTCTTAAAATCCATTTTAAGTGCTTATATTTATTTATCCCTTGTACATCTTTGTTGGTTTAAACATAATATTTTGAATGTCTTTTATTTTTTCATCTCCTTCATTTCCAAATATAACCCTCCTTCTCCCTTGCTCAGTGGGCTGTTCTTTGAAACAAAGAATAAACAGAGAGGCAAAATAATTTGGCAAAACTAAACCAATACATCAGTTGGGTTTGGTAGAGTAATGCTCTATACTTGTGGTTTTTACTGGGGAAAAAAAGCATGAGGTGTATTTTCTCATATAATGATAATCTATATCAACATGATTGTCCATCTTTTGGTTTTGCTTCCCTTCCCCCCCCCCCCATTTTGTTATGGTATATATTGTTTTTATAGTCCTGCTTACTTAGTAATCACTTCATATTAAATTTTCCATTTTTAAAGAATTCTTTATCATTTATTATGGTACAGTATCATTCCATTCCATTTCCCCATTGAAGGGCATGTACTTTCTTCCCAAATTTTGTCTGCTACAATATTGCTCTGAATATTTTGGTATCTGTGGACTTTAAAAAAATTAATTTGGGCCCCTTGTTTCAGCCTGTTGAGAGCCTTTTGAATATTGTCCTTCACTGTATTATTTATCCCTTCCTGTGTGTATGTTTTATGCATATTGTCTCGTACATAAATTTGATACCTATTCCTTCTATTGTTATTTAGTCATTTCAGTTGTGTCTGATTCCTTGTGACCCCATTTGGGGTTTTCTTTTTTTTAAAACCCTTTACTTCTGTCTTGGAATCAATACTGTGAATTGGTTCCAAGGCAGAAGAGTGGTAAGGGCTAGGCAATGGGGTTCAAGTGACATGCCCAGGGTCACACAGCTGGGAAATGTCTGAGGTCAGAGTCACTAGGCTTGGCTCTCAATTCACTGAGCTACCCAGCTGCCCTCCATTTGGGGTTTTCTTGACAAAGATACCAGAATGGTTTGTCTTTTCCTTCTCCAATTCCTTCTCTATCTTTATCCAAATCCTTGCCAAAAGTGTTAAATAGAGCAGGGCCAAGGATAAAGTTATGTGGCATGATGGAAAGTTAATCATTAATAAATATCCATTGTATAATATAGAACATTTTATATATAACATATGCAATAGGATATATAATATATTAATGTATTATATATTTTCTATCTATAATATCAAAACTGACTTTTTTATTCATTTATAAATATATCTGACTGTACCCATATTTTTCCACATTATCACAAAAACATCATGAAATTCTTTATTAAATACTTTGTTGAAATCCAAGTATATCATGTATATGGCATTTCCCTGATTTACCAATCTGGTAACCTCACTAAAAAAAGGAAGTAAGGTTCGTATGACTAGTCTTATTTACAGTGAACCTGTACAGTCTCCCATCTGATTTCTTCTTTTCTTTTAAAATCTATCTGTTTAAAAATTGATTCTAGAATTTTTCTGGAGATTGACACCATGTTCATTGCTTATTTAATATTTTGAATCCACCATTTCCTTTTTGGAATTTTGGACTATATATATATATATATATATATATATATATATATATATATATATATATATACCTCTTCTCCCATTTTCCATAGTCCCCCAAAGATGACTAATAATGCCTCTATGATCATGCTTGCACATTTTTTCAGAATCTGGTGGTTAACATTTATTCTAGGCTTAGAGATCTATGAATTTACTTAATACTACTCATTAATTATATTTTATTTTTGGTTTTTAAAGCAAGATCTAAATCCAAAACAGCCTAAAAGTCCATACTAGAATCCATCAAGTAGCATTATTGATTTGAAATTGCAAGAAAAAAAAACAAACAAAAAACTCTATTCCAGGAATCAATTGACCTCTAAGCTAAGGGGTATGGCAGACTCTACTTGAATTAATAACATCAAGAGGAGATGGCTGTAAGAAGGATGTAGAACATGGGTGAGTATGATTTCAGCCTTATATTTCTGTCTAATCCCTCATTTCTCTGGGATGAAAGGAATAGGTAAGGTTTGGCAGAATGAGATAATGGAGGAAACGGTCAAAACAGCCACTACCTAGAGCATCTCTGTTTACAGGAAGCTGAGAAGTTGGCCATCACCCAGGGAAGGGGGGGGGGGTCTTGGAGAAGGGAATAGTCTAACGTGGTTGGGAGTGGGGATTGGGAAGGCTCTAACCAACCTGGATTTTCTTTTACACTAGGCTACATGAGATGAGGAAGGTCCTGATGTAGGTGGTGCCCTACTGAAAACGACACCTTACAAGACGGATCTGGTTTACATGACACCTGCAGCCCTTAAAAGAACATAGAATAGATTCTTAATTCCTATTCGAATACACGTGTGCTGGGCTTGTGTGGAGGTGTGTGTGCTATCTGAGACAAGGCTTTCATAACCTTGAAGGACAATAAAGACATTCTCTAGAAAAGCTGCCAAATGGTCCCTATCGTGTGGGTCCCAGATGATTAAGATCTTTAGCCCAAGGGCAGTGGATTGTGGGAACAGAAGGAAACTTAGGACACTGGTGACGAAGCCCATCTCAGTCTTACAGATTGTCCAGAGAAATTTCAGAGCTCCATAACAGTTGGGAGAGGAGAAAAACGAAAGGGTTTTTGCTTTAAAAAACAGTATAATTTTGCATAAAGCAACATTTCCATTTAATCCACCATCTTCTTCTGAGAGTCCTTCTGGATCCTTCCTTTTAAAGGCAGAAAGTCAAATGATTTATAAAGATTCTTCTTCCTTCCTCTCTAAGTCAGCATTCCTTATTTATTAGATTGCTTGATACAGCTTCTGGTGATGAACAGTGGAGACCATCTGTTTTGCGTGATCCACAACAATTTAGCAATTTACTTAAGGGACCATATTCCTAGAAAACTCATTTGATATATAACTGCTTTGATATAAGGAGGCATTTGGGCCAGAAATTTGGCAAATCAAGGGTCATATCCAATTCTGGAAATTTGGAGAGGATACACCTTGTTTCTGCAAGTGGAAGTTAGCCATCTGGTTCACTCAATTCTGAATTTAGCAAGAAATGTGCTTGCAGTCAGGTTGGATATTAAGGGAAGGATGAAAGAATGAAGTTGTCCCCATCTAGGGCTTTTTCACCTGTCACTTGCAAGGTGATAAGTTTGAGAAAATCTGAGGGAAGTGATATGTATTTACTGAGTACCTACTTTGTGCTCAACATTTTAATTCTCTCTCTCTTTCTCTCTCTCTCTTTCTCTCTCTTTCTTTTTCTCTCCCTCCCTCCCTCTGTCTCTGTCTCTCTGTCTCTGTTTCTGTCAGTCAGTCTGTCTGTCTGTCTCTTTCTTTCTTTCTTTTTCTCTCCCTCCCTTCCTCTCTCTGTCTCTGTCTCTGTCTGTCTCTGTCTCTTTCTCTCTCTGTCTCTGTTTCTGTCTCTCTCTCTCTCCCTCTCTCTCTCTCTCTCTATATATATATATATATGTATATATACATATATATATATATAATATATCTACATATAAACATAAGGGTTAATATCCACTCTCTGCACACCTTCACATGAATTGAAAGTTTAAGACGGTTTCTATTCTTATGGAAGTTTCAGCCTAGTCAGAGAAAGAAGATGAATTTGTAAAACTATTCAAGAAGATAATGAAATACATAGTACAACAGAAAAAGCAGGAAACTTTGTCAGGGGAGACCCGAGTTCAAATTCAAATCCACATTCAAACTCAGAAAAATGAGGTTAGGAATATTTTTACAATCTGCCTCATGAAATTGTTGGGGAAAAGGTGCTTTTTAGGTCTTTAATAATACAGAAAGATGAGCTGTTTTTATTAACAATAATTGCATTAAGAGTTTGGAGAAGAAAGCAATCATTGTGGGCTGAAGTGAAGGAAGACTTCTTGGTGGCAAAACAGAGCCTAGAAGGACTTAGGAACAAAGGAGGAGACAAAACTATGGACAGCTAAGAGGTGCAGTGGATAGAGTTCTGGACATGGAATCAGGAAGAATCCAGTTCACATCCAATATCAGACATGTACTAGCTCTGTTTGCCTCAGTTTCCTCATTTATGAAATGGGAATAATAATAGCACCTACCTTCCAGGATTGCTGTGAGAATCAAATAAGATAGTAATTTAAAAACTCTTAGTATGGTGCCTGCCTCATAGTAAGCCTATATAAATGCTAAATATTTATTATTATTATTATTATAATCATCCAGAGAAGCATTTCAGGCACAGAGAGGAATATAAGCCAAGACACAATTATAAGAACAAGTACGTTTCCTGAAGGAGACCTTGGGGAAATATACCTGCTTGGTGCCAGGGAAGTAAATTGGAAAGAAAAAATAGATAGGGCCAAATTATGGAGGACCTTGAAACTGAGGCTTGGAAATTTGGACTTAATATAAAATGAGATGCAATAGAGAATCTCACTGTAGGTAAAGAGAAGAGGATTAGACTGTAAGGTCCTTATGGGCAGGGACTGTCTTTTGCTTCTTTTTGTATCTTCATCACTTATCTCAGAGTTTGGCATATAGTAGGCACATAATAAATGCTCATTGACAGAGAGTGACAAATGAAGGTGTAATTTAGGGAAAATCATGTGGTAGTGATATGCAGAATGGATTGAAAAGCATCAAACTAAGAAAAAGCCAACCTAGCTATGAAAGCATCTAGTAAGTCAATTCAGTTTATTTACTTATTTTTTTCTAAACCCTTACCATCTGTCTTAGAATTGATACAAGCATCAGTTCCAAGGCAGAAGAATAATAAGAGCTAAGCAACTAGAGTTAAGTGACTTGCCCAGTTTCATACAGTTAGGAAGTATTTGAAACCAGATCTGAACCCAAGACCTCCCTTCTCTAGTCTTGGCTTTGTATTCACTGAGTCACCTCATTGCCCCATATCAATTCGACCTAGCAAATAATTGATAGATGCCAAATATTTAATAAATGCCTATTATATACATACCGAGATGAAAAAAATGTTGCCCTAAAATTCAATCAGTCATAAAAAATACAAACTTTCAGGGAATTGACTTAGTGGGCATTCAGAAGAGGGCAAATCAAATCTGAAAACAAAATTTCCCTAGACAACATATGTGACAAAATATCATCCAGTTTTTGCTTAAAACTCTCCAAAGACAGCCTCTCTCCTGAGGTAGTCCATTTCCTTTTTGTAATACTCTAATTGTTATAAAAAGTGTTTTCCTTGCAAAAAGCTTAACTTACATAACTTAGCATACACCTATTGCCTACTTGTTCCTTCTGGGACTAAATAGAATAAGTTTAATAACTCGTTCATGTGAATGAATGAATAAAGCATTTATTAAGTGCTTACTATAGGCAGAAATATGTGCTCCCAAAGAGAAAAGGACCTATTAGGACAAAAATATTTATAGTAGTTTGTTTTGCAGTAGCGAAGAATTAGAAATTGAAGGGATGTCCATAAATTGGGGAATAGCTGAATACGCTGTGGAATATGATTGTGATAAAATACTATCATGCTATAAGAAATGACAAGAAAGATGATTTCAGAAAAACTTGGAAAGCCCTACATGAACTGATGCAAAGCGAAGTGAGCAGAACCAGATCATTGTACACAATAAGAGCAATTGTATGATGAACAGTTGTGAATGACATCTATTCTTAGCAATAAAGTGATCCAACACAATCCCCAGGACTCATGATGAAAAACAATTTACCTCCAGAAAAAGAACTGAAATATACTGAATTTCACCTTCTTTTTTTCATTTTTTTCTTGCAGTGGGGTTTGAGTTCTCTTCCATAAGGTGACAAATATGGGAAAATGTTTTATATGTTTACACATATAAGGTCTATATCAGATTGCTTACCATTTCATAGAGGGAGGAAAGGTAGAAGAGAGGGAAAGAATTTCAAAAAATTCTTTTTAAAAAGGAATACTACTAAAAAAGTAATTTAAAAAATTTAAAAAGAAAGACAAAATTGTTTTTACATGCAACTGGGGAAAAAATAAAAATAAAAACAAACAAATAAATAAACCAAAAATTTATGTGCTCCCTCCCACCTTAATCCACTGGAGAAGGAAACCTCTCCAGTATCTTTGCCAAGAAAACCCCATGGGTAGAATTGGTGTGCTGTGGTCCATGGGGTCATGACATGACTAAATAATTAAACAAATATGCAAAACACTGTTTTTTGTAGAATAGCTCTGCCCTCAATGGGCTCACATTATAATGGAGGAGATGATACATATAGAAGATTTCAGCTGCAAGTCAGTTGGAAGGGGCCGAGGTCTTTAGGGTACAGTGGCAAGAGAAGTAGTGATACTCCTTTCAGGTGATTTCCATTGATGAAATCATATCAATTTCTGATATTAAACCATTTGACAGTGCCAAGGACTTCTGTGGTAAAAACCTAGACTCTCATATTCTATTACCAGTACTCTGTCTATATTACACTATACCCCCTAATTTTACAGACAAGGGAAGAGAGGCCCAGGGATATGAGGTGCACAGGACCATATAGAAAGTTAGTGTCAGATTGGGCTTTTCTGACTCTCAGTGCAGGACTCTTTTAATGTCAACTATTTCTACCCCTACTCTCAACTTTCCTACCACCATTTTGTCTTGCTTCTCTTTTCCCATCTTTTAATTCTATAAAAATATTATCTAAAGCTGTTATGTGATCATATAATAGTCTGCTCTCTCACCAGAGTTTATATTAAATATATAATAATGTCAAACTGTCTGGTTAATATTTAGTTTCATTTGTATTCTCAGTGAGAATCCATGTTCCACAATTTCCTTTTGGCCATTTCCTTTGTGTCCAAAGCATCCAGTAGAAACTATTTCTTTTTCTTCCTTTCTTTCTTTTTACTTTTTCCAAACCATGTTGACCCTAACTCCAAAGACAATCTTGTTTTCTTAAGGAGTCATTCTATTATTGAAACTGTGTGGTATGCTAGAGGGCAGTCAGTAGTTCCATTAGGAACACTTTCCTTGGGTTTATAACCCAGCCAGAAAGATTTGATCTCAATGAAAACTGGTCTTCCAAACACTAATCCTGGGAACTTTTTTTTTTCTCCCAACTAAACCAACATTTCATTCTTGAAGCACAAAGTATGTGTGGTTTGTGGGGGCCTGGCACTTTTTTAGAGTTTGGGAGTTTTCCTACTAACCCTTTTCCAGCCTTTAGCTTCAAAGCCACCACCAACTACATCTATTTTATTTTTCCTATTTAAAATAATTTCTCTACTGAAGTCCTACTCTAATTTCTCATTGTGGGGTTAGCGAGGAGATAACCATAGGTTCTTAAAAGCTACAACTATGTAGCATGAGTTCTAGTAGGAGCTATCCAGGCTTCAGAGACTTCAAAGAGAAGCCTGTGGACAAACCACATGGCCATTAGCCAAGGGACATTATAGTTTGTCTTCCATTGGCTGGCCATCTGATAAAAAAATTTTGTCAGTTGTAGAAACTGATGAAGACAGGCTGCAACAAGACTTGGATAGTGAGGGTCTGTTGGTAGAGGAAATGTCAAGATTGAGGAAATCATGGGCATTTGAGATATTGAAATACAAATTAAAATAGATGCTTTCTTATCCTTCACTTAAGCAGGAATTCACATAGTCAATTAATGGCCAAATTGCAGGCTAGCATGTCACTTGACACTCCACTAAATGGGATTTCTCTCAACTCTTTCAATAGATAATAAACTGACACAGTAGAAAACTTTTTTTGGATGTGTAAATTGAGTCGTTCTTTTACTCTATGGTTAACATTTGGATGGCATTTCATGTTATCTTGGCTTGACCCTTTTCCTGACTTTATTCAAGTTGTTCTTCCTAATGGGCTTATTATCAGGTAGCAGAGAATTGAAAGATTTTCAGAAATCACCCTGAATGACTTATTCGCATTCCTTTATTAGAGTAATACTTGTTTTCACTACAAATAGAACCCTCCAAGTGTCAATGAGATGCAAAATACAGAAAAAACCTAGAACCTCCAATTCCTATTAGACTGTATAATTTTAACACAATCAAGAAATGGAATCTTGGCTTCTAAAGAACCTATGAAACTTTAGCTTCAAGTCCACCATCAACTACATCTATTTTTTTTTTCATGCTCAGAAGTTTCTCTTCTAAAGTCCTACCCTAGTCTCTCATTGTGGGGGTGGCAAAGAGATAACTATAGATTCTTAAAGGTTACAACACAGCTATGAAGCTGGACTGATAACTCCTTCTTAGCATCTGTAAACATGAAGTTAACACATGATTGAGTGAATAGACAAGATCAGCTCACATGCTAGCATCTATGAGAAGAACCTTGTGATCTTCTTTGGGAATTCTCTCTTTTCTCTTCTGATTATCTCACAGATGGAATGCCTTCAAAATGGATGATAAAATTCTTGAATAGAGTTTTCCTTTCTGTCCTTTCTCTCCTCAGTGACTTGCAACATAAAAGGTTCTTGGTAAAATTATATCAGATTAGACAGAGAATCTAGATTTGAGGCTCAGCCTGCTCCTTAGTCCAGTTATCTAACATGTTACTCTTTTTAAATTTTTAATCAGCCCATTGACTAATATTCATTGAACACCTACCATTTCCCAAACCCTGTGCTAGGTGCTAGGGATATAAAACTGAAGCAAAAACAATAGATACCAGTAATCTGGGTGTAGTGGGGAGACACTAGCAGTTGGGGCACAGGGGAGGGGATTGGCCAAAGCTTGATGTAGAAAGTGACTCGAGCCAGCAAACTAGGGATTCTAAGTCAGAGGTGAGATGGGAGGGCATCATTAGCCAAGAGATAGGAAAGCATCATTGGCCAAGAGGAAGGAGATGGAGTGCTCTGTATCAGGAATGATAAGAAGACCAATATGTCTGGCTAAGAGAATGAATGAAGGAAAGTAATGGGTAATAACTATCAAGAGGACAATTAGCCAGGCCCTTTTATGTCATGTCATCACAGCCTTCCAGAAATGGGATCACCCAATATCCACGTGGGTGACTGTATCCTTTGCATCATATTCTGCACAGATGGGGCAATTTATTTCTTTGCCTCTATAGAGCTTATGATCTAAAGCATAGTAATAAAATAGTTTGTATCTAAATAGCATTTTAAAGTTTCCAAAGCATTTTACATACATTATCTTACTCCCTCCTCACAACAACCCTGGGAGGTAGGGGTTATTATTATCTTCTTTTTATAGAGGTTCTGAGAAATTAAGTCACCACCCAGGGTCACATACACAGCTGGTCTTAATTCTAAAGACTTCCTTCTGCTAATTATCTCCTATTATCCTACATATAGCTTGTTTGTATGTACTTGTGCATATATTTCCTCCCTGAATAGATGGTGAGCTCCTTGAAGGTAGGGGCTGACTCTTGCATCTTTTTGTATTCCCAGAACTTAGCTTGGCACATAGTAGGTGTTTTAAAAATGTTCATGGATTGATTGATTGATTGGCAATTGCTTGAGTGGAAATTTACAACCTAATTATCTCAATTTCCAAATTCAGTCTTCCAGTCACTCTACCAAACTGTCACAAGCAGGTTCTTTCCCTCTATGCATTCAGTTGTCAAACACTTAATGAGATCCCAATAAACACTCCACATTCTGCTATGAATAGGGCTTAGAGGTTACACAGCTTCTGTCTGACTCACATACTTATTATGTTCATGTTTGGGTGTCATTTCACAGGCTTAAAGTCCACTGATTGTAAAGGACTTTGGAGGAACCAAGGAACATCTAGGACTTGGGGAACGAGGGTGGAGACCTTCCTGACCTATAGGGAAAGAAGGTAGCTTGGATGGACCCCTCGTGGGCCCCCCATCTGACTGCAAGTTGATTGCCTTTCAGCCAAATACCTCTGACTTTAGATCATGACCCCCCAGCTCCAGTTGATCCATCCAAGGCTCCCCTGTACATGGAGGACCCATTTTCTCTTTGGCCAGAGACACTGCTTCCCAATGCAGTCAGAAGCCAAGCATACCTTAGCTTTCTTTTGTGGCCATACAATGCCATATTAGGCTGGCCCCCTTTTGGAGGGTGGAATCTCTGACTCATCTCTTCCATTCCATTCCCCTCCTCCTACATCCCCAACTTCTGCCAGTTTTGGTCAAGTTTAGAAATCATTCAAATTTGTGGGTTCTAAGGTCGTTGTGCTATTTCAGGTCGGCAGAATTCAGTATCCTGGTTCAAGTTAGGAAAGAAATAGATGCCCCTTTTCAGAAAGGCTGGAGAAGATTTTCACTGGCTTTTTACAAATGAAAAGAAAGGTAGCTGAATCAGAAACCAATAAATGAGGTCCCTTAAAGGGGACTCTGGGGTTGGCTTCTTGAGGTTTGGCTCTGCAGGCAAGTCTGGAATGTCCAGTTCTGCTGACCCATGGAGAGTACTGGCTCTATCTGGCTCCAACATTTAGACTTGAGGGTGGCGGTGATTGATTACAAATTTGAATTGGGATATAATTCTCCAGCAGCAGCTGGAGAGTCTTCTTCCTCCTAAATTTTCTAGCCAGGGAGAATTTTAGAAAGCATCAGAACTGAAAATATTCTTCTTTTCCGAATGATTACTTATTTTGAAAGGTAGCTTAGGGAGAAGGGGCTTGTTGGGATGACAAGCCTGATAGAGCATGAGGATTCCTCTCTGTCCTTGTTGTATAGTAGATCTGGGCAGATGCACTCCTCAGGGGACGTCTTCACTTATTTCCCTTTGCCTCATCACCAACCTTGAAGCTCTGCAGGGAAAATGAAGCAAATGTGAGTCCTTGAGGCAAAAGGAAGGGTCAGTGTTTGCAACAGCTCACATTGATATGGCATCATAGGGTTTTGCAAAGTGCTTTCCTTCTTTTACAATTGCCTTAAGAGGTAAGTAGTGCACACAGTGACATCATGCATCTCCCTTTCCCTATATCTTTTTACAGAAGTAGAGACTGGGGCTTCAAAATGTGAAATGATTTGCCCTTTGTCACATAGCTTTGATTTTCTGTGGAAGCCCCAACCTGGAAACAAAGTGGGAACCCCTTCATTGTGGTATGACTGAAGAAAGTATGATATATGAATGTAAGAGAATATTATTGTAAAACAAGAAATGACTACTGCAATAAAGGCAGAAAAACCTGCGGTCTTCACTCTGTGGGAATATCATGCAGAATGTAGTTAGTAGCATGAGAACGATATACTTTTGTTGTTCAGTTATTTTTTAGTCATGTCTGACACTTCCTGATGCCATTTGGAGTTTTCTTGGCAAAGATACTGAGGTGGTTTGCTTTTCCTTCTCCAGCTCATTTTACAGATGAAGAAACTGAGGCAAACAGGGGTAAGTGACTTGCCTAGGGTTACAGAGCTAGTAAGCACCTGAGGTCAGATCTAAGCTCAGGAAGATGAATGTTCCTGACTCCAGGCTTGGCACTATCCAAAGTGCCATCATGACTATATAGATGACTACAATAATGTTAATGAAAACATTAAAAGGCAGCCAGACTCAGATTAACTGGATCTGGAGAAGAAATGACAAGGTCAGTGTGTGTGTATGGGGGGGGGGGGGTTAGTAGACATGCAGAATGTTGCAGACTTACTGCTTTTCTTAGTTACATATTTTTTTAGTAAGTTTTGTTATCTGTTTTCCTTTTTCACAAAGGAGGGTTCAGTGGGAGGTGGCAGGTTCATTAGGAAATTATTGGTGTAAATACCAAAAGGCATCAATAAAAGTTAATAAAATAAAATCTTTGGACTACATCACGTCTAAAGTACCATTCAAGTTGGACATCTATGCTCTGTTAAATTAGAAAATGTAATGGAAGCACCAATGATTAAAAAGCTTCTCTGCTGTATCTCTGCAGTAGAAAGAAAACCAAAATCCAACAGCCTGAGAGCCCTTTAGAATTCCCCTCTTGAAACCAAATTTGAAACCAACCAGTCTGAATGGAATGGTAATTGGAGTAATTAGATAACACGCTGAGGGGGTCTTAGATGTGAAAGCATTATCCTTTATAGGAAAGTGGGCACAGGCTTATCTCTGAGTGGCTGCAAGCAGAAACGAGTCTGACCTTTCTAACATACTCACCTCACATCCACCTCACCAGGAAACTATAGCCAAGCAGTTACTTGTCCAGTTGATGCTATCTCTAGGGTGTGCCTGGTGCAAGATGGAATAAGGCAGTACCCAGAAGGCAGAGAGAAGGGACAAAGTCACATTTAGACTGAGGAGGGGAACTTTCTGACAATGTTGTTTCTTGGAGATCTGCTTATCCAGAGGCAGAACTGGGCATTTTCTGATCTGAGAGGATGTCTTCATCTTCTGATCAATATGATGTCTTCTCAGAGAATTTGTTCTTGATAGAGACACATACATGGTCATTTGATTTGTTCAAAGTTTCACTTAATGATTGTTTTGGTTTTCAGGACCTATTAACTCTTATGTAAGAGACTGATGGTACAGAGGTCTTCATTTCCTTAGAGAATTTTCTCACTCTTCATTCTCAGACTTAATTCAAGAAACTTAGGGAAAAGTATGGAAGGCACTCTACTGTATAATGAGATTGACTCTGCTTGCAAACAAACATTTAAAAATTCTAGAGGCTAAAACTTTATTTTTTTTAAAGGAGGTAAACAAAACAGAGACCTTTTCAGAGTAGTTCTGAAGACAAAAACTGGATTTGGAGTCAGGACCTAGGTTTGAATTCTATTTCTTCCACTTGCTGGCTTTATGATGAGCTGGTAGTGCCATTTTCCTGAGCCTCACTTTATTTGTCTGTAAAATAAAAGGTTTTGGACCAAATGGCCTCTAATGTCCTCCAGCCCTAAATCTATAATCCTTTGAATTAGCAATCACTATGCCCAAAGAGGGATACAAATATCTAGGGTCACATAATCCTGAAAGTGAGGACTCTACTACTATAAGCTACCCCTTACCCCCAGATCCTGTCTTGGCTCACTCCTTTTTCTCAATCAAAGGGGGCAGATGATAATGCGGCATTTTTTTTTCCTTTTTCTACTTCATTCCATTCTTTATGGTTCTCCTACTTCTGTACCATAGTCAATTGGAGAGCCATTTTCTTGGGAAGGATGAGAAAAAGTTTATAGCATCCTCCAATCTTTTGGTATCACCCACTTTGAACAAAATGAGTACCAAATCCTATGACTCTTTTTCATCCTTTTCTTCCTCACTCCATCCAAATTGGCTAATAAATATTCTTTAAGTTCCTTCTGTGCAGCAGGCACTAAACATTAAGTGCTAATCACCATTTTTGAGCCTCTCTTGTTTCCATGCATACTTTGTGAGAATGGGCTAGTTGTATGGGTTAGAAATGCCTGTTGATTGGGTCCCAAGGATTCACACTCATCATCACTTACTCAGCCCTTTCCCAGGATGAGAAGAGGTGAAGAATACTCCCACAAATTATCCTGAAAATGGATTGTTTTCTTCACTGAGTTGTGTTTCAGGCTCATAGGAATGAGGTCTCTGATTTCTGTGGGTTCTAATGTACTTATACCTCAGGTTGATGTTTAAGGTCATTCCCATTTTAATCCAATTTTATATCCCATAACTTCCCTGCATGGATTCTCCTTTTTAGCCAAATTACAGAGCTAGCTGTTACCCAACTGGATACTTCATCCCCTGCCTCTAGACTTGAGCAAAAAATGTGTCCTATATCAAGAATGTATTTCCTTGTTTCTACCTCTCCCAATCATATATTCCTTTAAAGCTCAATTGAGATGTCACTACTTTGGGAAACCTATTGAGATTCTCCTCTCCCATTTAATGTTCTTTCTTCTCAAAACGCTTTATTTCTTATGGGCTATAATGTAAAGTGTTTCAGGGTAGAGACTGTATCTCTTAAAATTTTTTTTTCCTGGTCTTTGAATCCCCGATGCCTACCATACTGCTTTGCAAATAGTAGGTATCTAATAAATGTTTTTTGAATGGAATAAAATTGCACTGGAAATAATTAAGTAACTATCAGAGGGTCTTAAATATAGCTGTAAAGGCTTTATCCTTTAAAGAATGGTGACCATAGGCTTATCTCTGAGTAGTTGCAAATAAAGACAAGGAGCTGATCTTTCTAAAAGACAAAGAGCTGATCTTTCTAAGTATTTAATCTTGCTCCCTTGCCTCCTAACCTCCCCTAAACACATACTTCCATTTAGAAAAACAGTCAAGCAGTTGCCTAGCTGATACTATCTTCTGGGTGTGTCTGGTACAAGATGGAATGAAGATATAACAAGCAACTAGAATATAAGTTGATTAAATATTTATGAAAAAAGTCTTGTTTAGACAGATCAGGGAATATTTTTTACTTTTTGAAAATAGTTCTGAACTTAAAAAAAAACACCAAATAAAATAGAGTAGAATAAAAGATTGTCCACAAAACTGTGAATCTTTATTACATACAGCTTGCATTTCTTTCAAATTTTTAATTAAATTCAACATTTAACTTTCACAAATGTTCTTTTTGTTTTCTCTTGGATTTCTTTCCATTCTCTGTAGTGAATTTAAAAGAAATGCTTCAATGGTCCTTTTAAAAAATGTTTTGTGTTTCTGTCATTTTTTAAAATACCTGGTTCCTTTCTTCCTTCTCCTTCTCACACTTCAAGTGAAAACAAAATAAAACAAATGAAAAACAAATTCTTTATAACAAATTAGGTCAAGCAAAATAAATTCATGCATTGGCTACATTTGAAAGTAAATGTCTCATTCTTCAACACTTTTTCTATGAGAAAATGGGTAGCATGCTTCATCATCAGTCTCTTGGAACTGTGGCTGGTCATTCATTGCCTTGCTAATTAGTTCTTGAATCCTTGAAAGTCATTTTCATTCATGATACTATTGTAAAAAGTGGTCTGGTTCTCCTCACTTCATTCTGTATCAATTCATACAAACCTTCCTAGGTTTCTCTGAGACCATTTCCATCTTTTTTTTTTTAAGCAGAGGTGTTTTTTGAAGTCTGAGCTTTCCTTTAGTTCTTGACCAAAGGGCAGGCTTTGGCATTTTCCAAACCACAGATTCAATCTAATGAGGCCATATGAGAAACCTAATAAGTTTTCCATTGTATGCCAAAGGTCAAGTATGGACTGCTCAGAAATTCTTTGTACATTTGAAAGATCTAGACCTCAACAATCTGTTGGATCTAGATGGGCATAGAATTTGTACTAATTTCTAAAGAAGTTCGTTGAGTGGGTGAAAAGTAACATGGAGGTAGTATGTGCAAAGAACATTGTATTACAAGTCAGGAGACTAGTAAATATAGTGCTACGCTATGTGATTTTCACAAAATGTCCACAGATGAAATTTTCAAGACAAATTCAGTTCAGGTAGAGGAGACAGGAAATTATAGTATATCCTCCTCAGACGAGTTGGAGATTTTAGGATACCTGCTTTGTTAGGTAGAAACCCTTCAAAACCATAACGTCATTGATTGTCAGATTTGGGGGAAGGAGCTCATCTAGGATTTGGCTGGAGAAAACAACTATTTGGTAGTTTTTAATTTTAACTACTCTTACTTAAAAAAAAATCCTAAAATCAGTTTTTACTGAAGGAGTTTAAATACTGTCAATGCCCAATAAATTTCAGTGCTCCAGGACAGCACCGCTTGCTCACCCAAGTTTATGCTTCCCATTCCAGCTCTGCAGTTACCTTAATCTAGTAATTCTTAGGGAAGTTATTGACTATTTTGAGTCTTCTTATATGGAAAATTAGGATTCTGGTATAAATAATTTCTAAGATGTTTCTGAGCTCTCCTATTCCAAGATTCTTTGATAGATTGCCCTTAGAAATCTTACCTGTGGCTAACATTTATATCAGGAAAAATAAAAAAAATGAAATCTGACAGTCTTTGGATATTCCCTCTTGGAGTCAAATTCAAAACCAGACTAGAAAGGTTAAGTCAACAAGCATTTGTTAATATTAATTATTTTATCTATTACATAATTACATAATTAATAATAATATTAATGCTGTGTTGAACATAAGCACAACAAAAAGAAATTTAGTCCCTTCCATCAAGGAGCTTACATTCTAGTGGGGAAATAACATCTAAAAGGGTAGCTAAAAATGAATGTGAATAATGAAAGGTACCTTCATGATGTCAAATATGAAGACTCAGAATCAGAGTAGGAAGAGGAAAAAAGGATGACTGCTCTATGCCCTTCCTCAAAATGGAGGTTCTGAAAGAAACTCACCAGTGGGAGAAGGGAACCATAGGGACAGAAGTATCTTCCATGATGCTGAGGCCACAGATGCTGAGGGAATTTTCAGGGTGAGAAGGTAGCTGAGGTATTGTGGGAAGTCCTAAGATTAAGAAATAGGACAAGAAGAAGAAAGAAAGATGGTTGTCCTTGGTCTCTAAAAATAGAGGTACCAGGAGGAACCCACCAAAGGTAGTAGACTGCAGGGTAATTGAAGAATTTGGATAATATTGCCAGAGGATCTCAAATGTGAAGTCATTATAAAGGATGATAAAGTTTATCTCTTAGTGCTTTCAAACAAAAACAATGAGTTGATCTTTCTAAATATTCATACCCTCCTCAACTGGGAAATGAGAGTCCAACAATTTGCCCAGGTGATGTAGTCTTCAAGGGTGTGCCTAGTGATATAATGAAGCTATAACCAGCACCCAGAAGTTTAGAGAGAAGGAATGTTTATGCAGAAAGTCCTGTTTAGACAAAGCAAGGGAACTTTCTGAGAACTTTGCATTCCTCTGGACTTCAAATCCAAGGGGCAAGACAGGACATTTTCCAACCTATAACTACATTTAGATCCTTCCCCAGAATATTTAATTTCATAATGTCAGTTAAAGACATATGCTTATCCTCACAATTAAAATTATTGTGCTTTGATGCCTTTAACTTCAAGGGACTAAAATATGATCAGATATAGGACATGCCTTAAGTAAAAAAAACCAAATCCCACCTCCTTTGTGAATCATTCTGTGACCATGTCAAGAAGATATGATCTCCCTCATCTCCTTAACTTTTAATTTTTCTCTCTTGATTGACATATTTCTTGATTAGTATATACTCCCTTGGTGTGTAATTAATTGGGATTTTTTTAATAGACATTTGAATTTTATTTTCCTCTATATTGTAAATTCTCTGAGGTCAGACCCTGATGCTTTTATTTTCATAAAGTATCTTGAGTTTTACTTGTGGACAATAGAGAGAAGTGGATTACATGAAAATGCAGTTAAATTAGTTAGGATCTGGTTGAATTTCTAGATCCAAAGGGTTATCCTTAGTGGGCCAATATCAGTTTGTAGCAAGGTCACTAGTAGATCTTTGTTTGACCTTCCTCTTTAGCTCTTCTTTTCCTTCAGTTGTTTGAATAATGATATGGATGGCAAGATTATCTAATTTGCAGAGGATGCAAAGCTGGGAGAGAAAGTAAATGGTTGACAAATTTGAATACCAAAAGATTTAGAATGGTTAGAACAATGGTCTAAATCTAACACAGTGAGATTTAAATGAACAATTGAAAACTTTGCATTTGGATTAAAAAATCTTCAAAAGGACAAGATGGGGGAAATTCTTAATCAATGGTTCTTCTGAAAGTGTCATTCCAATCCCAAATCTAAACTACCTGGCCAATTTGAGTAAAGCCTGGTCTAGAACTAGAACTAGAACTAGAGCCCAAGGACTCCCCACTTTCAAGTAGAAAATATGTTGGAGATGCTTTTTCAGGATCTTCCACAAGAGTTGCTCCAGGTATAACCCACATTTATATAATTTTTCACCATTTCCCAAGGGAGTTAGAAGTATTAGGAAACTGTTCACCACATCCTGGATTCTGACTGGCTTGACATCATGAGAATTTGCCTGTTCTGCTTTGCATAGATAATAGAAAAAAAATTAACCATTACTGAAGAAAAAAAAGAAAAAGTTTTTATTTCTACCTGGGTGATCCAATGTAAAGAGTACTGGAAACGGAATCAGAGGATCTGGGATTGAAACCCTGCTTTGCCTCTTACTACCCTGAGGAAATTTAAACCTCAGTAGACCTCAGTTTCCCCATGTGTAAAGTGGAGATATTCAGGGAGGTGCCTTCTGATGTGGCTTCCAGCTCTAAATCTATGATCATAAGGTAAAAATAAAATCACATGCATGTGGTTGCACCTACTGTGACCTTTCCAGGATACACAAAACATGGTTGTTTTGTTTTTCCAGAGGACAACATGGTATCCTTGTTCTCTGGGTCTATGCTAACACTGGGAAGTTGTATCCACTTACTCCCTCATTGCTCTAGAAGAGAAATTTTTATTTTCTACTTCCTCTCCTTCCCATCTGCCTCTAGCTCCCAGAAGAGTACCCTAGCATAAACTGGGATTTAGGGAGTTTAATTCAGGTTTGTTTACTAGTAATCAGAGGATTGCTTAAAAGACTCTGGTCATAGTTTAATTATTCAAGTACAATGAGTGGATTATCAGAGGATAATGGACTCTTTCCAGAATAAGGAACAACAAGCTTTACATTCCACCTTCTGCTACTCCAACACAGGGATGGTGGTTTATTAGACCAATCACATCTCTGGAGGGCTTGAATTCAACCTACATTTCATTTGTTTATTCATTTTGGGGAGAGGAACTGAGTTTATCTATTTTTGAGGCAGCGTGGGGTGATAAATAGAATAAAGTACTAGCATAGGGCCAGAGAATGTGGGTTCAGGCTCAGTTCCCAAAGTGATTGCTTGTATGGCCCTAGGAAAAGCATTCAACTTCTCTGAGCGTTGGCTCTGTAAACTGGAGAATTTGAACCCAATGGCTTCTGAGCCCTTTTCTGGCTTGAAATCAGTGATCTTTCCCTGAGACTTGACTTTCTTGGTGATTTAAAGGGCAGGTTTTCAGTCCCAGTAAAGACTAAGCTTAAGAACCACCACCTACATTAACCCGGGGTCTGTCACCTTTTTGTGTGTGTTAAGGACCCCTTGGGTAGTCAGTCTGGTGAAGTCTATAGATCCCTTCGGCAGGCCGAGGGACCTCTTGGGCAACCAGACTGATGAAGCCTGTCAACTTCTTCTCAGAATAATGTTTTGAAATGTTTAAAACAAAATTCATAGGATTACAAAAGTGCAGCGATCAGAATGCGACATTCTTGGACCCAAGTTAGGAACTCTGATCTCTGCACATCTTTCCCTGTTCCCCTCTCTTCTCACTCCCCTCGCCCACTAATGACCGCGTCCCTGTGGAGTGTGCACCTCTACATGGGCAGGGACTCTCCTTCTGGAGAGGCTGCAAGCTCTCCCAGGGCAGGGATGCATCTTGCTTTGGATTTTGCGGCAAGCACTGAGCACAGGGTCTAGCACATTGTGGGTGACTAATAAGAACCTGTGGATGGATAGCTGGCTCAGAGCTGAAGGCTCTGTTATATCACACACACGCCTGTGAATTAAGATCTGCCCAGTTCTTCGGGCCGCCAAGATGCCCCATCCCCGGCACACCGAACACTCCCTCTCGGGCAGGATTTTAGATGCGGCCAAACTGGGTGCCGATAAACCTGAGAGGATTTACAGAGAGCTGAGTGCGATGCACTTTACCCTGACAGATGGGTTTCACCTTAAATGATGGGAACTCTTTTCACCACACCCAAACTATACACCTATAAATAATTCTTTATGTAACTTGCTGGCTTCCCCCTCCCTCCCCTCCCCGCCCTACAAACACACACATTCAGTCATACTCAGGCACATACTCACTCTCATACTTACAGTCTCCCTATCTCTGTCTCTGTTTCTCTGTGTGTCTGTCTCTGTCTTTCTCCTCCTCTGTCTCTTTCCTCCCTGTCTGTCTGTCTTCCTCTCCAACTCAGTTTGTCTCTGCTTCTCAGTGTGTCTGTCTCTGTTTCACACACATTTTGTCACACTCTCATTTTCATACTTACAGCCTCTCTGCCTCTTTCTCTTTCTCTACTCTCTCTCCCCCTGTTTCTCTCTTATATACAGACAGACACTCAGACTCACTTTCATACTTACTGTCTCTCTGTGTCTCTCTGTCTCTGTTCTCTGCCTCTCTCTGTCTCTGTCTCTCTCTCTGTCTCTGTCTCTCTCTCTCCCCCTCTGTCTCTCATACACAGACAGATACTCAGTCACACTCTCACTTCCATACTCAGAATCTCTCTCTTCCTCTCTGTCTTTCTGTCTCTCTGTCTCTCTCTCTCTCTGCCTCTCTCTCTCTGCCTCTCTGTCTCTGTCTCTCTGTCTCTGCCTCTCTTTCTCTCCCCCTCTGTCTCTCTTATACACAGACAGATACTCAGTCACACTCTCACTTCCATACTCAGAATCTCTCTCTTCCTCTCTCTGTCTTTCTGTCTCTCTGTCTCTCTCTCTCTCTGCCTCTCTGTCTCTGTCTCTGTCTCTGTCTCTCTTCCTCTCTCTGCCTCTCTCTCTGTCTCTCTCTGTCTCTGTCTCTGTCTCTCTCTGTCTCTGTCTGTCTCTCTCTCTGTCTCTGTCTGTCTCTGTCTCTCTCTCTGTCTGTCTCTGTATCTCTCTCTGTCTCTCTCTGTCTCTGTCTCTGTCTCTCTCTGTCTCTGTCTCTGTCTCTCTCTCTGTCTGTCTCTGTATCTCTCTCTGTCTCTCTCTGTCTCTGTCTCTGTCTCTCTCTGTCTCTGTCTGTCTCTCTCTCTGTCTCTGTCTGTCTCTGTCTCTCTCTCTGTCTCTGCCTCTCTCTCTGTCTGTCTCTGTCTCTGTATCTCTCTCTGTCTCTCTCTATCTCTGTCTCTGCCTCTCTCTCTGTCTGTCTCTGTCTCTGTATCTCTCTCTGTCTCTCTCTATCTCTGTCTCTGCCTCTCTGTCTCTGTCTCTCTTCCTCTCTCTGTCTCTCTCTGTCTCTCTCTCTTCCTCTCCCTGCCTCTCTCTGTCTGTCTCTCTGTCTCTCTCTGTCTCTGTCTCTCCTTCTCTCTGTCTCTCTCTGTCTCTGTCTCTGTCTCTGTCTCTCTCTCTCTCCCTCCCCCTCCCCCCTCTGTCTCTCTCTTCTACACAGACAGACAGACACTCAGTCACACTCTCACTTCCATATTCAGAATCTCTCTCTTCCTCTCTCTGTCTTTCTGTCTCTCTGTCTCTCTCTGTCTGTCTCTCTCTCTCTGCCTCTCTGTCTCTGTATCTCTCTCTGTCTCTCTCTCTCTCTCTCTCTGTCTCTGTATCTCTCTCTGTCTCTCTCTCTCTCTGTCTCTGTCTGTCTCTCTGTCTCTGTCCCTGTCTCTGTCTCTCTCTCTCTCTCCCTCCCCCTCCCCCCTCTGTCTCTCTCTTCTACACAGACAGACAGACACTCAGTCACACTCTCACTTTCATACTCGGTCTCTCTCTTCCTCTCTCTGACTTGTCTCTCTCACACACATACACACTCCTATCATAGGTTGTTGTTCAGTCATTCAGTCGTGTCCAATGATCCCCGCTGGATTTTGCTGGCAAAGATACTGGAGTGGTTTGCCATTTCCTTCTCCAGCGGATTAAGGCAAACAGAGATTCAGTGGCCTGCTCATGGTCACACAATGGGCCAGCCTCTGAGGTCACACTTGCACTCTGGCCTTCCTGACTCGGGGCCCAGGGCTCTCCCCATAGAGCCCCCCCCCCCCCCCATTCTCATCTACCCTTCACAGTTGCCCTGACAGTCTTCCTTCCCTCCTGTGCCCACCTCCACCCTCGCACAATCACCCCCCCCCCCCCAGCCCCAGATCTCCTCCAGACTGCTCGGGGAATGTCGGGCTCCACCTTGGAAATGGGCTTCCCTCCGAAGCATTTCTCCCACAAACCTCGCTGATAAAAACGTGCTTTGGAGACAATAAGTGGTTGTCTTGAGATTGAAAGCTGAGAACGCAGTGATAGGCCGGGCAGAGACTTGCCCAATTACCTCCTCAGCCCCCCCTGCTTGTGTTTTCAGAGAAGGTGGCCATTTCATTGACCCCCTCCAAGAATTCAAAGCACGTCCCCCTCCTCTGCGGGCTTAAGCCGGCCTGGTAATATTGTAACTTTCAATTTAATCATTGACCTAAACTAGGCCACATTTTTATCTCTGCGGGAGCCCCGCTGGGTTGAAAGATCCAGCTGCGGCAAGCTGAGCGAGAGGGAAAGCTCGCCCTAGAGAATCCCGACTGGCAAGTGACACCGCTCCGCTCGCAGATAAGATGGAAACTTTTCCAAGTTGTTCGAAAATTATTAAAAGGGGAAAAAAAAAACCCTCAGCACACCCCGGCCAGTTCCAGGCTTCCGATAAGATAGATGCTGGGCAGGCCCATCTGGGGGCTGTAAACGAGGAGGATTACCCAAGCATTACTGATATTACTGTGGAAACCTAGATTATCAGTAATTAAGGTTTTGAAAGTTTTCCCCAGCTGCACAATAGACCCCTCAGTACCTTGGGATTCCTGGGCAGGAGTGGGGTTAACTATTAAAAGAAGACAAAAAGCGTCTCAGTCTAGACCTGGAGGTTCTTTTCCAGGCCAAGGCAGCACCCGCTTGAGGGTCTTTCTCTTTGGCTCTCTCTTCTCGCTGGAGAGGGATCCAATGTGGAGGAGACCCTTGGGCTCCTTGCCTTTCACGGTGGTTTTAAATTAGTTTGATCAGTAGGCCTTGGACTTAGCTAAGATCAAAGATGTTCAAAGTCACCTTTCACTTTGGCACAGTGAATAAATTATCCAGAAAAATATGTTGATGTTTCTCGGGATAATACATGGATAACCCAGCGAAATTGCTTGTTGACTCAGGGATGGGGAGGGAGGAAGGGAGGAGGACAACACAAATCATATAACTTTGGAAAACTTGTGTGGAAATTTGTTATTAAAATAAAAGAAAGTCATAAAAAAAAGAAAACCATATCAGAGGAGAAAATGGTTTAACATTTCAAATTACATGATAGTTTAAAAAAATCTTCTTTCCTCAAAGAATCTGATTATTTCATAGTTCTGGTATTTACTCATCCTATCTTAAGCACACACACACACACACACACACACTTTTTTGCCCTGCTTGACCCAAATGACTTGGAAAGACTAGATGGTAATTATAATACAGATATACCATTTTCTAGTTGTAAGGGATTTTGGCATCTTTTTTTTTTTCCAGTTTCTTCCTTTGACAGATACCCAAAAAGAAAACCCCAAAGTTCATGAGATTTAGTGAGTGAATGAAGGTTGTTGAGAAAGTTAGGGATGGCTGGTCTAGCTCTCAACTCTTATTATCTCTTAATGAGATAATGGCAGTCAGTCAACAAGTATTTACTGAGTGCTTAGGGCCTGTACTATGTTGAGTACTGAAAACTTAAAGAAAATAAAAAACATGGCGCCCACACTCAGGAGTTCACATTTTAATGAGGGTGACAACATGCAAATAGCCATGTTTATATATAAGATATATACAGTATAAATGAATGTAAACAGTGGGGAGAGAAGGAAGCATCTTGAAAACCTTAAAACTCTATAAACATCAGCTATAAAAAATGATGATTATTCTCCTAGCCTTGTATATTACCCATTGCACCATGAATTATTAGCAGGGCTCTGTGAAAAGGTATTTGACGGCATCTGGGTTTCCTGAATGGGTTTATGTGCTTCACTGAGTGCTACGCAGTAAGATGAAATTGATGCACCTCGGAGCATCTAGTTGTACATAAAAATGACAAAGTCTATGAATCCATTTAACTGGAAGCCTTAGTTAACCAGAATTTTGGCTCCTTGAATTTCTATGTATTCTGTACATTCCAATTTCAATACTACTTGCTCCAGGAAGCCTTTCCTGATGCCCCCCACTTGGGGGATGACCTTCCTGTCTTTGGAACTCTAATAGCAAGTCATTTGCTCCCACTCTCTGGTTTTTTTCCCCTACCCTGTTTAAAATTAAAATTAAAGATCCAAATACTCCAAGTATTATTTTTATTTAATTAATAATAACACGAAGTAAAGTGTGAGAGAGAAAAGAATGTTTTTCCAGCCTTGTTAGCAGGAAAAAGAGACCACCAGGGTGTGGTTACAAAAACTTTTTAACAAGCAAATGTAAGGATGTACATGAGGTTGCAGAGGAAAGGAATTCTAGGAAATACTAAAGGAATTTTGGGGAATGTAGTCCTGGGGTACAAAATTCCAAGCACACACGTTTTTGTCTATTACAGTTATCTGTGTATGGATTTTAAGTTCTGTAGAGTCTGTCTTAAGCAATTTATTTTCTCTAGAGACAGGCTCTCAGTTAGCACCCAGTTTTTATGAAAACCTAAACCTAAAGACCAAAAAAAAAAGATTTCATTGAAAACTCAGCTTTCAGAATACATGATTGGTGGTGAGTTCCTTCTCACCATCTACTTCTACTCTTCTGCCTAGTTGAGTCAATAAGCCATGTGCAAACCAAATATTACATAGATGATAAATTGGAGATAACCTCAGAGGGAAAGCATTAGTATTAAGGGGGATCAGGGAAGGATTCTTGCAGAAGGTGGGATTTAAGCTGAGACTTGAAGGATGCCAGAGAGGTCAGAGAGGAGAAGGGAGAGTATTCTAGGCATGGGAGACAACTAGAGAAAATATTCAGAGTCCAGAGATAGAGTGACTCTTTAGATCATAGTGGAAGGGAGGAAGGAGTAAGAAGAGCTGGGAAGGTAGGACAGGATCTGGTTATAAAGGACTTTAAAATACACACAAAAGATCTTTTATTTGATCCTAGGGCATTGGGATTTATTGTCTGGAGATTGCGGAGGAGTGGTGGCATGGTCAGATCTGTGTTTTGGGAAAATGACTTTTGGGAGGTGAGTGAAGGGACAGATTGTAGTGGGGAGAGATTTAAGGTGGAAATATCAACCAGAAGGCTTTTCCAATAATCCCAACATGAGGTAATGGTGCCCAGCACCAGAATGATGTTATCATCAAAGCAAAGAAGGGGCTTATCCAAGAGGCATCCTAAGAACTGACTGGTCTTGCAAGTAATTGGTATTGGGGATGGAGTTAAAGAGAGAGAGTGAGACATTAAGGAAGACTCCTAAATTGTGAGCATAGGTAACAAGGAGGATGCTGGTGCTCTTGTTTTTTGGAGAACTATGTCTATAAAAATCAGACAAGAAAAATTCATGCTCATATCCTGTGGTGAAAAGGGAGCTGGATTTGAAGTTGAAAGGCTGTGGTTCAACTGTGAGCTCTATTCTTTATTGTGTTTGTGATTTTGGACATATTTAACCTGTCTGAGCTTCATTTTCCTTGTCTGTAAAATGAGGGAAGTTGAATTAGATGATCCCTACATTCCTACAAACTCTAAATCTATGATTCTGACTTAGGTAATGCTGCATAAGACACTTAACCTCTTGAGGCCTCCATTTCTTTATTTGTAAATTGAGAGTATTGGATTAGATGCCTTCTTAGGTTCTATTCAGCTCTAATTCTGTTGATCATAGGATTGCATGATCCTAAGCCATTAAAAGTCATCAAGCCAAGCTATTCTTGATGGTGTTGGCTCCTACTTAGCAAGGAAGCAAAGAGAATTCATGCATTAGAAGATTTTTAATAGTAAGCACCAAGCACAGCTAGGAGTAGACTCAATAAATGTTTGAATTGCAACAAAAAGAACGTTAGTTAACCTTCATTTACTCTGAAGCCTGCTGTGATGAATTGCTTTATTACTATACATAGTATTTCTGATTTGGATTTTCAAACCATGTTTTTTCATTCTGCATTTCATGATGCTTTTATGTACATTTCCATTTTGTTTCTTCAATCTGCTATGAAAACCTGCTAGTGAAAGGAGGGAAATAGCACATTTATTAAGTGGAAAAGAAAAAAAGAACTTTAAGTAGAGAAAATAGCAAAGGCCTGGCACCTAAGTAATATAGACTATTCATAAAGAACTAATGAATTATATCAGGCAAACCAGATCAATGCTCTTTTATTTTTGGTTCCTTTCAAATTATAAAAGGTGTGGACAGAGGGAATTTTAAAGAAGTAATTTGTTCCAGGCTTGAGCGGAGCATATTTGTGTCTCATGAAATTTTACTAGAGAAATGTAATTCAAATTGGCTTAGAGATGAGAACCATCAAATAGATTGAAAGCTGGATTGGAAACCAAGACTAATGAAAAATTGCAATGTGTACCAAGTCAGAGGAATGTTGTCCAAAAGATTGCTGTAAAGTCTCACAGAGAAGGTAAACAGCCTATTAATTAGAGTAGCAGATGGTATTAAATTGGGAGATATTTCAGATTCTGAGGACAAAAAAAAAATGAAAAACAAGGAATCTATTATATTGGTTAGAAACCTTAGCAGGAAACCAAATGACAGGAAAATAATAAGATCTGCAGGTAGTCCTAGAAAGGAACAATATTTTTTGGAAAGATTTGGAGCAGAACAGAAACTTGGAGTGATGATGGGATAGTTATAGATTTGTTCTAAAAGATAATTACAGCATATCTTGAGTGGTTCACTGGAGCTAGGAAGACCTAATTCAAATTTCACTTCTAATATTTACTAGTTTTTTGATGGTAAACCAGCTGTTTAACCTCTCTGAGCTTCAGGGTCTTTTTGGCCAAATAAAGATAATATCTGTAGTCCTGACCTCAGAGGAATATTATGAACCTTAAATGTGCTAATATATGTCAAATGATTTGTAAATCTTAAAAGTGTTATGTAAACAACAGTCATTATTATACAAATGATCCTAAAATGGACTGAAGGCCAGGGAATGAAAGGATCCACTGATTAATATTCCCTGACATATATTGACCTAATATTATTTTAATTATGGAGATTTCTGGGGAATTTGATTTTTTAATTGCATTTTTTTAAAAAATTCTAAACCAAGTACTTTATCCTTATATCAGTCCTCCATACTTTTTATAATATTTCTTGGTTCCTGTGATTGCATTTCAGAGTTTACAAAGAGTTCCAGTCTGTTCTTCATCAGGATTGCTGGAGAGATCTCTTTCTACTATAGGTTCATTTTTTCCCCCTTTACTTTCTACTAATTTTTTTTTGGCCAGGTTTTTTTATTTTTGTTTGTTTGTTTGTTTGTTTTTTAGTTGCTAGTCTTTATTTATCTTTTGCTTTTGGATCCCAATATTCTAATACTGACTCTCCTTTATAGCAACATTTACCAAGTTGTATGTATCTTGACTATCGTTCATTGATACTTGAATCCTTTCTTATAATACTTATAATATTCTTTTTTTCTTTGACCTGAAAGTATGTTTTTTGTCTGTGACAATCCAGGTGTTTTTATTTTCTGGTTTCTTATAGGAGGTGATTTGGAGATTTTTTCCCCTTCTATTTTTATGTTGTCTACTGCTTCTGACAGATCTGGATAGTTTTTCTTTTTGACTTCTTGAAATACAACAGCCAGACTTTTTTTCTTTTGGGGGGGTGGTTTACAATTTTTAGATAGTGGAATCATTCCCAAATTATCTCCTTAGCTTGTTTCTAATTTAGTAATTGAGAGTATACACACACACACACACACACACACACACACACACACATATATATAAAGCCTTAAATGCTTTTTCCCCTCCAAAATAATTTGATTATGTTTTGATATTCCTTGATATCTCATGAATCTATTGTTTTCTATTTTTCCCATTTTGATTTTTAGGGAGTCCAATTCTTAGATAAGTTTTTTCCACCTTCTGATCATATCATTCCTCTACACAATAAATTCCAGTGACCATCACCTATGGGATCTTATATGAGTTTCCCTGTTTGACATTCAAAGTCCTCTTGTTCTGTACCCCCAACCTTTCCAGTCTTCTTATTCTTCCACTTCCACCATCACAATCATATGACATTGTCCTCCATGTTCTTTGTCAAACAAGATACTCTTATCTCTCCACTCCAGATACTTTCAATGACTGCCCCCATGCACAGAAAGCTCCTTTTTTTCATCTCTACCTCCTGGCTTCCCTAATTCCTTTTAAATCCCAGGAAAAATCTTACCTTCTATAGGAAGTCTTTCTTAATCCCTCTTAATTCTAGTATCTTGCCTCTCTTGATTCTTTCCCATTTATCTTGTGAATACTTGGTGGTACATAGTTATCTACATGTTGTTTTTGTCATTATTTTGAGACGCTTGAGGAACAGAACACTATTATGTTTTCTTTGTACACACAGACTTTAGGGCAATACTTGGCAAACAGTAGGCACTTAGCACATATTTACTGATTGACTGAATGAATGACCTATTAAAATTCCAGTTCCTTGTTATTTCCACTTTTCCCCCTACTTCTCATTTCATTTGTCATTCTATTTTGTATTTCTTTCTTCATTTTGCCCAGCCATTCTCATCTTTTTTTCCCTCAGAGGTTCCACTTTAGGTTACAAAGTTCTTTCTTCTTCTGGGTTTCTCTCTTGGACTTCTCTCAAACTATATTATTTCTTCAATGTTTTTAGTATTTCCTTCTGTTTCTCCTAATGATGCAATGGGACTTTGTGCTTGATTCAAACTCTGCCCCTTCCTCTACTCTTAAGACTCATGGTGTTTTAGTTATGACTGGTCATCACCCCTTGCAGGAATTACTGGGCTTAAGTTCAGCATCCTGGTGACTCAAATTAGGTTTTAACTTCAGCCCCTTCTCCATGTCTATCTACTTAAACCACCTCAAACCCAGAGTTGACTCCATCTCTTGCTATGACCTTGATGGACCCCAATCAGAAGTGGTTAATAGTATTGATAGAAGGGTGCCTGGAAGAGATGAAGGTGCCTTGCTTTCCTGACACTGCCCTAGTCTTTGTTGGAGGATGATTCCTCTTGTGGTCTGGGGTTAGGCTTCCAGAGCACTGGGTTACATAGGTATTGGTTTGGTAGCATCTCCTTTTATGGTTTGGGTGTGGGCTGACCAAGTGCTGTGCTGGTCCTGCCTCTTGCTATTATTACTCTGTCCTAGACTTCCTGGACCCTGAGCTGGATGCTGATCTAGCTGGATCTCCTATTGTGCCTTAGGTGGAGATGCTTGGGCAAATTGGTGTGTCTCCATTTCCTGCTGTGAGTCTGGACTTCTGTCTGTGCCTGGCTTTTCTCTGAGACTCCAGAGGTTTCTGACAATCTTATTGTATAGTCCTGGACTTGATAGAGGAATTTAGAGTTATATCTCTTGTTTTCTTTATTAGTAGTTTCATTCAATGTATTTTTAGCACTTTACTGGTTTTTTTGTGAAGAAGCTGGGTTCTTAAAAGCCTTTAACAAGCTACCATCTTTGCCAGAAATCCCCCTAACTTCTGGCATCCTGATATAAAGAAATAGTTTATCAAAGTAAACTCAACAAATATATATTAAGTGCCTATTGTGTTCGAAGCATGATGGCCTCTAGACTCCGGAATTACAAAGACAAAAATGAAATAGGCTCTCACCTCAAGAAGTTTACATTCTTCTAGAACATTTGAAGGAGAAGGGCTGAATTGGAATGATGATAAGAATTCCATATTGCAGATGAATAATCATGTTAGCAACATAAAACAGACAATTATGGCAATTTAGCTAGAAAATTCAAGCTGACATTGCCTGAATTATTTGCTAAATGAACTTTTCCATCTTGTGAGGCTGATTTCTGATAGGAGAGAATGCTAACGGAAATTTGGGGCTTTGCCCAGTAATTATCACAATTCTCTCTCTCTCTCTTTTTAAAACTATGGGAAGACATAGGTGACATCTCCCTGGGATGATTCATTTAGTGTACAATCTGTCTTATTGACTGACTGTTTTTTAGAGCCTGCTGTTAAGATGATGGAAATAACCAGGGCATTCTTGGTTAGTTTGCTTGGGGGTCCATTAGCTCAGTTATTTAAAAAGTGATGACAAGGAAGGAAAGATCACTGAATGGATCCTTCACACAAGTTGGGGAGAAAATACGGCCCATGGTCACCTTGGAGAATTCTAGCCATATTTGCATGGGGTTGGACCCAAGGGAGGAACTAGGATTTAACAGCTCTCCCAATCTATTCTACTGTAGTACTAGGGGGAAAAATAACTCGAGGTGGATGTCCTATTTCATTTCTGTACATGAAAGTTGACCCAACCTTATTCAAAGAGTGGAGTCGGGTATACCTGACAAATCTTGTCTATTTTGTCTATGTAGCTTAGGTCTGGAAGGGGTCTGTGACATCATCTAACTCTGAACCCTCTGTTTTGTAGACTGTATGTCTTTTCCCTTTATTTGAGGTATTTTCTTTAATGATAAACATGTGTTTGGATTCTTATTGTGTCGCTAGGTTCTTTTGTTGTTGTTATCTTCCAATCAGTTGTGGCCAACTCTTAGTAACCCCATTTAGGATTTTCTTGGCAAAGATACTGGAGTAATCTGTAATAGACAGCTAATAATCAGCTTTGAAATCAGGTCATCTTGACTCTAGATCTAGCTACCTAGTTGCCCTGGGATGTAGGTGCTATTATTATTATTCCCATTTTACAGTTGAGGCAAGCAGAGGTTAAGTGACTTGTTGAAGACCACAGAAAAGCTAAACATCTGAGACATTTGTGTCTGTTTTCTGACTCCTGGACTAGTTCTCGATGTACTATACCATCTAGCTTATATCCAAGGAAGGAAAGAAGCTATCTGACTGGAGACTGAGAGAAGTATCACAGAACTCACTATTCTATCAGTTACCAAAGATGGACAAGGAATGATAATGGATGGAGGATGTAGCAGACAGAGCCCAACATGGAGAATTCTTCAATCCCTGACAGATTGTGCAATATTAGCTCTTGCTGAATAATGCTGATCCAGTGCAGGCTGGTCTCTCTCCCTTAGGAAAGAAGTTCAAAGATCTCAAAAAAAATTACTTCTCCATCCAAGCCATCAGAGATAATGAAGTGTTCAATTAAAAAATAGAAGGTGGCCTTCAGTGTAAAAATAAAGAAGAAAGAGGACTCTCTAGTGGCTAAGGGGAGTCTAGATAAATGTCAGTCATCCAAGTTTGCAGACTTGCCCCTTGAATCTTACTCATTCCCAATCAGCTCAATTCCAATTTCAATCAGTTACTAGGCTCCTACTGATTTAATCTCCTCAATATACCTCTCCTGTTCTTTACTCATACAACAACTAGACTGATTCATCCACTGCTCCTGATTTCTTGCCTAGATCAGTGATCTCTAAACTTCGTTAATCACAAACCATTATTGGTAAAAAGTGTTAAGCATTTACCTCAAATATTTTAAGTTTATTTAATAACTGTTTATAAATTATGGTAATATACTACCTTAATAATGATGGACATTAAAAACTTGCACAAAAATAACAATTTTAAAAGAATTAGATAAGTTTAGAATTATATTTTATTCTTGAGTCAGTAGGAGGTGATTGGAGTTTATTGAGTAGGAGAATAACAAGGTCAAATCTAAAATTTACTAAAATCACTTGGCAGTTATGTGGATGATAGATTTTGAAGTATACTATAGGCCTCTTGGACAGAAAGAAGAAACAGATGAGAAGTTCTGGAAATAACACAGGACTGGCTTAAAGCCATGGTAAAATAGTAATGAGTGACTCTAATTATCTAGGGATTGTTTGGTACTCTCTTTGTGCCAAAAAGCAGAATAATTAATAACTTCATGCCTAGCCTTAATGATAATTTCCTCTTCCCCAAGATAAAGAAATCAACAAAGGAAACTTTTATCCTGGATCTGATTCTTACAATGAAGAAAGATAAAGTTGTTGGAGTATAAAAGATGGGGAATCATGGTGGTGGGAACTGACCACTCCCTCCCAGATTTTAGAATTGAAGGGATTAAGGCTGGGTATAGCTTGACATGCACCCTAGAATTTGGGATAAATGGGATCCAATGAACTAAAATTCTTCAGAGAAGTCAGCTCAGCAGGTTGGTGAAACTCTCAAGAATTAAATACTAAAGGCACAAAGGGAAGCAATTTCATTAAAGAAGAAACATGAGTGCTGTCTCAAGAGATTGATGGAAATGCACAGGAAACACACTAAACAAGTTATTAAAAAAAAAGAAAGATATTTAAAGGATAGGGCATATTTCATTACAGAGTAGACCTCTAAGTCAGGAAGATCTGGGTTCTGGTACTGATTCTTATGCATCCTGGCTGTGTGGGCCAATTTGCATTGGTATAGGAATTTTCTTAATGAGAGTTCCCTATGTGATGAAATCAGAGATCCAGTAAAAATATACAACACTGTATAGATGATGGAAGGAAGGTCAGGAAACTGAGGTCTAATGTAAGAGTAAGGCACAGATTTGTAATCATGTCCAGCATGAGAAAGTCCTGAATGACCTGAGGCTAGCACGAAAATCTAAGGACAACAAAAAGGGTTTACTTTGTTTAGCTACATGGAAAGAAAGGGAAGATCAGAGAAGGGAGAGGACTGCTCCTTGGAGGAGATGGTTGAAAGTAACTGAGAATAGAAAGATGGCGGATAAGATGACCAATAAAGTTTTAACAAAACTACAAGACCGTTAACAGAGAGTTGATTTCTGAAATAAGTCAGGAGATAGAGAGCACCTAGCTGTTCTGGTGAATTCAAGTTGCTTGGCTCAGTTCCTGAAGTTCTGAAAGAACTGGTAGAAATGATTGCTGGGTCATTGTCAGGGATGTTTGTGAAGGATATTCTTCTTCTCCCTTCTTCTCCCTTCTTCTTTACCTTCTCCCTTTTAAAACCTGGCCTTCATCTAGGATGGAAAATGCTATTTCTGGATTCTCACCACCAAGGAAGAAGTAGTTGGAGAACAGAAATGATGGGGACCTTGGGAAGAATTGACTGCTATGCTTTTGGAACTTGTGTTGGAAAGGAGAGGAAAGATGGGCATAGTCTGACAACCAGGATTAATTTTTAGAGAGCAGATTTCAAAGTATTCAGAGAAATGATGGAATGTTGATAATGGAAGACAGAAAGAAAACTATGGAACTCTTTTCTTTGTTTTTCTTTGCTAAAGAGAATAATCTTTGAACTGGAAAGAACAGAACAGAAAATAGCCAATAAAGAGTTGAAACTTAAGTTAAGTAGATAAAAAGGTACCTGGATACCTTTGATAACTTCAAGTTACCAGATCTGGACAAAAGATATGTTGGAGTCTTAAAAAAAAACAAAACTGGCAGATGTGACTATTGAACGAATGTCCTTGCTCTTTGAAAAATTATGGACAGTGGGAGAGTTTCTGCCAAAATGAAAAAAGGGCAAAAGTCATATTTTCTAGGAAAGAGAAGGGAATTAACTATAAAGCATACATAACGTTTATATGTATGTGTATATCTATATCTACATATAGTACTATATATATGTGTATATATATATATATACATATATGTATATATATAATTAGGTTCCCAGTAAAATTCTAGAATAGATTATTAAAGGTGTGATGAAAGAATACCTAGAAAAGGAAACCAGCTTTATGGAAAAAGGGTTATGTCAGCTAAATCTATTTATTTTTCTTTTATTTTTTTGACAAGATTATTTGACTGGTATATAAGAGGAATATTGTATAGTTTGCATAGATTTTAAGAAAGAATTTGACAAGATCTCTTTTGTGGGAAAAGATGGAGAGAAGTGAATTAGATAATAGTAGAGTTATAGGTTTGGATCAAATAAAAGTTATTAACAAACTGACATCAACTTGGAGATCTGTAATGGAAACTGTCTCATTTTCTCAAGTTTGTCTCTTTATTTGACCTTTTTCTAATCTTTAAAACTAAACTTTGACTATATATATATATTTATATACATATATATATATGATTATAAGATTTCTCCTCCCTATATCCCCCCCCCCAATTTTAAATTTGGGATGGACTAGAATGAGTCTCAAAGAAGAAATAGACATGGTATATGTAGGTATGGGGTTGATGATCTGTAAGAAAAATCTCATTTTGTTAACTTTCCTCACCCCCAAATCCATTGTTCCTCCAAATTTCACAATTGTTTTCAAGGACATTACTATCTCTCCAGTTGTCCAGGTTTATAGCATAGGTGTCATCTTCAAATGCTCACTCTCATTCACCCTACCAATCCATTTGGCTACTGAATCTTATTTCTGTTTCCACAAAATGTCTTGTCTCTGTCTTGGACTCTACTCATACCTCTGTTATGCTAGTTCAAACTGTCATCTCCAGGACTTTCTGCCTCTAGACCTGACTCTTAATCCACTGAGCCACCTAGCTGCCCCCTATCTCATCTCCTTTTTTATAGATTATTGTCATATTGTCCTAAGTGATTTTCCCATCCCAGATTTCTCCCCATTTTAATCCATATAGCTACCAGAGTGATTTTCTTAAAGTGCCAATCTGACTAGGTCATTCCCCTACTCAATAAACTCTCTATTGACTCTAGGATCAAATATTATTTTATATTTGTCTCATACATTTAAAATATCTATTTTTGTATAAGTTGACAATCTGCATAATATGCAATATATGTACACATAATTGACTAAATACAAACATAAGTAAATATTTACATATGGAGCCATGTGCTTAATTTATTTTTTATTTTTATAAATAAAAGTATAAAAACATTTGGAAATTACTGCTTTAGTAAACAGACATAATGAGTTTTTGGAGCAAAAAAAAAAATTAGTTCCGTACCAAATTTCTACTCTTTAGTGACAAGCTTTTCTGATCTCAGTGAGACTAGTCCTCAGATGAAAGACATATAGAGTATCACCTGTGGTGGAAGCCATTTCTCCTTGGGTAGACCTATCATGGGCCAGAGTTTAAAAATTCAGGACCTCTCAAAAGCTTTAGTAGAAATCATTTAACTTACAAGTTATACTTTTAGTAGTGAAGGAAATAAGATTAAGCTTTTTTACTTGCCACTATTTTGACCCTAACAATTTATTAGTGTTCCTTAGAATTATAGACTAGCACAGATTGGAAATAGCTTTAAATTTTACCTAGTCCCACCCCCTCATTTTGTAGGTGAAGAACCTGAAGAACCTAAACTGTCCTTTCACATAACTTGTTAACAGAATTTTCTTTTATTCTATTTTATCCCTCTGCAACATTCAATATTCTTTGGGTATTGGTTAACCATTCATTATGGGAAGGTGATCATCCCTTGAAAACTTTTTTTGCACTAAAGATCCGTGTATGATGAGTAACGGACCTAGAATCAGGAACCTTGGGTTCTAGTCTACACACTTCATTCCATGACTTCTCATTCCCTTGAACCTTGGTATCCTTCTCTGTAAAATGAAGTGTTTGGACTAGATCAGGGTTCTGAATCTGAGGTTCATGGATAAGTGGGGAATCCATGAACTGCATTTATCTGTAACTGAAATTCTATTACTGAAAAACTTTTTCTTTTAAACCCTTATCTTCTGTCTTGGTATCAATACTTTGTATTGGTTCTAAGGTAGAAGAGTGGTAAGGGCTAGGCAATGGCGGTTAAGTGACTTGCCCAGGGTCACACAGCTAGGAAGTGTCTGAGGTCAAATTTGAACCCAGGACCTCCTGTCTCTGGACCTGACTCTCAATCCACTGAGTCACCCAGCTACCTCTGAAAAACTTACTTCCCAGAAGTGCTTACCAGAGTACCCTCTTAGGTGCTTTGATACCCTTGGGTTAAGAATTCCTGATTGGATAATCTCTGGGATCCCTTCTTTCTCCAATAGATAGGCCCAGCCAGTATCCCAAGACTTATGTCAAGCCATAGCTCCTACAGCCTGGCACCATATTGGACTACTGACAAAGAATAAGCTACTCCTCCCAGTAACTGACATACTAATAGGGGAAGCCCAGGGATAGCAGAATTGTTGTTGCCAATCACCATGGAGACTGGATACCCTCCCCCACCTCCTTTTATCCCCTCCTGCTGTTTGAGTCAACTCAGTCCAAAGGTTTCAAGCACAGAAGATTTCAATCGCTCCCTGGGTCAGGACAACCCTAGGCTCTGGACTGTTCTTTTTAATTGCCTTGGTATCTCTCATAGAAATAGCCTGGGGTATTGGGAACAGTAGCAAAGCAGGAGTCAAAGTCTGTGTGGCTTTGAGTCCTGACTTTGCCAAGTAGATAATCTTGGGTAAATAACTTTAACCTGCTGTGTACTCTGCTGCAGGACCAGGATACAGAGAAGAACCTACAACTATCTAATCTTTAAGGTTTACAAAGCACTTTCCTCATAACAGTTTTTGAGGGAAATACTTTGTGCTATTTCCCTCCCCCCTCAGAATCTAGATGAGGAGACTGAGACTCTGAAAAGGCACTGACATTTTCCAAAATCCTATGATAAATTAGATACTAGAATACCTCAAGTTTCCCAATGAAAGCCCAAGGTTCTTTCTTCTAAACCACTTTTTTCTGAATCATTTTGTGCTATTATTGTTTTTTTTTGTTGTATTGATTTTATGGATAGCTCTGGTTGATTCTGACCCTTCATATTCAGAAATTGTTAAAGATTCCCCAAAGAGCCTTTGTTTATGTGAGTTATATCTATCGATATTTTCCAAGATATTAAAACATCTTAAAATTATTATGCAAATAATTTTGATCTCAGACACCCCTGAAAATGGCTTGGAAACTATTTTGGGGCCCTAGACCACATTTGGAAAAGCCCTTATATAGCTAACCCCCCCCCCTTTTTTTTTTGGTCCATTAATGAAAAATCATTTATTAAGAACTTACCACATGCTAAGCATTGAGGAACTATTTTTAAAAAGTTCCTGTCTTCAAGGAGTTACCATTTTAATAGGGGATACAACAAGTAAATAACTAGGTGTAGACAAAATAAACACAGGTAGTAAAGTCATCTTTGCATGGGCAACTAGGGGAATTGGGAAAGACCTTTAGCAGAAGGGTATGCCTGTGAGTGAGAGAGAGCAGAATCCTGAAGAAAGGTTCAGTAACTAAGGTTCAGAAATAAGGAGGAAGAGCATTTCAGGAATGAGGAGCAAGGATGGAGTATCTTGTACAAGGAATCAAGAATTGAATTGTGGAGGACACTGAGGTGGGAGACTAAAATTTAAAAGATAAGAAGGGGCCAGGTTTTGAAGGGCTCTAAATGTCAAACAAATATATCTTAAAGACAGCAGAGAACTGGAATTGATTAAGGGATGGTATGATATTTCCTAAATGTTAGGAAAATATGTTTGCAGATTAGTGGAGACTTGATTGGAAAGAGATGAGATTTGAGGCAGTTAGATAAGTTAGAATGCTCTTGCAATAGTTTAGGTTAGAGATTATGACAATGTGAACTAGAATGCTAGGCTGTATGAGTGGTGAGAATGTGACAAAGAAGAAATATTGTGAAGATAGAAATAACAAAATTTTACAATCAATTGAATAAGTGAAATATTGTTGTTGTTCATTCATTGCAAACTCTTCATGACCTCATTTGGGTTTTCTTGCCAAAGATACTGGAGTATTTTTCCATTTCTTTTTCCAACTCATTCTCCAGATAAAGAAACTGAGACAAACAGGGTTAAGTGACTCATCCAGTGTCACAAAACCAGTAAGTATCTGAGATCAGATAGTTTTGAACTCATGGAGATCAGTCTTTCTGATTCCAATCACAGTGCTCTATCCATTGTGCCACCTGATGCTCATACAAAAGATAGGAACATAATAAATGACTAGAGGATGAGACAGAGGTTGGGTGTTTTATTGACTGGGAGGGGGGCAGTTCCCTCAACAATAATAGGAAAGTTGGGAAATGTGGGGGAGTGTTTGGGAAAGATAATGAATTCTATTTTGGACATAGTGAGTTTGAGTTGCCTAAGTGTCTTCCAATATAAGAGATTGAAAAGTCAGATGAGGATGTAGAGCTGTGATTGAGAAAAGAGAGAAAAACCAAATATATAGATTTGGGAGTCATCTAACTCCTGAGAGAGAGGAGTGATGAGCTCTTTAAGGGAGATAATATAGAGGAAAAAGAGAAAAAGGACCAGAATATAGCCTTGGGGGTACTCTCACATTTTTTTGGCATGATGTAGACAAGGAAAAAGCAAAGGAGACAGAGCAACATAGGCATGATGAGAGCCAGGAAAGATAAGGGTTAGGAAAACCTAAAGGGGAGAGAGTTTCTAGGAAGAAGAGCTGATGAACAGTGTAGAATACTGGAAGAATGGATGATTTGGTCAAGAAGGATGATTTGGAAAAGTCTGTTAGATTTCGTGATTAAGAGATCATTGTTTACTTTTAAGACATGTTATAGGTAAGAGAGAGCATTTTTCCTTGAATGATGAAATTGGAAGCCAGTTTGCAGAGAGCTTGGGAAACTCAGTTTCCTAAGTGTAGGAATTTAGTGTTCTGATTTAATGTAGATGGCTTTCTCTTGAAGTGTAGCTGAGAAGAATGGAGATATAGAACAATAGCTATTGGGGATATCAAGATAAAGTGAGTTTTCTTTCTTTAAGGATTGGGAGATATTTGTAGGTATCAAGGTAGAAACTGGTAGAAAAGACTGATAAGACTGAAGATAAGAGAGAATAGAGTTGATAAAGGGGCATTATGCTGGAGAAGACTGGGGGGATGGAAACAAGAGTGCATGAAACCAAAGCAGAAATTTGTTTTGCTTGACTATAATATTTATTATAAGGACTTTGTTTATTCTTTTATTTTTTTTCAGTGAAGAGGTGGGAGAAAAAATTTTTGCTAATCAAAAAAAAAAAAGATTAAAAGTGTTCATACAAAAGGATTGTCCTTGGCAAGGAGAAATGCCAACTTTTAATAAGAGAGAGGAAGTAGGAAGGAAGAATATCAGTGAAATGAGGAGAGAAGAGGGAAGTTAATAGTCTCTTTTTTTTTTTTTTGGTAAAATAGAGGTGAAATCCTCAGTCCAGAGTGTTGTGGGTGGAGATGTTATGGAAGCCATGAGGAGAAGGTTTGGAACAGCTTCTATGGAGAGTAGAAATAGCAAATTGATGAGGGAGTAGAATGATTGCTTTGTTGCAGTGAGGACCCAGTTGAAATTTGATAACATAATTTGTAGACCCAATCAGCATGGTTTTGCAATTTCCTCCAGTTCTGTTGAGACAAATAAATAGAAGAAAAGGAAGTAGATGATAGGAGTAATCCATGATTGGGGTTTGGCAAGGCATTGGTCGGCAATAGGACAAGAGGACAAAGGATCAAGAGTAGATTATAGTACATAATTGAACTGGTTCATTTAGGGTTAGAGATAGAAAAGGGAGGAGAATATAGCCTGAGAGGGAGGGATGATGGTCTGGGAAAGAACTGAGGGGTAGAGAGAACAAAGGTCATGGTAAGGATGATAATGCTAGGGAGTATAAAGCAAAGGGGAAAATATAATGATAAAAGATTATGATCAGGAATTTTTTTTTTCAAAATTTGGAATTATGTAGCTCACAGGGAATGAAAGGGTAATTAATGAGAATTAAATAAATCAAGAAATTAGGAAGTTAAAATATTTGTGGGAGCATAATCTATATGTTAATGTATGTTAACAAAAGGAAATAATACATTTAACAAAAGGAAAGCAGTTGCAATAGACAGAAAATCTATAAATCAAGCACTGACTTCATTAAGGACGCATAATGTCCTTAGGATTAATAGATAATGGCCACTAGTATCTAGATTGGGTAATAAATTTATGTGGCTATTATTATTATTATTTATATAGCTATTATCATCTCCATTTTACAGAGGAGGTAACTGAGGCAGATAACATTAAGTGAATTGTCCAAAATGATATAGCCAATATGTAATTTAATCCAGTTTTGAACTTGGGTCTTCCCAGCTCCAGGTCTCAGGATGGGCAGATTTGGAATAGGAAATTGGAATAGGATTGCAGAGGATGGGATTAAGGGTTAGAGTGGGGTTGGGATGGATGGAAGTAAGGGAATGGGTTTGCCTATTGTGGGGGGGGGGGTTAGGAATGTGATTCAGAATCACTAGGAAGATGAGAATATAAGGGACTGGAGGAATGAGTCCAGGCTGAGTATTGCTTTTGGAGAAAGATCTAGCAAGGATTTTTTAGACTTTTTAAGATCCTCCCTTAAGGTTCAATTTTGTGGCATATCCTTGGAGGTTGGCTTCATAACCAATAGGAGCAAGTTATAGTATGGGAGCTGGGGAGGAGGAGAGGTGCCAGACTTGCCTGGAGAGAGACTTGAGCTGAGAGTTATAAAACGTTCTATCCCAGAGTGGGCTGGAGAAGGCTCTAGATGCCCCAGAAGCTGGAAGTGGGTAAAGGGTCTTGTCCAAGATGGTAGCCTGGGTCTAATGCTAGAGAAGTCCCCATAGCAGAGAAAGTACAAGAAATAGGGAGGGGATTTGCGGGAAAGAATAGCTTGGTTTCTGGGGGCAAGGACTAGACTTGCCCCCAGACCTGTCCACTGAGAGGGAAAATAACTGGCCCCATTTTCACCTGAGTAGTAAATAGAGTCAAGCTAAATCTAGTGCTCTTTCTCTTACTCTACTATGGGGCCAGCAATATTCTGCTTTTCCCCCTCTTCAATTCTTGTTATTTCCCCTTATTTCACAGTCTGAACTCAGAGCACTAGTTCCAGCTCTGAAATTTGGAAAATGTAGAACCTAAACATTTCACAACAACAAAGAGAAAATACTTAAAACATACACACACACCCAAACCTGAGAAGCTGCCCATAGAAGACTTTCAAACACTTAGCTTTGGCAGCTGTTTAAAACAAAATCTAAGCCATCAGTTCCTTGTGAAAGGCTTATTGAGCAGGTCTGCCCCCTTTGATCCCTACCTCCCTTCTCCTCCCCCTTTTCCTTTTCAGCAGAGCTAACAGGGAGTGCTCCAGCATATAGTCTTCCATTGTGTTGGTCAAACAGAGTCACTTGGGTGTATGAGTAATGATAACATTTGTGTTTATGCAAGTGGAGATAAGGGAAATCAGATCTCCTGCTTTAGGGCGGGAACTGGATTGCTGAAGGCTATCAGCAGAAAGCCACTTTCAGAAATGGCTGGAAGAATTAGGTTGGGAGGTGTGGGCTATGCCTAGATGGGTTTCATGAGCCTGGGAGGTATCAACTCCTCTTCCCTAATAAAGGGAACCTGTGAACCCACCTGGGACAACAAATGGAGTGTCTGAAAGACAATGTTTTATTAAATCATCCTCAGTTAATCAACATTAAATATTTAGTGCCTACTACTTGCAATAGGAAATGCTGACTATTTGCTGGACACTAAAGATAAAAAGGGTATAGCTAAGTGCCAGAGTGCATAGAGTGCCAGAATGGGAGTCAGGAAGCTGAGTCTTCTTGAGTTCAAATCTGGCTTAGATATTTAGTAACTGTGTGACCCTGGGCAAGTCACTTAATCCTATTTACTGCCAGTTCTTCATCTGTAAAATGAATTGAAGAAGGAAATGGCAAACCACTCCAGTATCTTGGCCAAGAAAGCCCTGAAATGGGGTCCCAAAGAGTTGTACACAACCGAAAAATAACAAAGAACAACCCCCCAAAATTGGGGTTAATAGAATGTATGCTTCTTGAGGACAGACTTTCATTTTTGTCTTTTAAAGGAAATAGTCTCCTATGGAGTGGCTCTTGGGGCTAAACCTTTGAAGGAAGCTAGAGCCTCCAAGAGGTGGAGGTGAGGAGGGAGTGAATTCCAAGCACAGAGGATGGAACACAGATGGGAAATGGGATATTATGAGTCCAGGCTAGTATTGTTAAGTGTATGAAAGGAAAGACAGTAAAGTAAGAATGGAAAGGTAGGTTGGAGACAGGTAGGGAGAGATTTTAAAGTTCCAACTGAGGATACAATAAGGAACCTGTAGCTCTGTAATTTAGGAATGTCACTGTGTGTGTGGTGAGGACTGGTAAGGGGAAAGACTTGCATATGGTAAGGCGAGGTTTGCATATGGTAGCCATGCAAGTGGAAAAAGGCAGGATGAAGGGAGATGTGCAGCTAGAAATGAGTTGGTAACTCATTGCATATAAATATGTACTTAGTTATATGTATATATATATATATATATATATATATAAGGACATTAAAGATGTGAAAACAAAGACTTTCATGGAATGGACAGGATTGGATCTGCTTGTTGATTGGATATTTGATTTCATGAAATTAATTCAATGTTGATTGCTCAAGTTTCTGATCTGACCATTTTAATGATTTCATTTGCTTATCAGCCTTTACTTCCAATGGGAAGGGTGAAGGAAGAGATCTTGTGTTATCTGAATTTATCAAATAATATGATTTAAGAGTACCTATCTTGATTTGGAAGGGAATAATAATTTAAAATTATTTATTATAATTATTTATAATGTAACATACTATGTTCTAGGCACTGTGCTAAAAGATTTAGATCTCCTTTGATCCTCACAACAACTGTGGAGATAGGTGCTATTATTACCTGCATTTATAGTTGAGGAAATTGAGACAGAAGTTAACTGACTTATCCTGGGTCATAATAACTGGTAAGTATGAGACTGTATTCTTTTTTCTTTTTAATTCAAAAAAATTTATTTAATTGATTAAGAAAAATTTTCCATGGTTACATGATTCATGTTCTTCCCCCCCCCCCCACTTCCTCCCACTCCTCTCCTGTAACTGATGTGCAATTCCACTGGATTTTACATGTGTCATTGATCCAGACCTATTTCCATATTTTTGATATTTGTACTAGGGTGATCCTTTAGAATGAGACTGTATTTTAACTTTAGTCTTCCTGACTCCAGGCCCAGTGATCTATCTGCTGTACCCACACATTATCTCCATTGAGTTAGATGATCTCTAAGGACCTTTCTGATTCTCTCTCCTATAATGCTAACATTTCCAAGGTATTTATTGAGAGAGAAATTTTGTTCCTGATTCTTAACACGATTCCAGGGACCCTACCCACAAGAAAACTGGTTGATTGTTATTGGTTCAAATTCACATAGGGCTTCAAGGCTTAGAAAATGCTTTACATAATGTTATGTTACTTGATTCTTAGGATGACCCTCTGAGGTAGGTAATATTACTATCATCCCATTTTATAGAGAGGAAAATTGAGCCTGGGAGAGGTGGAGTGACTGGCTAAGGTTACACTGATGGTGACAGATCTATGACTTGAGCTCCTGCTTTTTGACACTACGACCATCTTTCCTTTTGCTTTTAGTCTCTAACCCTAATTCTTCATCCTCACCACTTCCATCTTCTTCACCTCTTAGTGCTTTTTTAAGCCATCACTCCTGCTTTGGCTGTGCTCCCTGTTCTTTACAATCTTGACTTTTTGGTGAATGAGTTAGTCTCTGTTCTATCCTTTTCCCTTTGTCTTACCAATAATACCAAAACCAAATCCCAACTGTAGATTACTCCTGCTATCTACTTACATGCTGCTGAACAGAGCAGAAAATAATCATGAAATGGTTGGATCCACTACAAATTAATGCTATATTCTTCCTTCCTTCCTTCCTTCCTTCCTTCCTTCCTTCCTTCCTTCCTTCCTTCCTTCCTTCCTTCCTTCCTTCCTTCCTTCCTTCCTTCCTTCCTTCCTTCCTTCCTTCCTTCCTTCCTTCCTTCCTTCCTTCCTTCCTTCCTTCCTTCCTTTCTTCCTTCCTTCCTTCCTTCCTTCCTTCCTTCCTTCCTTCCTTCCTTCCTTCCTTCCTTCCTTCCTTCCTTCCTTCCTTCCTTCCTTCCTTCCTTCATCTTCCATCTTGGAATCAATACTAAGTAGTGGTTTCAAGGCAAAAAAGTGGTCCATAAAGGCTAGGCAATGGGGGTTAAGTGACTTGCCCAGGGTCACACAGCTAGGAAATGTCTGAGTTCAAACTTGAATCCAAGACCTCCTTTTTTTCAGATCTGACTTTCCATAGACTATCTACCTTCCCCTTTTCTATATTTTCTACTGGTCCCTCACTGCAGCAAGGAAATCCTTCTACTCCTCCCTAATCCATTCTAATATTGTTCCTGTTTATTCTTTTTATATCTGTTCCTCTCCTGGCACCCTTCCTTCTACCTTTTCCTCTAAAGCCTTCATATTTTCCTGAAAATACTGAAGACATTTGACACAAGCATTATATTTTTTCTACTCTCCTTATGTTGAGTCCCCTAATATCATCCCCCACTATCTCTTAAATCTCTGATTAATAGGTAACTTCTCTTTGTCAAGGCCACCCCCCCCCCATAGGTAACCTTGATATTATCATACCCTGTTTTTTCCAGAAAATTCTCCTTCTATCTCTCTTTCTTTCAATTTCTTTCTATCTAGGGACTCCTCCCTGGCTGCTTACAAACATACCCCAGTCTTTATCTTTCCTCTCTTTCTTCTGTAAAATCTTTGAAAACAAAAGCATCTATAGCTAGTGTTTCTCCCTCCCTCTCTCTCCCTCTTTCTCCCCCACCCCTTCTGTTCGTCTGTCTGTCTGTCTATCTTTCCCTTTCTCTCTCCCTCTTTCTCTCTCCCCTTCTGTCTGTCAGTCTGTCTGTCTTCTCCCTCTCCTCCCTTTGTCCCTCTCTTTTCCTTTCTATTTCCCTTCCTTCTTTTCCTCCCCCTTCCCTTTCTCCATCTATCTCTTTTTTCTTATCTCAACTTTTTAGAATTCTTGACTTCCCTCAAGACTCAACTCATCCCCATTACCTTCAGTCAGCCTCCCAGGTGCCAGGGTCTTCATGCTTTGCTGACCTTCTCTCTACTCTGCATGTACTTTGCATATTCACTGATTTGGTCCATGATGTTTCCCCTGTTATAATTTCATTCCATTGAGGATAGGAAATGTGTTTTGCTGCCCTTTATTTCCTTTATTTCCTTAGCACATAAAGTAGTGCCGGACATCTAGTAAACATTTGATACATGTTTGCTGACTGATTCCAAAGGGCCATTTTTGTCACTTCCATTATAGTTTATAACAGCAAACATTTGTAGATTGCTTTACTCTGTGCAGAGTACTTGGCATATATTATCCCATTTGATCCCCAAGGCGAATTGAGAAGTAGGTGAGAAAAACTTAGAGGTAGAAACTGAGATTGAGCACAGTTAAGTGTTTTTTTCCTTTTCACCAAGATTTGGGGTAGGATTTGAACTCAGGTCCAACTTTTTATCCAATGTTCCATCAGGCTTCATTAGTTTTACACTGATCCTGTGAGGTACATGGTGCAGATAGGATTCTTTTAATTTTAAGACTGAGAAAAATGAAGCTTAGATGTTAAATAAGGTAGAGAACCAGCACTTAAGAGAAGCCTTTTAATTTCAATTCATTTCTCTTGCCTTCCCTTGCTTCCCTTAATTTCCTTGCTTCCCTTTCCTTGCTTTGCCTTGCCTTGCCTTCCCTTCTCTCCCCTTTCCTCTTTTCTTCAGTGGGGTAGGGATGAGAGGGAGCAAAAATAGATTTCTGTTCATTTAAAAATAGAGAGATGGAGGTGGGTTGGTGCTACAGTTGTGAAATGATACTTGCATTTTCAGGGAGATTATGGTATTATTGGTCTTAACTATCTCACTTTGTTACAAGAGCCCTCTCATGAAGTGGAAGTAATCAGTAAATACTTTATTTTCTAATGGTAAAAACACACACATTAATTAAACTTTAAAAATTTTTTAAAAAGAAGAAAGAGCATTAGCTGTGGAGTCAGAGGACATGGGTTTAGTTCTCACTAAAATATGACTTTAACGAGATAGTGTCTGAAGTCCTTTTCATCTCTAAATCTAGGAGTCTGGTTATCACTGCAGCAACTGAGGATTTTGAAAAAAAATGATAATTGTAAATAATAATTGCTCTTTACTCATTCATATTTTTATTTGAAAAAATCCATCTACTCCCTTCTCCTTGGCCAGTTGAGGAAAAGTTTTCAGACTCATTCATCATCAGACCCATTCAGATGAATGTATGAGAGCCTGGGATTTGTGGGAATATACAGGATGTTGTGAGGAATGGTGTGGTCTATAAACAGCTTAGATCTTCTTGAGAAAACAGTTCTTGGAAATGCAATAAAAAGTCCTGAATCTAAAGTGTACACATATGTGTGTATATACACACACAGCACTCTAAGTGTATATATGGGTATAGCATAAACGCACACATATATACATATGTGTGTGGTATTATACGTATACAAGAGTGTTTATACATGTAAATGTGTCTATCTAATTGTTCCTTGAACATAAGTGAATGAATTAAAAATTACAACTCAAATGATGTGCAGGTGTTGGCATTTTAAAACCAAATAATATTGGCATGTAGGTTGCTAAGCAACTTGCGTGTCTCTGTTATCAACTCAGCTTTTAAAAATGAAACTTTTCTGGGAGACGAGAAAATGGAAACATCAATCAAGGAGACGTATCTGATCTAATGAGGTTGGAAGAAGCTGGCTTTTCCCATGTGTTTGATAAGCTTTACTGTTTTTGGCTCCCCTTGTCTTAACATGCATTTTAATTTCCCGTGTCGCTCCTCATTATCTGTCTACATGGAATTCCCATTTAGGTTTTCAGGAGTGCTTAAGTGAAATTTCTGTACATCCGGCTCTCTTGGCATTAATAAAGAAACTCACCACTAGTCTAAAACACTGGCTCCTGTAATGGTATTTTTTCAAAGAGATGTCTTAAAGACATTTTCTGACAAACACAGATGGCTGGCATTCAATCCTCTTATTTTAATCTTCCTCCCAAAGAAATTAGCTCTAATGTTAATAAACTGGGTGGTAGGCTGATCCCGAATACTAACCTTAGTATATTGAGTCTATTGGAATGGAATCACTGTCCTGGCTTGCCAAGGGAAGATGGATGTGTGAGTGTGAGGCTTTGTTATGGTTCCTGTCTATGCAGTGTGAACAATTTTCCAAACAACCATTTAAATACAAAATTCCAAGTGGAACAGTACAGGTTTAAGAAAATATTGGCTTTGAAAGAAAGAACAAGAAAAAAGCTGAGTGGAAAAAAAGTAGAAGCATATTTCTCTTTTCTTCTCAAATGGGAATCTAAATGAATAAAGATGATAACCAGAGCCATGCTTCCACATCCACAATGCTGTCTCCCTAACACATTTTCTATTTGCCACTGATGTCTGTAGCTGAGTTGTTTATTCCATATTGGTTCTCAGAACTTGAGGAGGCTGTCCAATAGTTTATAAAGGGGCGGGTAGCCTAATTACCAGGATTGGAAGGTGTCCTTGTGATTTCCTGGCTCTTTACAGGTAAAAAGGTGGTGGGACTCTTGTCTATTGGGAACGCAGCATTCAATTTTGTATCACTTTGTCTAAATAGACCTTTCTGAGTGGTGATTCTCCCTCTTGCACTCCATTTTGGCAAATGGAAATGATACTCTTAATCAATAAAATCTCTCGTCTGGCAGAAAGAAGACAATATTTGTAGTTTTCCACTTTTTTCCTGCCAGGAAAATAGTTTGATAAACAACGAGATGGTAAATCTATTTTAATAGGCAACTGAATAAAGGACAGGGCAGCTAGGTGACAGAGTGGATTGACTGGTGGACCTGAACTCAGACTCATTTTGTGAGTTCATATCTGGCCCCAGATATTAGCTGTGTGACCCATGGCAAATCACAAGGTTGCCTTAGTTTCCTCATCTATAAAATGAGCTGGAGACAGGAATGGTAAAATTCAGAATTTTTGCCAAGAACTACCCAAATGGGGTTATTGAAAAGTTGGACACAACTGAAATGAATGAATAGCAACAATAAAAGGCACTAGCCAGGGTGCATAACATTGTGATTAGAGCCAATGAGATGAATCACTGACACACGGAGATGGGCCAGCAAATCAAAAAACTAATGCCAGGACATCTATCAGTCCAGTTAGTCCATAAGTATTTGACTAGTAATACTTACTGAGCCCCATTGACTCATGGGTCAGAGTGCCTATGAAGGGATGCCAGAGAATTTAAGATATGAAAGGACCTTGGAGACAATTTAGTCCATCCTCTTTACTTTATAGATGAGGAAACTGAAGACTAGAGAGGTAAAATAATTAGTGTAAGATCATATTGTGACATTGAAGCAAAGCCAGACCTTAAACCCAGTCTTAACACTATTATTTCAGATCTAATGAGCTCAGGGTTTGGAAATATTTTCATAGTTAGCAACTAAGACCGAATTCTGGGGTTATTACCAGTGCGATTCCTCTCTTTTCCCCCACTTGCCTTCATGGAAGTCTACGGCGCTATTAATGCTGATCCTGACTTGTCCAATGTTACATAACTCATCATTAGCATTAGAAATAGAACATGAACCCAGACCAAAACTTCTTGGATAATTGTATGTTTTTGTTTTTATTTTTTGCATTTGTCTAGTGGGGGGGGGGGATTAGATCAAGTTCAATCAAATCAATAGGCATTCATTTAGCATGCTATGCTCTAGACATTGTGCTAACTTCTTGGTGAAAAACCAAGATAAAACAGAAAAAAAAAACCAATTCTTGCTCTAGGTATTTACTGTCTAGAATAAGTGACTGGTGCATGAATCCCATCTTTGCCCTAATATTCTTCACATCTACGAGGGCCATTTTATGGTATATGATCATGTTATCTGTGGAAATTTTCAATCATTCATGTGCAGGTAATAAGACTTTTTGAATTCTGTAACAGTTAAAATTAGTTTCTTTCTAGAAGTATTTTGAGAGGTTTATTTAAGATAAGGAATTTAAGAAAATACAAGTAAGAAAAGCACATGTTAGGTGGGCCAAGAGGCCCATTCAATCCTCACCTATATCATGAGAGAGCCCTCTGCTTGCCAGCAGAAACAGGAAAGAGTGCCTCAGTAGGGGGAGAACTCCTTTAAATAATTTGTGATCTCATCCAGGTGAGAATTCAGTGCAATTACAAAGAATTCTGGGAAGTGAGCAAGAACTTCTGGGGACTGGAGTCCTGGGTTCAAGTCTCCATTTTTACATTTCTCCATGTGATCATTTTGGGCAAGATTTTCCCCAAAAGGATCATGAAAACATAATCAACTTAAAGATTACAATAATTTGAGGATAAGAGAAAAAAACCCCAATAATTGCTGGACACATTGTCAAAAAAACAGTTAGGGGGCAGTCCCCTTTGGCATGAAAGTATACATATACAAATAAATGTTCAATCAACTACACCCAAAGTTCATTCTTGATCTTCTTGTGCAGCTTGTGGTCTGGAGGCTTCTTCATGGTGTCTTCTCCAACAGTTCAGTTTATGGATTCAGAGAGGTATCATCTTTCTTTACCTAAAATTCTTCTTAAAAGGAATTTAAAATTTTCAATTTAAATAATAATATTTTTTACATTTCCCCATGTTGTGGGTGATTGAAAAACACAGGATCACTTAGGAATGCATGGCTGAGTTATGAGGAATATGAATCAATTGGCAAGAGATATTAAAAAGATATCACAAAAATCCAAATAAAAAAGAAAAATTTCTGGATGAAAATATAGACTATCAAAGCCTTATGTGTAAAAATTCTAAGTAAAGGAAAAATAAATCTATAACAGGGCCTTGAATCAGGGCCAAATTAAAATGATCTAAGCAATGATGCATTTACCCAGTCAGTAGCCAGGACTACAGAAAGGTACCACACTATGAAAGGCAGAAAAGGGACCAGATTATAGGAGCCATGGAGGAGCCAAGGTTTTCGGATACTTGTCTGTAAGTATTTTCAGAGTGAGTGTGGACACAAGGAAAGCCTATGTCATAACAATGTTAAACACAGTAACCTCAAGTCTTCACACTAGGCTCAAGGCCTTTGCATTGGCTTGGAACTGCATCAATCTGTTCTGGATTGGCTTTTCTTTGGCCCTATGCAATGGCTCTTTTGTGTATATATTGTCCTGGAATCAGACAGAATCATTAAGTAAAGTCTCATAAATTTTTTTTAAAATAATTAGTGGCATCATTTTTTTATAGTCTCAAGCTTTTAGGGCATGCATTAGTATTATAGCAAATGTATCTTAAACTTATAGTACTGAAAAATCAAAAAGTTAAAGAAAATCTACTGGTGGCATGTGCTTCAAATATTAAAAAGGAGAGAAAAAAAGCTGAAAAATTATATTGCACATGCAAGAAAAATATAATAATAAAAGAGTTTTAAAATTCAAAAATGCAGCTTATAATCATTGACACACTGTGTCTGCTAAGAAAATAAAGATTACAAGGCTTTCTCACCAAAAATGAGATCCATTTCCTCTTTATATCTGGCCATGATCCACTGTGAGTATGAGCAAATGAATTGATCAATAGTACAAATATGTGGTATCAATATCCCCCAAATTCTCAATAGCCCAATTAATTACAATAGCAAACAAACACACTATCATATTTCACATAAGTTGCTGTATGGCATTTTTTTAAAAATGGATACTTGTTACAAGTTTTTACAGACATAGCAAATCTTTCAATCTTGGTAATAAACATATTTTTAAACAAAGTAAAACACATTTTGGGTTTAGAACATCATCAAGAAATCTAGATATCATTCTGGTGGAAGTAAAGTAGTGAGCTAAAGAGTATAAATGAGGGATGCTCCTTTTTTGGAGGCTTTTTAGGGATACAAATGCCCTGAGATTAACTGCCCCAACTTCCATTCACATATTTAGAAATGCGGGAAGGTTGAGGGTTATAAAATGTATTTCACTTCAGCTACTAGAATGGGCCTTACACCTCGTGTTAGGGGCAGGCAAAAATGACCAGAGATTGTTAAAAAAAATTCCAAAAATCATGTTTTAAAAACCCTTAAAATCAATTGAGAAATTTAGGACATTAGATTTTCCAAAGGTTGTTATACAATTGTAACCAGTTCTGATGAAGTCCATCTATCCTTTATGTGACAATTTACAAAGGCAAACATAGAAAAGCTATTTTCATATATGGGCTTAATTACAATGATATTTGTTCAATATGGTTATACGGGGAAAACAACAGAATTTAACAGAAGTTAAAACTCAGTATATTAAAATGATTCAGTGTAACAGAATAATATCGAATATGTGAACTTGAAATCACAAAGTTAAATCTTAAACAAAGCAAACAGTAAAATGCAATAGAATACAGAGATTTGTATAAACCATTGGAGTCTGAAATGCCTTAAAAATATAACCTCCAGTCTCTTTAAAGTTCCTTGGGTTTTTATTCATTTAGATGCCTATTGTCAGAAGGCAGAAGATTGGTAATGGTTAGGCAATGGGGAGACCCATCCAGGGCCACACAGCTGGGAAGTATCTGAGGTCAGATCTGAACCTAAGATCTTCTGTCTCTAGACTTGGCTCTCAATCCACTGAGCCACCCAGCTGCCCCCTTAAGATTAAAAGGAATAAAAAGAAAAAAAAAAACCTGCTGACCTCAATTTGACCTAAGGAGAAAAGAGAAGAGAGAAAAAGTGTTTTATGCTCACATGTTCTGGCACCTGTGTCTTTAAGATGAGTTAGCTGGTGAAAAGGACTGACTGAGTGAGGAGGAAGTAGGGTAAAAGGCAAGAAAATTCAGGAAATTTATTGAGGGAACTTGATAATCCTTTGTGGTCAGCCAAACTGTTATAGTTAAAATTAGTTTCTCTCTAGAAGTATTGAATTTTTAGAGGTTTATTTAAGATAAGGAATTTAAGAAAATACAAGTAAGAAAAGCACATGCTAGGTGGGCCGAGAGGCCCATTCAATCCTCACCTACATCATGAGAGAACCCTCTGCTTGCCAGCGGAAACAGGAAAGAGCCCCTCAGTAGGCGGAGAACTCCTTTAAATAATAATTTGTGATCTTGCCCAGGTGAGAATTCAGTACCATTACAAAGCATTCTGGGATGTGAGCAAGGACTTCTGGGGACTGGAGTTCTGGGTTCAAGTCTCCATTTTTACAATTCACAATAATGTGCACACACACACACACAGAGTACCGCTAAATTACTCTGCTTTGTATGATATGCATGTCTGATGTGGAAAGAACATCCTTTAGGATATCCAATGAAGAGTGCAAGCATTCATTGGAAGAAGTCTCCATTTCCCATGTACCTATGGCACAACAGTTGATTAGGAAAAAAAAGGTTTCTTTGAAGGGGGAAAATGGCCAAAGGATACAAAGAGCTAACAATGAAAGGATCCATGATTTGGAAACAGCAGTGCTAAAAACTTCAGCTGTTGGGCCAGTCATGGAATAATTCTCATAAAACAGAGCTAGGCGAGAAGTCATCTTGTTCTGATGGAATTGAAGACTCTAATTGGATATGATCCCAATCAGAGATGATGTAGGATCTGCCATCATGGAAATTTAAAAAAGAAATAAAACAAAAATATTGTTTTTTTATTTTTAAAAATTTCCTCATATGTTTCCATATTATATATAGATGTTATTTTAATAATTGTTTTCTGTCATTTTGTGATCCATGTTCTTTCTGCTCCCTCTCAGTTACCTTTCCCTTCCAAGATGGCAGGTAATATAGTAGAGGTTGTACATATGTACTCATAATATATATATATATATATATATATATATATACATATATATATATATATATTCCACGTTCATCACTTTATAAAAGCAGACATATTCCTTACACTTGAGAAAAATTCATGAAAGAAATAAAGTGAAGAATGTTATGCTTCAATCTGCATTCCAACTCCATTAGTTCCTTCTATGGTGGTAGATATTGTTCAAGCTTGTCCTATTAACACTTTGAACATTTAGAGAGTTTTGTGATCCAAAATACTTTGGGGGATGGGATGAGAATGTACTGACTTGGAATGTGGCATCGGATCACTTTCTGTCATTTCACCATTTGTTTCTGTCCTGAATAAATGTTTTATTGTTTCAATACTATTCTTAGCCTGGATTTGCTAGCATTTTTGGAAACTCAGTAAACTAAGCCCAAGTTAACGTCATTATTCTCCCGAGAAATCAATGCGAAGGACAGAAAGATCTAGTATTGAAAATCCTAATGCTATAATAATAATTAATAATAGTAGCTAGCATTTATATATTATATATACATATACATGTGTATATAATTTTATATTACTCCAAGACTTGCAAAGCATTTTACATATGTCATCTCATTTGATTTTCACAAAAACCCTGTGAGGTAGATGCCATTATTATCTTCATTTTATTGATGAGTAAATTGATAGATGCTAAATGCCTTGTCCATGGTTATATAGCTACTAAGTGTCTGAGGAAGGATTTGAAACCATGTCTCCTTAACTCGAGGGCAGCTAGGTGGCACAGTGGATAGAATACTGAATCTGGAGTCAGGAAGGCTCATGTTCATGAGTCAAATCCAGCCTCAGACACTTACTCACTGTGTGGCCAGGGCAAGTCACTCAAGTCTTTTTACCTCAGTTTTGTTATCTATAAAATGAGCTGGAGAAGAAAATGGAAAACCACTCCAAATTGGAAAATCACCAATGGCATATGAAGAGTCATATATGCCTGAAAATGACTGAACAAAAATCTAACTCCAAGAGCAGGGCTCTCTAGCTAACATCTAGCTACCAACATGAACCTGGTTCATTTAAGTCTTGAGTACTTTGAAACATGGCCTACATTTATGTAAAAAAAAATGATACTACCGATTCCTTACTAGTTCTAGGAGTATTGATAGATTAAACCAAGTCATACAAATTCTCTCCATCTTGTCCCATATGTTTAGTGGTAGCTGACTAAGATAGGAGATGCCTACTATTTGAAGTACAATGAAAAGAGTGAAATTGTTGGCCTGTATGGAAAGCAAAATTATTGGTCCAAATGGGGAGGGAACTTATGGTCTTGACTTTCATGTTTTAATCCAGGGGTGACAAACTATGGCCCAAGATTCAAATCTGGACCACAGAACCCCTCATTTTTTAAATCTAGAAAACCATTCTTAGCTATTGCCCCATACAAAAAAAGATGGTAGGTTGGATTTGACTGTCAGACCATAGTTTGCTGACCTGCTTTAGCCAACTGGGATAACATCATTTCTTTAAATTATGAGCTCTGAAAACAACTGCTTGATCACATGGTTCCATGGGGATATGATTGGGGATGTAGACTCTAAATGATCACCTTAATGCAAATATTAATAATATGGAAATAGGTTTTGATCAATGACACATGAAAAACCCAGTGGAGTTGCTCATTGGCTACAGGGTGTGGAGGGGAGGGAAAGAACATGAATCATGTAACCATGAAAAAATATTCTAAATCAATTAATTAAATAAAAATTTTCAAAAACAACCCCCCCCAAAATAAAATATGAGCTCTGAGAATATTCACAGATACTTCTCTTCTAACTCTGTCGGTGGTTTGTAGTTGATTAATGAATTCTATCCTTGGGTTCATTCTTTCCCACATGACAATTGGTTAGAAGCAGTTTTATGGCTGAAATATTAGAAATTATTTGAAACATCCTGAACTTTGAGCTGAATTCACAGAGTCAGATGATTCAATGATCTCTTTTTTGGGTCTGTGTTCAGCTTTTTTGTATCCTGTATTTATTCAGTTGAATATTTGCTGTGTATGCTGCTATCTCAGAAACTGTTTAGATAGGACTGAATAACCTTCCTTTAGTACAGCAAAATGGGCTTCACATTATTATTATCTGCCTGAGATTATTGGCTATGCTGAATCTTTTTACTGAGAGCAATAACAAGTAAATATTATAAACAAACTGCCATTTATTTTGAAATGCACAAACATGCCTGAATAGCTTTTATTTCTGAAAACTGAATGCTTCTTATGCTTCTTATCCTTATTCTATCAACTTGTCTGTTTTAGGACAAAGCAAACATTGTCCTGAGTATTATACTTCTAGGTAAAATAATCCATTTGAGGCAGATGGTGGCACTGGGCTTGGAATCAGGATGACCCCTCAGATACTTACTGGCTATGTGACCAGGGCAAATCACTTAGCCTCTGTTTGCCTGAGTATCCTCAACTATAAAATGGGAATAACAGTAGTAGCTGCCTCACAAGGTTGCTGTGAGACTCAAATAAGATATTTGCCAAAACCAAAACAACAACAACAAAAAGGATGAAGCACATTGCTTAGAACAGAGCTAAATAACTGATTATTCCCTTTCTTCCCTTATTCCCATATCTTTTCTCCTCTAGAGTCTGCTGAAGGTCTAAATAGTCACCGGAGTCTTAGATATATAGAATTACAAAGGAAACAAAATATAATTATCAAAAATATATATTTTTTAAATTTGAAAATTTTTATTTAATTAATTAATTTAGAATATTTTTCCATGGTTACACGATTCATGTTCTTTCCCTCCCCCCCTCCCCACCTCCAATAGCCAACACACAATTCCACTGGGTTTTATATGTGTCAGTCCAAAATATTTTTATTTTTTCAAAAATATTTTTAAAAAAGAAATTTGTTCACAGACCATAGATTAATCACCTCTCTTTCTAGGCACATTTTGAGAGAATTCATTGTCAAGATGCTCTGAGAGTTTGGGTGATCTCTGGAGAAAGGGAGATTGTTGGAATCACCCTGGTGTAAAATTGAATGTCGCATATATGATAATCCTTTTGGGAACTGGATACCTGTGTTTTGGATCTGAACCTGTTAATGTTGGCAGGATAAAGGAAAGTTCAAAGGATTACTTCAGGTCAGCTTCCCACACTAAGCATTGCCTCAGAAATGTAAGCTTTGGGGATCCAGTTGTGAGTGTCTGTGCGTGCGTGGATGTGATTGCACATGCAAGCATCATCACTTGATGCTTATTTTCTAGGAAAGTAGTTGAAATCAATTCCAAACTGAACTTTCACTTTTGGAATTCAAGAGCATTCACCTTCATTGATACTTGTAGACAGGATTTCCTCATCTGTAAAAGTGTGTGTTTGGCCAAAAGTGAGATTTCAGTATCAGTGGAGTAGAGTTCAGAGGGTTTGCAAAGAGTGGGAACTGGGTCATTAGTCTATGCTGCTCTGGGTCCTTAGAGTTCTGAGCTTCAAAGAATTAGGGTCTCTTTAAAAAAAAAAAACCTTAATTTTCCCCGTTTGACTTTGTAAGGACACATGCACCCTTATTTAAGAAAACTCAGGGGGGCAGCTGGGTAGCTCAGTGGATTGAGAGCCAAGCCTAGAGACGGGAGGTCCTGGGTTCAAATCTGGACTCAGACACTTCCCAGCTATGTAACCCTGGGCAAGTCACTTGACTACCATTGCCTAACCCTTACCACCCTTCTGCCTTGGAGCCAATACACAGTATTGACTCCAAGATGGAAGGTAAGGATTTAAAAAAAAAAAAAGAATCCTGCACATAAAATATAGCATAGGATTTAGATTTGGAAGGGATCTTCAAGGTCATCTAATTTAGCCCCTCATTTTACAGATGAGGACAGTGGGACCTGGGGTGGTGAAATGACTTTTGTAGTTGCTTAGTTGTTTTCAGTTGTGTCTGACTTCTTATGGCCCCCCCCCCCCTTTTTTTTATATTTTCTTGTCAAAGATACTGGAGTGGCTTACCATTTCCTTCTCCACTTCATTTTATAAATGAGGAAACTGAGGCAAATAGGTTAAGTGACTTGCCTAGGATCACACAGCTCTGAACTCAGGTCTTCCTGACTCCAGTGGGTAACTAGGTGACACAGTGGATAGAGTGCTACATCTGGAGTCGGGAAGACCTAAGTTCAAATCCAACCTCAAATACTTAATACCTCTGTGACCTTGGGGAAGACATTTAACCCTATTTGTCTCAGTTTCCTCATCTGTAAAATAAACTGGAGAAGGGAATGGCAAACCACTCTAATATCTTTTTAAAGAAAACATTAAATAGAGTCACAAAGAGTCAAACACAACTGAAATAACTTAGCAGCAACACCAATGACTCTAAGCCCAGTATTCAATCCATTGTGTCATCTAGTTGCTCATGACTTGCCTTAAGTCAATGAGAAGCAGAGCTGGGATCCATTTGAATGTCTCATATGTTTGTCTAAAACTTGACATATCTAAAATATAACTCATTGTCTTCCTTTTCAAACCCACCTTTCCCCATCACCTCCCTCTGCCTGCCTACCATCTTTCTAGTCACACAGATGCACATGCTTACAGTTTTTTTTTAAACCCTTACCTTGTGTCTTGGAGTCAATCCTGTGTATGGGCTCCATGGCAGAAGAGAGGTAAGGGCTAGGCAATGGGGGGTCAAGTGACTTGCCCAGGGTCACACAGCTGGGAAGTGTCTGAGGCCAGATTTGAATCCAGGACCTTAGATTCTAGGCCTGGCTCTCAATCCACTGAGCTACCCAGCTGCCTCCCCCCCCCCCCTTCATTATCTTTAACCTGAAATATGGCCTCAAAGATCTCATTACCTCTGGTCTCTTCCCTTTTCCAATATATCTTCTAGAGAGCTGCCAAATTGATATTCCTATAGCATGGTTTAGATAAGGTCACCCCTTTTCTCATAATACTTTGGTTGCCCTCTATTGTCTCTAGAATCCAATACAAACTCTTCTGTTTGGCATTTAAAGCTGCTTGTCCTCTGGTCCCAAACTAATTTTCCAAAATGATCATAAGTTAGGTCCCTTCATTTTCTCTATATTCAAGCCAAACTAGATTATTTATTGCTGCCCTTATCAAACAGTTCATATCTCACCTTCTTGCTTTTGCACAGACTGTGCCCCATTCCTATTATGCTGGCTCTTCTCATCTCTTCCAAGCTTCCTTCCAAGCCCAGTTTAATGACCATCTCATAGCAAGCTTTTCCTGATCTCAGTTGGTGCTCTTCTCTCACCTCCCAAATTATTTTCTATTTATGCTGTATATATTTAGTTTATACTACTCAGTGTGTATTTTTCTTTTCCCTAAGAGAATGAGTTTCTTGAGGGTAGGATCTACTTTTCAATTTTTTAAACTAGCACCTAGGAGAGCGCCTAGCCCATAGGCAGTGCTTCAGAATGCATATTGTATAGAATTGAATTGAATTGCATGATTAAGGGGTCTCAGAGTACATCTAGTCCAGTCCTCTGATTTAACAGAAAAGGAAACTGTGGCCTTGAGAAGATGGAATGATATGACTTTTATATGGTGTTTCAGAAAACTAGTTTATAGAGAAAGGCTGCTCTGTAAAGGGGAAGATTCTTCCAGTGAGCAATAGGACATTTGCTCTCAAAAGAAAACCAAGGGCTAAGCATGTTGGTACATTTCTATAATCTCTGTTGCTGGGGATGCTGAAACTCATGAATCTCTTGAGTTTTTGAAATCTCAGCTACAATTAACCAAGCCAAGCAGGTGTCTTCACTCAGTTTGGCATGAATATGGCGAGTCTCCAGGAATGGGGGAACATCAGACTGCCTAAGAACCAGGTCAGAAACAGAGCAGGTCAGAGATACCATGCCAATCAGTGGGACCTGGCCCATGAGCAATTTCTGCATTTCTAGACTGGGCAATGTAGAGAGATTAATTTTTGTTTTTAAGGGAAATAACAATAATAATAACTAATACTACTATAAAACTAAAGTCTGTCTTTCTGGGAAAGAAGTCTTGTATAGTGCTTTGATAAAGGAATTTTTCATCTTCCTAATCTTTGAAACATTTTGACAACAAGGTATATTTAAAAAGAAAAAAAACATGGTTTTTCTCTTAATGGTAGGATAATTGAAGGAACTCTTGTCCTGGAGCTGGAAGAATTGGGATCTAGTTTCTGTCACATCATATATTCTCTGTTTGACCCCAGGTAAATTTGAGTTAATCTCTAAGGGATTGTTTTCTCATCTGTAAAATAAAGTCAAGTGTATCTCTTTGACCTCTACTGGAAAATTGCTCTGAAGATCAAATGAGATAATATTTGTGAAAGGTCTTTGTAAAGTATAAAGGGGTAAATAAATATGTGGTTAAATTCTCTCCTGGATCTGCGAGCCTTATATTGATGTCCCCTCCATATTATTACCTAACAATAATTATAATTATAAGTCTAACAATCCTGTGTGACTCTGGTCGAGGTACTCCCCTAATTTTGTCGTGGATGACTCTATCCAATAAGCTAAAGTATTTCCTTGCCTTTCTCTTGGCCTCCAAATATTAACAGGGAAACACATGGACTATGAGCCACCCCATACTCTCCCCACTTGACCAGCCTGTCTTTTTTTTTCTTTTTAAAAATGTTTTTCTGTCTTTTTCTTCCCAAGAAATTTCTTTGTTGAATATTTTGTACCTCTTCATCTTTATAGTTCCTTGTTTACAGTGTCCAAGTCTACTCATTCCCACCAAGCACTGCTCCATTACCCTTTGGATAATACTTAATTTCAATTCTCTAGAGACTGAATTTCCAAGATTCACAGCCAGGATGGAAGAATACAGGTATTTTAAAAGTTGGGCTTTTAAATATGTACAAAATAGTAGATTCTGGACTATGAATTTTTATTTTTGTATGAGATTTCAACTTTTAATATAGCCAAAAGTGTTCAATCTATTCACTTTTCTTCTATTTATTCAGAAATGTTTTTATGCCAAAGAATCTCTGCACTCTGTATTTGTTTGTACCAATGCACACAGCCAAGCTATGAATTTAACTTCTCTGATGGTGCAAAAACTGAGCTGGGTGGGTACATCATGGTGCTAAAATGCTTTCTGGTAGCTGCCAAAATGTTGCTTTTAATGTGATCTTCATTCCTAGCTTTAGACTTGGCTTATGTGCATATGCCCGTAAAAGTACAGAGTACAACCATCATGAGGAAAATACACACTCATACACACACACACACACACACACACACACACACACACACACACACACCACCCAGCATGATATACAGACTTTCAAAAGATATTTGAAGAAGGGAAGAAATTCAAAAATTCTTGGAGTGGAAAAAATGGGCCTGGATGTGTTGCTAAGGGACAAATGACCACATCAGGTTTTACTCAGTTTAGTTTCCAGCTGGGCTTGGGATAGTTTAGATGTAACCCTGTGGGAGGTAGAGGGATATATTAGATCAGTGTTTTCCAAACTCCTCTAGTTTGTGACTCCTCTTGGAACTTATTGGAATACTTCATGGAGAGCAGGGAAGAAGGCAATTCTCCCTGCCCTCTTTCCTTTGACTGTCTTTCCAGCCATTTATCTATCTATCAGTTCAGTTTAAATATTTCTTCACACTTCTAAGTCTCTGGGCAGGGATTTTATGCCAATTGGGGCCAGAAATAGTTATGAGGCACAAAATGTAGAATGCCTACTGGGCAGAAAGCATAAGGGATAGCTGTCTAGCCATGGCCCAACCATCCCTCAATTTGATGATGCCTTCAAATTCCCCAGAGTTGCCACCATCTTGCCTGTCTCCATATTGCATCTTAAAGTATTTGCTATCTCCTTTTCTATCTTTTTGGTAAATTTTATTACATCTACTTTCCACCCTGAAGTTTCCAGGCCAACATCAACAAAGGGAAAACAAAGGAGATGGTATAGCACAGTGGGAAAGAATCCTGAAGTTGGAGTTTGATGACTTACATTCAGATTGTACCTCTTCTACTTATTGTGTGACATTTAATAAGTCACTTAACTCCTCGGGCCTTAGCTTCATTTATAAAATGAACAATTCAGGCTTGATGATCTTGTGAAGGTGCTTTCCCTTGCTAAATCTTTGATCCAACAAAGATGCCAATGAGGAAACAATTAGACTAGAAAACTTCCAGGGTCTTTCCTTTACTCTGGGTCTATATTCTTTGTGACTTTTGTGATTGCTGTGAAGTTAAGTTGGAATAAGAGCTCAGAAATTTTTCTTTCTCCTGATAGGAATTGAAATTAATTCCTCAATTAGGCTCAATTTCAGGATCTGAATCTTTCTTATCCAACATTTTGCTTCTGAATTCTCACCATATTCCACCATTTCTCTTTGTCATCTTAGACCAAGACCTTCTCACTTCTTATCCACACTGTTGTAATAAGGTAATGATCAGTGTCCTAATCTCTAGTCTCCTCTCTCCTATCTAGACTCCACAAAGTTGCACAAATACTCTTTCCAAGGCTCAAATTAAACCCTATTTCTACCTCACTCAAAAGTCTCCTGTAACTCCCTATTGTTTCTTGCATAGAATACAAACTCTTTATCCTGGCATTTAAGACTATTTGTCTTCAGCATTCTTCTCATACCGACTATGGTTTATGCTCAAGTTTGATTAGAAATGAATGGGTATGAAGGGAAGTGAGAGGAAATAAAATAGAAAAGGTATATGATGACCAGATGGTGGAGAATTTTAAGAATCAGGGAGTGTAGATTGAATTATATTCAAATGATTATATTATAAAAGCATATCTTGTATTATAAAAGCATTTGGGAACCATTAGAATCTTCTGGAGGAAGAAAAGGAAAAGAGGGTAACCTGGTCAGACTTCTATTTTAGGGTGAATAGTTTGGAAGAAGGATGAATAATCAGGAGGCTATTATAACATTTCATAGGAGAGGCAATGGAGATTTTATTTAGAGAGGTAGCTGGGAGAGCAAAGAGAAGGGGGTAGATATGAGAGATATAGTGTAGAACTTGGCAACTGATTAGATATGGTAGAGGAGAAATAAGAAACAAGTAAAATATGAATCAAAAAGAGGATGGTAATACTATTAACAAAAATGGGGATATTTAGGTGAAGGATGGGGTTTAAGAGCTTGGAACACTTTAAATTTCTTTTTTTTAAGCCCTTATTTTTTGTCCTAGAATCAATACTAAGTAATGGTTAAAAGACAAAAAAGTGGTTAAGGCTAGGCAATTGGAGTTAAGTGAATTGCCCAGGGCTACACAGAGATGAAGTGTCTGTGGCCATATTTGAACCCAGGACCTTTTACCTCCTAGTCTTTCTCTTTATCTACTGGACCAACTAGCTGCCCTAAGGACATGTTAAATTTGAGATGCCTGTGGGACACTCAGGTAGAGAAATCTAGCAGGCAGTTGGTTTTATAGAAATAGAGTATAGGAGAAAGATGACCAAACAGATGCATTTGGGAGTAATCTGCATTTATTTGATTCTTAAAGACATTTAGTTTTCAATATTCAATTATCTATTTAATAGTTCACTAGCATTTGCATAGCACTTCAAAGTTTGCAAAGCATATATACCTATATTTATAAATATAACAAGGGATAGATGATTGTAGGGAGGATGACTAATCAGGATATGTGTATATATGAAAATATACTCCCTGATATCTATATTTATATCTATGTAGATTAGTCATTTGAATCTCACAGCAACACTACCAGGGTAGTCACTATCCCTGTTTTGTAGATGAGAAAACTGAGGTTGAGGCAGAACTAGAACTCAGGTCTTACTGATTCCAATTCTTATTTTCTATCTACTGCATCACCTAGCTATTTAAATGCCAATACCCTTGTAAAGATTAATGCCTTAAACTTACACCGATTTGTACCTTTGTAGTAATGTCTAGTTGAGGGGAAGAGGCACCTATGCGACAGAATGGGGAAGAGGAATCCCCAAAAGAAGGGTATTTGGATAAAAAATATGAGAAGTGCCTATTTCACAGTTTTGCAACAGGCCAGTCCTATTCCTGACATTCAATATTACAGTAGACTCAAGGGAATTTTGGACTTCCCTAAGAAGCAGTTCTATATGAGCCCAGTTAGAAAAAGTGCCAGAAAAGCTCCAGAACTGGTGAAATTGGAGGCAATAGGTAACAAAGATGGAGCAAAATAGAGCAATGCCCATCAAGGACATTCCAGATACTGTCAAGCTCTACTTCTGATCCCTACCTTGGTTGGAGGAAATTCATTATTATTTGGTGACTATATTGAGAAGAGGACTTTGAATTATTGTTTATAGGAAAAAATTGTGAAATGAAATTAACTAAACTTGAACACAATTTAAATTTGGTTAGTATCTTAGATGTTGAAAATTGTAGGATTTAAATTAATTTAGTGATCACATTTTTCATAAATTTAGTCCCACTTTTTTAATTTTTAACCCTTATAAAATGGGTACTGAATATTTGTCCAACTTAAAAAGTATTTAAAGCTAGAGAATTTGCCATTTGTTTCCCTCTCCTAAAGGTCTTTGAAAGACCTAAATGTTTTAAAAGTTGTAGCACAAAGTCTTTGAGGGTTTGGGTCCATGCAAGCCCACAAATGAAAATACAGAGTGAAATCTGATCAAGCCTGGAACTCTGGTAATAAGCTTACTCAGGCCCAACAAGATTGCTATAGACTGGAAAATGTAATTTCAATAGGGCCTGAAGAGAGAGAGTGCAATAAAGACCAGTTTGTTTTATTACCTATTTTTTTTTTTGAGGAAGGGGGAGAGAGAAGGCTTAGGAAGTATCTTAATGGATGAAATGGGAGATGGTTTTCGAAGACAGAGCTTGATAAAAAGAAGCCAGCACAATTTCTCAGAAGTAAAGGTCATGCTTCTTTAATTTTCTGGAATTCACGAAGGTTTTATTGTAACTGTAGAAAAGCCGGAATTGGAAGACTATTAAGGTTTCTAGTTCTTGGTGCCCAAAGAGCATGAGTGATTAAGGTTACTTTGAAAGGATAACAAAACAACTTGGCCATCTGGTTTCCCTTGTTGTTCAGTAATTCAGTGAAAAGATTAGTCCAGTGGATGGGTATTATATGGGTACTATGTTGAAAACCTATTGCCTGAATATTACAGGGTACATTGAGGAACCAGCACCCAATGAAGAAGATTGAGCACAAAAGTTCCTACCAAAGTAGGAGTCAGATTTATAAAGGATGAGAAAATCAGAAGAACAAATTTGGATTTTTCCTTGGAATTGCAAGTTATGTGGCTTGTCTGTGCCCAAGTGAAGGAGGTTGATTCTCTAGCAAACTTGAATTCTTCCCTTGCTTCTGGGGTGCCCAAATTGGTGGTGCACAAAACCTCTGTAGATAAAACACGACACAGTAAGAGAATCTAGACTTCTTGAGTTGGAAGGCAACTTGGAGGCCATCTTGTCCAACAAATAGCTGAAATATAAATTCCTTCCACAACATCTTTGTCTAAACATCTGGCTCACTTTGCTTTAAGATCACTAGCATCAGAGAACTAACCTCATGTCATGGTCCATTCCATTTTATGTTAGCTATGTCTTGGAGACTTACTAAATACCTGAATCTCTGTCTTGCTATACCTTCTGCCCACTGAATCTAGTCAGAACAAATTGATTTTCTTTCACATGATATAGTCCTTTAAATGTTTAAAGACATCTATCAGGTCTTCATGCCATCCTCTTCTCTTCACAGAATCTCTTTGTTAGGCTAGAGCAGTTTGGACCCATTCAGATTTTTTACAAATCACTGATTATTCTACTTAACCACAAGAGAAGCTAATACAGTTTATCATCTCTGTGGAGTTCATTTTCAGTTTTTAGTCACTTTGAAAGTATATGGTATTAGGTTAATCAACCTTTCTGGTCTTCCTCCTTTGGGCACACTCCAGCTTGCCGATATCCTTCTTCAAAAGTGGCATCATAACCAAACATAGTACTCCAGAAATGAGCTGACCAGGAAGGATAATAGTCATCCTACTGTAGACTTCATTCTGGACACTCTCCTACTCTTAATATAGTTCAAATTGAATTTTTTTTTTCTGGCAACCACCTCACATTGTTGACTCACATAAAATTTACAATTCACTTAAATCTTACTTTAAAAAATCAACAATTTCTAATGGCCTTTCTCTTCTCCTGTACTTAGGCAACTGAACTTTCAGAATGAATGTGGGGCCTTCCATTTATCTGTATTCAATTTTGTTATTTGATTTGGTCTTTGATGGCAACTTAAGAAGGAATAAATAGGTCTGTGTTGCAACCTAGGTTGTAAGTCTGGATGGCTGTGAGTTTGGTGGTGCCTTTGATAGCAGTAGGAAAATTAGGAAGTGGGGGGGGGCTTAGAAAGAAAGAAAACAAGCTCAATTTTGGACATGTCAATTTTAAAAAGTGTATTGTACAGCCAGTTAGAGATACCCAGTGGTCAGTTGGAAATGTAAGACTGGAGGTTAGTAGGGCTGGATAAATAGTTCTGAGAATTGTTGGCATAGAGATAATTGAATCCATGAGATGAGATTTCCAAATGGAATACAACAGAGGGAGAGGCAGCTAGGCACCTTAGTGAGTAGAGAGCCAGGCCTAGAGATGGGAGATCCTAGGTTCAAATGTAGCCTCAGATACTTCCTAGCTGTGTAGTTCCTGGCAAGTCACTTAACCCCCATTGCCTATCCCTTACTGATCTTCTGCCTTGGAACCAATACCCAGTATTGATTCTAAGACAGAAAGTAAAGGCTTAAAAAATAAAAAATAAAAATAATATAGGAGAAGAGAAGAGGGCCCAGGACTGAGGTTTTGAAGACTCTTATGGTCAGTGGGTATAATTTGGATGAAGATACAGTAAAGAGTACTGAGAAGGAGCAGGAAGACAGATAGAAGAAGAAACAGGAGAGAGAAGTCTCCCAAACACCTATAGAGAAGAGACTATCAAAGAGAAGATTATTGAAAGTGTCAACAGCTGCAGAGAGGTTAAGAAAGATCAAATTAAGAAAAGACCAAAGATTTGACAGCTAAGATGGATTATTAGTAATTTTGGAAGCTTTTGATTGAATGAGATCAGGAGTCAGACAGTAGAAGATTAAGAAGGGAGTGAGAGGAAAAAAGTGGAGTTCAGGTTAAATACAGAAAAAAAAATCATGCATATTTTTTCTGGAGAATCCTATTATTAAATATTTTCCAGTGTAATAATAATAATAACTGACATTTTAAAAATGATTTTAAGGTGTGCAAAGTGCTTTCTATTCATATATCATGCTCAAGGATGGTGATAAAAATGGTATTATTTGTGGCAATCAAGAGATTATAATTTTGGAGTCAGTAGTTTCAGTTGAATGATGATATCAGAAGCCAAACTTGCCTAGCATTAAGAGGGAGAAGAAAGGAGAGGAGACACCCAACTTCAAATAGCCTTCTTAGGGAGTTTAACTAAGAAAGAGAGCAGAAGCATGATGAATGATAATTTTCAGAGATGGATAGATCAAATGAGAGGTTTTTAAGCATAGAGAATACATGGGAGTGTTTGTAAGTAGAAGGAAACATACAGTAGAAGATCGGAAGAGATTTAAGGTTTATGAGAGAGTAAGCAGTTAGGTGATGCTGTGGATAGAGCACTGGACTTGGAGTCAAGAACATTTATCTTCATGAGTTAAAATCTGACCTCAGATATTTACTAACTTTATGACCCTGTATAAGTCACTTACCTCTATTTACCTAAGCTCCTCATTTGTAAAAAATGGCTTAGAGAAGGAAACATCAAACCAGTCCAGGATCTTAGCCAAAAAACAACAACAAAAAAATCCAAATGGGATCAGGAAGAGTCAGACAGAAATGAACAACAATAAAGGAATGATAGATGGGAAAATTGCTGGAGAAGATGGAATGGTTATAATTGCCATGCCATGTAGAACACTAAGAAGGAATCCAGTAACTGCAGGGACTTCTGAATAAAGTGAAAATTATAAGGACAAAGCAAAATCCATCTTTTGTAGAAAACTCCTATTACCCAAAGGTGACCCTTTTTAATAATGTTAATTGAGCAAACAAGGATTCCCAATTGATGACTAGATTCTCCAATTGTTCCTCCATGCTACTAATTTAGCCTGACACAAAATGAAAGAGTCTTACATTTGAGCTCATAATCAGTAAAAATAATTCTTTCCTCTCCATTGAGTCTTCACCTTCTCCAAGGACTTGTCATACTTCCTAACATAAAATATTCTAGAAATGGTCCCTTACTGAATAAAAAGAATCCTAGTGTGGGAAAAGTTCAAGCAACAGATTCCAAGATGGTATCTATCTTCTCCATTGGGATGAATCACTTTCAAGTAGGAACCCAAAGCCTGAGACAGCTAGATGGCACAGAATGCTAGGACTGGATTCAGGAAGAACTGAATTAAAACCCGGATTCAGACACTAGCTGGGTGACCCTGGGTTTGTTTCAGTTACCTCAATTGTAAATTGGGGATAATAACAGCACCTAGTTTTCAAATTGTGAGGACTGAATGAGATTATATTTGTGAAGCACTTAACAAAGTGCCTGGAATATAGTTGGTACTATATAAATGCTTATTCCTAGAGAGTCAATTTTCTTCTTCCTAGAGAGTCAATTTTCCTTTTCCAAACCTGCATGGCTCAAGAAATCCTTAGGCTTCTTTTTGCTGCTACTTTTTGGCTTTAGTTTTTGCTTAATCCAGGAATTTTCCCCTTTCATCTTCTTCTTTTGGTGTGGATTCTTCAACAAGAACAGTTGCCTGCAGCATCCTTCTGCCAGAGAACTTTGAATCTATGTATATTTCTTTAGCTCTTCAACTTCTGGATTGCATATATAGCTTCTTTTTTAAACACCTTAAGGTGCCATTTTATTGTTGTCTTTCAGGAATTTCAGTCGTCTGCCTCTACAACCCCATTGGGCTTTTCTTGGTAAATATACTAGAGTGGTTTGCCATTATTTCTCCGGCTTGACAGATGAGGAAACTTAGGCAAACAGGTTAAGTGACTTGCCCAGAGTCACACAGCTAGTAAGTGTCTGGGGCTGGATTTTAATTCAGGGAAATGACTTTTCCTGACTTCAGGCCCAGTACTCCCTCCATCACTCCTCTGGGGTATCACTTAGGAGGATCAATTAGCTTTAAATTTTCAACCTCTCTTCATGAATATGTAATAATCAGGGAATGACAAGTTCAGTACTAGTAAAGGAGAGAGAAAAGAGGAGAGGCTTATCTATATAAAGTAGAACTGAAATGAGCACTGATCTTTTGGAACTCCAACAACTGAGTTCAATTCCCAACTCTGCCACTCTATTCACCTGTATGAACTTGGGCAACTCACTTAACTTTCTCAGTGTAAGTTTCTTAATCCATAAAATAAAGGGTTTGGACTCTGTAACATCTGAGTTACACTTTATATCTAAAGCTTGGATCTGAGGTCATTTTATTTACACCCGTTTCCACCCCATAATTTTACAGATGAGAAAATATAAAGTCTAGACAGATTATAAATCTGCAGGAGTAATAAGTGAATAAATATTAAAAACAATAAATAAGTAAATAAAATACTAACAGGCAAGTATCTGATGTAGGATTGAAACTCAGGTCCATTGATTTGTCCACTACATCACGTTTCCATCACTACTAGGACTAGAATGATAATTTATGATCTAGAATCTCATGAACCAAAATTATAAAAGACAAAAAGGCATGTGGATGGGTTGCAATCTATACCCACCCATGTGGGAGCACCCATATCTTCAAATTTAAAGATCCACCAAAGTATCAAATTGTACAATTCAGCATGGGATAAATCTTTAACCCTACCCCTTCTCTCCTTTTGAACCATTTACATGTACAAGGAAGAATGGAATTCTTTTTACTATTGTTTAAGGCCACTGATTGACTGTCCAGGCCAACAGAGGAAACAGACATGTCTTTGAAGTTAAACCCAGGTCTTGCACAAGAATAAAATATGTCTGGAGTGATCAATGCCAGTAGAAAAATTATTTTGCCACCATTGTCAGTGCCTACTCCCAAGAAACATGGAGAAGAGACTCCATTCCCTTAACTTGCTGTTTAAAAGAAGTTAACTGTCAAAGATTTGTATATTTAGAAATAGCCAAGGGCTATATAAAATTAAGAGTAGACTAGGTGTGCCCCTAGGGCTATAGGTTTTCTACCCCAGCTTTAGGGTATGTGATGATAATTACTCCAAGTTTATGCTTTCCCCTGAGGCACAGCCTACCCTTGGTTTAACTGCCCAACTTAGAGGTAAAATTAGAACTCACTATTCAGCTTTTATTGGGCTTCCTTTCTTTTCTATGTCAAAGCTATCTGAAGAGTCTAACAAAATCTGAGAATGAGAGAAACTGTGAAAGAATGGAACCAGAGATAGGTGAGAGTTGTTAGCAATATACTAGTTCAGCCCCCCCCCCCCAATACTTAGCTTTATTACAATCTCTACAAATGGATCTAATGAAAATGGTGTCAAAATGTGCCCTCTCTAAGGAACCCTTCGTTGAAAGACCTTGTGTATAACTTAATTCCTCATATTAGTGTAAAACTGAGAACCCTGCTCCTTGCTGAATTGGAGAATCAGTGATAAGACTTAGTTTGTGATGGGGTTCAAATGCTGGTGTCCTCTGAATGAGATGCTAAAGGAAATTTTGCACTAGGGATGTTGTCAAAGGTCAGTGGTTCTCAAACTTCCATTAGTTAAGCTATCATTCCCTAATAAAAGACTTTGGAGCAACCAGCACTATCTATAAAAAAGATTTTCTAAAGCATTTCTAGTTGATGGTACCAAATAATAAGAAGCTGACTAAAAATGAAGCCAAACTTTTGAAATAATAACACTCTTTTTTCTGTTGACAAAGGAGATACTAAAGAGTGATTCTCCCAAACTCCATACTTTTTTTTTTAATTTTCTAAACCAGTCTTCTTATTTCAATTTAGAAGAATTTAAGTATCTCTAAAAATCACATTTGTTCTAGTAATGTCTTCCTTCTGTAATTTATTTCTTATTTCTCTTATATGCAGCTTGCTTTGTATGTATTTGTATGGTGTCTCCCCCATTAGATTATAAACTCCTTGAGGGCAGGGACTGTCCTTTGCATCTTTTAAAGCATAGTGCCTGGCATATAGTAGGAGCTTAATAAATATTGATTGTTTGATTGGTTTTTCTCTCCTCTCCCAGCCATACTCTTCTAGAGAGGATCAGTGGCAGAAAACATTTGGGTAGGTAAGATTAACTTTAAGTCAATCTGGAATTAAAGAGGGGATAGAACAATTATTAAAAAAAATAGAATTAGAGTTGGAAAGAACCCAATACACCACAGACCAACCCATAGCTAAATAAGAATGTCATCTTTGAGAGTCATTTAGCTTTGGTTGGAAGATATGGAGGAAGGAAGAATTCTGTTAACTCCTAAGGCAGCCCATTCTGCTTTTGATAGCTCAGATTATTAAGAAATTTTCCTTATATTGAGCTGAAATCTGTTCTCTGAAACTTTGACCCATCATTTCTAGTTCATTTGATCAAGGATTTAGAATTAGAAGGACTTTGAGTGGTTATAGTTTCTAACACTTGTATTTTACTTTTGAGGAAATTTAGGACTAGAGAAGTTAGGTGATTTCCCCCCCCCCTCTGCTCTCTGGGGTGAAGTAGGACTAATCAAATCCATTTCCTATGTAGAAATTTTTTAAATACCTGAAGACAGCTATCTTGCCCCATCTTTGCCTTCTGTTATCTGTTTCTCTTTTGAAAACTGTCTGTTCATATCCTTTGTTACTGTTCAGTTGTTTTTCATTTGTGCCCACCTATTCATGACTCTATTTGATATTTTCTTGGGAAAGATACCAGAGTGGTTTGCCATTTTCTTCTCCAGCCTATTTTACAAATGAGGAAACTGAGGAAAACAGACTAGCCCAGTGACTTGCCAGGGATCATATAGCTTAGTAGGTATCAGGCTGGATTTGAACTCAGATCCTCCTGAACTCCAGACCTAACACTCCATCCACTGTGCCAATTAAATTAAATATCCTCATTTACTTTTACTAGTTCATGTATAGCATGGCACTGATTCCTTTCATATTCATCACCTCTCTTTGGATATCAATACTCCCTCTAGTTCAACCCATATCTAACAAGAATTATGTTGCCTAACTGCAGATCATATTCAGTCTATTACTTTTTATGGTCCCTTAAGTTCATTACAAAAGAAGGTAGCTGAAAATATAAAAATGAGATTCAGAGACCTTTTTCTCTGGATTCCTTCCTAATAAAATATTAATAAACATTTATATAGTTCTTGAAGGTTTGCAAAATACTTTACAAATATTATTTCCTTCTGTTGTCATCACTACCTTGGCAGGTAGGTGCTATTATCTTCTTTTTGCAGATGAGGAAACTGAGGCAAACATACTGGCTTACCCAGGGCCACACGTTTGTATGTTTCTAAGCCCAAATTTAAACTCAGAGGTTTCTGGTTCCAAATCTGGTGTGGTAAATACAGTGTGTATTTATATAAATACAGTAAATATAAATACAGCAAATACACTGTGCTACCTACTTGCCTTTAGCTTTTTTAGTACTCTTAAAGGAGTTCATAGATATAGTAACTATATTTTTAAAGTCAAAGAATAAACAAACAAAAAACCTAAGAGAAGTGGTCTGACAAAGGATCTTTTCCTGATTTATAAGACGGAATTTTTGAAATCAATATTGTATTGGAAAATCTTGGACATGTGGTCTTCTTTCTTAGTCACCTAATGGATAGAAGAGGAAGAAAAGAACAAAGAAAAAGTAAAGAAAGAAAGTTGTGGATGATTGGGGCTGTTGAAAAGGGATCATAGATGGAAAAGAGTCTTGGGGAATAGCCAAGGGAAAAGATTGCAGCTGGATTGCAGCTGGGTTAACAGAGGAGAACCAAAAAATTATCAAGGTAGCTCCTGCCTCTCTAATGTTTGATTCTAATTTTAGATCCCCAAAGTTCAAGGCTATATACAGCCTCAAGGGGAAGAGAACTTGGTTGATCTCCTTTGAATTCTTTCTTTAAACTCTGGTATTTGTTGGTAGAGGTTTTTGACCCAAATAGGCACTTGGAACAGTAGTGCTGTTACTCAGGTTGATAATCTGAGCTTTGGAAGTCCTGACTGGTCTCAGTGATGATGCACATCAGAGTTAATTTCTGACCTTTCCCTTGTGCTTGGAAGATTATTTGACACAAGCCTTGAAAGCAAAGTACCAGATTTCCAGGTCCTGGTGGCACACAGGACCTCACTAACTCATGATAGATGGAGGGCACAAGTATAATTGTAATATCAACATCAGATAGTCACCAAAATGGGGAGCAGTGCAGATGATATTGCATGAGCTACTTTGCAGAAATGGAAGGAATCTGTGGCACATAGTACCAAAAACATTGGTGAGCATGATTCGCCATTTTTAGGTAATAAGTTAGAGCCATTTGCTATGGTGACTCCCCCCTGTAAGTTTGAGGAGCTTTAAAATGAGAAAGCTTGGTCAATTTCTCTTACCCATTTCATTTCCTACATTTGGTGGCAAATGCCTCCATAAGTGAGTGTATGTGATAAGCCAGCATCTGCATTGAAGATAGCAAAATGAGGAAGTTCAGACACAAGTCTTATGTGTCCAAAAGAGCTTTTTGAAGAGGATATTCTTCAGTTAGTTGGAGATGGGAAGGGTTACAGGAGTCCTAAATCTGCATCCAAGATTGTGATGGTGGTATGGCAGTTCTTTCCAAGAGTTCCTTTTTTTAGACCAGACAGATCCCTTCTCTGAAGTGTATTAGAACTCTTTATTCTTCAGGCATTCTGGGATGGTGATTCACTTGCATATCTGTGCTTCGGAGTCTTTAAGTAGAGTCATTGGTTGAGGAATAAAAGAATATGGATCATGTTTCCTCATTTACTCAAAGTTGTCTAATATGGGATATGTGGAGGGTCATGGGTTTAGATGGACACATTTATGAAACTAGAATTGGTAAAATGGAGAGAAAGATTCTTGGTTAGTTTCAGAGGTAAAAACCAAACAGCTAAAAATAGCATATTATTTAAAATGAACAAGGGCTTATCCAGACAATTCTGCCTTTTACATTGCCTTTTTGTCTAGAAATCCTCCTTTTCTAAAACTTCACTTTTTTGTTTTTGTTAAAGTTACCAGTAATATTTATTCTTTAAGGTTCATAATTTTGGCATTCTTCTCAACTTTTCACTCTTCCTTGCCTTATTTAGCCAATCAGTTGCCAGATTTTGCTCTTTCTGACTTCATATCACTTGAATTTGATTCCTTTTCTCTACCGCACAGCTACCGCTTTAGCTCAGGACTCCATCATCTCTCATCTGCTCAATTGTTGCAACTTCTAGTTGATCTCCTGCTTTTAAGTCTCTCAACATTTCATTCCATTCTACATATTTCCAGAAGTAACAACAACAAAAAGGAAACCACTGGAGTTGATTAAATAGGGGGTTTAGGTCTGAATCCCCTACTTAATCAACTCCAGCGGTTTCCTTTTTTTAGTGTTGTTGCTTCTGGAATAAAAGATTAATTCCTCTGTTTGACTTAAAAATTTTTTATAATCTGGTTCCAACCTATCCTTCCAAATTTATTGGGCATTACTTCCTTCTCCTACTTTTTGACATCTAGTCAAATTGGCTTTCTTTCTTTTCCTCATGAATGATACTCTACTTCCTGTGTCTCTGCCTTTGCACTGAACATCTTCCATGCCTAGAATATACTCCCTCCTTACCTCTGACTTGTGAAAACTCTTCTTTTCTCAAAATGTACCTCAAGTATTACCTCCTACATGTAGCCTTTTCTCTCCCTCCTTCAACTGCTAGTACATTCCTCCTCCCAAACTATATTGGATTTAACTACTTTGTACCTATCTTTTTTATTTTATGAACATAAACTGATATAAATGAATATATAATGAAATGATATAAACTAAATGATAATTTAATATAAATAAAATGTATCATAAAGTAAATGATAAAATGAAATGATATAAACTATTACATATGCTTGTTGTCTTCTCTATTATAAGGTAAACCCCCTTATCTATAAGGATTGTTTCATTCACTATCTTTGTATTGATTCTCAGTCCAGTGACATATAGTAGATACTTAAGAAATGCTTGTTTGTTGTTGATTGGCCAGTATGAGGAACATGGCCATTGGTTGTTTGCTCAGAATGAAGATTAAAGAGATTGGAATGGTGAAGGGTAGCTAGCTATGGTCTTCCACCCTACTATGTTATGTGGGAATGATAAGTCAGATTCTAAGGATGGAGGGGAAAGAATAAACCTCTGGTACATATAGAACCTAATGAGGGAAGAAAAGCTTTTATTATCAATATATTTATGTGTAAATGTGTATATAGATGTATCTATTTCCCAGAATATCATATCAATTCATTTACATTATCCAGAGGAAGGATGACACTTGAATTTACAGAATTCTAAGAAGCAAACATAATCTTATTCCTATGACAAGAACAGTTATCAAAAGCATAAACCAGATGCCATGAAACAAATGATGATAATCATAATTTAAAGAGACTCAAAATTAGCGGCTAATGTTATTGTTTCTACTTTCTTTCAACTTCATTCAATGAAATAACTAATTGATATTTTTATACAAACACATACATATAGGTACTTCATATAACAGCAGGCTTCTGAAAAGTTAAAATTGAGGGATTCTCAAAGGGCGACCAAATGTAGGATGGTGGGCACAACTACCATATAGGTGGAAAGACATTACCACTGAAGAATTGGACAAGAGAAGTAATGGAAGTAGTGTAAGAGTAAGTTAAGTAGTGAAGCAGATGTACAACTGGCTAAGGGGAGTCAGTCATTTGGCAAGAGAAAAAGTTAGTTAGCAAATCTGATTAGGCTAGTTGCATGGATTTGAAGGGAATACCTGTTAAGATGAGATCAAATCTCTTAGAACAAGGCATTATGCAATTTTTTCCCAACATGGGACTAATAGATGTAGATAAATCACTGAGTCTCCTTCCAGAAGGAACTTACTATCAAATTGAGCAACTTAACCATAAATGAACAATCATCCAATATGTGAGCTTTTATGTCTCATATGGCACAGACATACCACAGTGCCAGAGAAGAGGGAAGAGAAAGAGATGAAGTATTTATATAGTACCTACTATGTGCCCGGCATCATATTAAACATTTTACAAATATCTCACTCAATTTTCACAACTACCCTTCAAGGAAGGTATTGCTGGTAAGTAGAGCCCAAGACCATATAGTTAATGTGTCTGAGTCTGGATTTGAACTTAGATCTTTCTGACTCTAGGTGCATTGCTCTATCCTCTGTCATCAAGATGCCTCAGCTAGTGAAGAAGGTATAACTTTTATCTGGGATGGTTTTTAGCATTTAGGTTGGGTTTTGAAATATGGTAGGATTTTGGTTAGTCAATGTGGCAAGCCAGGTATCATAGATAGAAGACACACTGATCTTTTATGGGATAAGATAAAGGTAAAGTTACTTGTTAACTTCTACTCACCATTATCCAAAATCAGTATTTATGGGATTTTGGAATCATGTAAGGATAATTTTGAGAATTTGAACTATCCAGCCCTTAAAGTAGAATTGAATAGACATAATAAATATATTTATTTGTGTAGATAGAGCTGTACAGGACTGAAGCATTAATTCTAGGAAGGAGCTGTGCTTGGAGTAGAGGAGAGGGTGAGAGGACTAAAGGGGATATCAACTCATCTTTTTCTTAGTATTGCTGGAAACAGTGAGAAAGAGGGCACATCAAGAGGGGCAAATATCTTATCCTTTCTCTGATCCATGATATCTCCTTTGTCTTCCTATTATTTTCTGCCTATTGTCTAGTAGAGATTGACTCATGGTAGTGTTCCACTTTATTTTTGCCCTTTTCTCCTATTCCCTTTATTTTCAAGGAACTTGAAACTCCTTTATTAAAGTTTGAGGAAAACACACACACACACACACACACACACACACACACACACACACACACACAGAGTCTCTTACATGCACACGTATTTCCTTCCTTTCATAGGGAACTCAAGTCAGCAGGGCAAATGACACGTCCATGAAGTTTTATTTAATGACTTCCTAGCTATATTTTCTGCCAAAGGAAACCCGTTGATTATGAATAATGTCTGATCATCATGGGCTTTCTACTTATGTAGTTTTGCTCCTTTTTTTTTTCTCAAATAGCAGTGGCTGTGCTTTCCATCCAAATGATCATCTTGGCAATGTCACTGTGGGTTATATATATGAGTATGGTTGGGCCAATCTTGGAATTGATTTTGAATTTCAAGTTTGGGTAAAAGCATTTTCTTTTTCTCTGAATTATCTATCTGTCCTGAAAGCTTCTATTATTTGATGAAGTTGGGGAATGGGGTGCGCTGATGTATCCCCTTAAATAAAGTTTATTATACGCATTGGCTCAGAGATTTAAAAAAATAAGAAGACAGTAAAATACATTCAACATTTAATCTCTACTGGTCTTGATGCATTTTCATTTATTAATAACAATTATAATTATACCTAACATTGATGTAGTATTTATTATGTGCCAAGTACTGTACTAAGTGTTTTAAAATTATCATCTTATTTAATCCTTACAAAAACCTTGGGAGGTAGGTGCTATTTTCTTCATTTCACAGATGAAGAAACTGAGGCAAACAAAAATTTTGACTTGCCTAAGGTCAGATAGCTAGTAAGTGTCTGAGGACACATTTGAGCTCACATCTTCCTAATTCTAGATCCAGTGTTTTATTTCCCCCACTAGACTTTCCAATTGTCCTTACAATTATTATTATATTGTTGTTTTTGTCATCATTATTATACTTACTATCACCATCTATGCATTTTTCATCAGGCTCCTTGGGCCTTTTGAATGCCTATTAAAGAGATTTTTGAGAGATATTCTGGTGGGTATAAGCAAATAGTAGTCTTTTCATAATAATCCTTAGGGATGTTGAGTTTAGTCATTATACTTTCACAATATTTAGTTTTTATTATTTTGCTGTACATTGTTGTAGTCATTATATATTTTGTTTGATAGGGTCTCAGTTCACTTTGTATCCATTCATATATCTTCCTTTGTTTCTCTGTATTCCTTCCATCTCTTGTTTCTTATATTAGAGTACTTTTGTATTTTACTCATGTACTGCAAGTTGTTTACAAGGAAAAGTAAAAAATAAATACAAATCATGAACAAGAATAACTGTAGTTATTTTGACAAAGGCTGGGGTAAGGAGAATGAAAAAGTATGGACATAAGTAAAGTCCTTATGGGAGATACTCTGGGATTTGGATGAGGATCCGAGGGTCTAAGAGTTGAGAGGGATCTTCAAGATTGTCCAATCCACTAAACTTATCTTAAAGATGAGGAACAAAGGCTTAAAGGTTTTTTTTTTCCCCCTAGGTCACATAGGCCATGATCAGAACTAGACTGTTCTTTGACAAATTTGCCTTCCACAACAACAACAACAACAAAAAATCACTACTGAAGGACAAATTTCCAACAGAGGGAAAACCTGGGGAAATATTTTTTAGATCAACATTTACCTTTTTCTGGAGAAAGAATATTATATTTGGGTCCAAATCCTGGTTCTATCACTTCCTAATTATGTGGTCTTGGGCAATGTGTTTATTCTTTCTAGGTTTCAGTTTTCTTATCTGTGAAATAAGAGGATTGGAACCAATGACTTCTGTGGCCTCTGCCACCTCTAAAATGGAACCCAAGTGCATGTCTTGGGCAGAGAGCAAAGATAAGTATATATCAAAGGGGTAGAACATGACAAGGACTTGTATAACTTTCAAGGACTGACAGAGTATATGTGGGAACCCTGATTTCTTTTGTGACTAATCTGTGAGAGTTTCATGGATACCACAATATTTAAGGAACTCTTTGAATCAAGGGAGGGAGTTGATAGGGAATGAGGGGAAACATTTCACACTCCCTCCACATACACATGTAAGCAATTTAAATAGAATTTTAAATAACTGGGCTTTATTTCACACATTCTATTAGTCAGCTATGCTTGGGAGTTACCTATAACCAGAATATTATCCTATCCATCCCTCTCCTCATTCATCTCCTTCCCCCATATTACCCCCATTGTCTGTTATCCTGATATCCAGTCTTCTGGATCAGAAGATGAGTCATAGGGGCAATTTTTTGACATATGTGATTATTCCTGTTTTGAATATTTTTAGTTGGGAAGTCCTAAAGTTTTAAAGAAAAACTTAGGGACTTCTTTGGACTTCTTTTTAAGATTTTTTAAATTTTATTTTACATTCCCTTTAAAATGTATTTATTTAATCAATTAATTTAGAATATTTTTGCATGGTTACATGATTCATGATTTTTCCACCCCTCTTCCCTTCCCTCTCCTGGAGCTTTTTAGGCTTTTAAATACTTTTTATTATATAGGGAAAAAAGTACTTAGAAGACCAAACTTTGGCATGTTTAGTGGTCAAAAGTCCCAAGGGGAGAGAAAAGAGAAGTTTCTTTAATTCTTCCTTATTGCAAAAGAGTTTGCCTTCTCAAAAACTATATTTATAACAGATGCAAGCAGTAAACAAAACCCCAAAGTTGTTCATTATTGAATTCAGGGAGATAGAATCCCAAAATGTTAGCAGGAGAAAATAAAGGCTTTCTTTTCTAAAAGAAGACATATCGTTTTACAGTTTGTTTGTTTTTTTCCTTTTAAGGACTTGAACTTGATTTTATAAAATCTATTGCTGAAAGGGACCTGAGAGATTATATGATCAAGTATGATGTGATAATATTTGTAAAACAATAATACTTGAAAAGTACTTAGCACAGTGCCTGGCTCATAATAGGCACCACATAAATGCTCATTCTCTTCCCCTTTTTTCATTTGATTTTTGCAACCATGGCAGGTGATAATAAATAGCTAATATTTATGTAACACTTTGCAACTATCTTATTTAGTACTCACAACAACTTGGCGGTAGGTTATATTGTTATTCTCATTTTATAGTTGAGGAAATGAGACAAAGGAAGGTTAACTGAATTGCCCAGGGTCATACACACCTAATAAGCTTTTGAGCTTGGATTTGAACGCAGGTCCTCCAAACTGCAGGTCCAGAGCTCTATCTGCTGTTTTACCTATCTACCTAAACTGTAGCTATAATATACATATAGGTCATTCCAAAAACCTTGTGCAGTTGTAAGCTATTCAAGTAGAGGAGAGCAAAATGATCCTTCTTTTTCCTCTTCTTCCTCTTCTTCTTTTTCTTTCTCCTTTTTCTCTTCCAGGTGGCATAGTGGCCTCAGGCTTAGCTCCTTGCCATCATACATAGGAAATTCATATCAAGGAGCTCATATCAATTGATCCCATCAATATTTGTAAGGGAAACAGTCACAGAAAAACATCCCAAAGAAAGAAGAGCAAGGAAGCAAAATGGCTGCTGCTAATGCTTTACAAATTGCTGAGGAAAGAAGGTAAGTGAAAGATAAAGGGGAAAGGCAATAAATAACACATCCAACTGAATGCAGAATTCCAGAGAATAGCAAAAAGAGATAAGATTTTCTTAAATAAGTAATGTAAAAAGTGGAAGAAAACAATAGAATGGGAAAAATTAGAGATCTCTTCAAGAAAATTAGAGATATCAAGGGAACATTTCATGCAAAAGTGAACATGATAAAAGATAAAAATGATAGAGTCTTAATAGTAGTAAAGAGATGAAGAAGAGGTAGCAAGAAGGTTCAGAACAATACAAGAAAGATTTTAACTCCATTAATAACTCTAATGTTATGGTTATTGATCTAGAGTCATACATCATGAAAAATGAAGTCAAGTGGGCCTTAGCAAGCATGACTATCAGTAAAGCTAATGGACATGATGGAATTTCAGCTCAATTATTTCAAATCCTGAAAGATAATGGTTTTAAAGAGCTGTATTCAATATCAGCAAATTTGAGAAATTCAGCAGTGGACACTGGATTAAAAGATCAGTTTATGTCCCAATCCTAAAGAAGAGCAATGCTAAAAAATGTTCAAATTACCAAACTGTGCTCATTTCATACACCAGCAAGGTTATTCTTAAGACTCTGCAAGCAAGGCTTCAGCAACACATGAACAGAGAATTGTAAGAAGTATTTTCAAAGAAACAGAAGAACTTGAGACCAAGTTGCTGACTTCCACTGGATTATGGAGAAAGCAAGGGGATTACAGAAATATTCCTATTTCTGCTTCATTGACAACTCCAAAGCCTTTGACTGTATGGATCACAATCAAATATGTGTACATTTTAAAAATTAATATTCAATACTTCAAGTATTATATAGCAGATAATATTTATTAATATTTAACTTGAAGCAAAAGGAAACTAAAAAGCCAGAGAAACAGGGAGAGCTCACCCAGCCTCTCACATGAAAAAGAGAGAACAAGGAAAGTGTTACCAAAACTTATATACAATAATGTAAAAGACCCACACAGAAAGGGAAAAGGAATTTTGGGACGAGGGAAGAATTCTGGGAGATGAAGTCCAAAGTATACAAAATTTCCACTTATACATATGGCAAGACCTCTAAGAAATGGGAGTATGAGATCATCTTACTTGTCTTCTGAGGAGTGTGTCAGTCAAGAAGTAATAGAAAGAAGTGAACATGGAACAATTAATTGGTTTAACATTAAAAAAGAAGTATGACAAGGCTGTATTGGTTGTTCACTTGATTTATCTTATATGCAGACGTATGTATATACCTGAATCAACAATCAGAATTGAGGTTATAATGTAAAAAAGTGGAAGAAAACAATTAAATGAGAAAAATAGAGATTTCTGCAAGAAAATTAGAGATACCAAGAGAATGTTTCATGCAAAAATGAATATACTTTAACACCCTCCTCTTTCACTCAAATCAAGAGACTTAAGTCTGCATGTCTGACTTCATTCTTCATGATGCAAGGCTCTAGATAGTTCAATAATCATATCATTGTAGTTATCAATGGTGTTAAATCTTTTTTGTATTGTTCTGAATATTCTTGCTACCTCTTCTTAATCTCTTCTGCTACTATTAAGCCCCTACTGTTTTTATCTTAATTTCCTTCAAAATATAGCTCAGATACCACTTCTGACATAGTCTTCTGATTCCTTCCTCCTGCTCTTCTTCTGTCTCCTCCCCCAACATCAGTATTTAGTACTCTCTTACTCTTGAAATTACTTTGAGGGCAAGTATTGGTTTGTTTGGTGTTTGTATTTCTAACTACTAGTATAGCACCTTACCCACAGAAAATATTGGTTGAACTAAGTTGAATTGAACTGATTATTTCTAGTTTTCTTTTTCTGGTAATGTGCTGTTTAAATGGGATTGGATTTTCTTCTCTTTAATTTTATAGATATGCTTTTGTTTAATACCACTTTCATTTCCCAATATGTCTCTTTCTCCTCCCTTGCCTCGAGAGCCAAATCTTCCAAGAAAAAATTAAAAATCAAAAGGAAAGGCCAGATGCAAGAAATGAGGGAGTAAAAGGATGTCTACTCATCTTGGTGACCCAATCACCCGCCATAGACTCTGGCTCCTTGCACCATGTCCAGCAGCTCCAACATAATCACCAAGAGGAAGGTTGTATAATTGCTACAACTCAAGACTGGGCTCAACTGCGAGAAAGTTTCTCAAGATGCTGCTGATCTGAGACAGTTTTGCTTGCAAAATGCTCAAATTTCTCCTGCCCACTAGAGTATCTTCTAGCTCTTTTTTTTTTCCAGCCCCCAAAAGGCTGTTCATTCTTGTAACAAGTTGCTCTAACACTACTGGGAAAGGATCTCTGAATCTAGTTTTCCTATGTGAATATGTGATTTGATACAATGTTCTGTGTTGTAAATTGTGACTATTCAAAGGACATAGAATTCTGAAGCCTGCACAAAAGCTTAGATTATATATAACAATGTCCCAAGTTAATCGTCCAAACTTTCACTTGTGTCAGACTTTCTCATCTACCTTTCTGAACTCTCATGGATTTCTGTTTTGTACACCAGCAAGAATACAAGCATGCAGATGGAAATAAAAAAAAATAAAAGGAAAAACTAACTAAGCAAAACTAAAAAGCACATGAATCCAACATGTTTTCACATTCACAGTTCTCTATCTCTGCAAGGAATGAAGTACATTCTAATTCCTCTTTTTTGAGGCTCAATGTCAATGATTATAATTACAAAGTAAATGCTTGGTTTACATTGATTTTTTTTTTTTGTTATTTGAATGGAGTTCTTCATGTAATTCACCCAGAATTAATTCGTAGGAGGTAGCTAGGGTGGCACAATGGATAAAGTACAGGACATGGAGTTAGGAAGGATACTGGAATCAGAAAGAGTTAAAATCTGGGCTAGGACACTTATGGTTGTATGACCCGGGGCAAGTCACTTAACTCTAGTTGTTTGCTTCAGTTTTCTCATCTGTACAATGACCTAAAGGAAAAAAAAAACACTCCAGTATTAAAAAACAAATACAAAAATAAATACAGATGGGGTCACAAAGTGGGACACAACTGAAATAACTCAACAAAAGTGCTTAACACAGAGCACTTAATAAATATTCTTTATTTATTCATTGGAAAAAACATTTGAGGCCAACTCATTCATTCTCTCCTTGATGAAGAATGCCTCCCACAACATACTGGACAAATGGTTATTCCATTTTCCCACAACCTCTGAGACGGCCCATTCTATTTGTGGAGTGCTCAGATGACTAGGTAGTTTTTCTTTAGGTCAAGTCTAAATCTGCATTTTTTGTGACTTCTAACTTTTGTTCCTAGTTCTATCTTGTGTGACCAGTAAGTAACCCTTCCTGAAGTTCTACATAGTGAGAGGAGTATTTCTGTAGGATCACCTCAAGCATTATGTGTCTAGACCTGACTCTTGTGGCCTGAATTGATTCATTCTCTAGGGATTGCTCCAAAGCCATGCTTGATGGCACTGTTTACTTATTCAACAAGTTGTACAAGGAAGCAGCTCTCCTTTGCCCTCCTTTTTTTCCCTTGTTTACATTCAAGGTGTTGATGATCTATTTAGCTGGAAGGGTAATTGCATCAATTAGACTTACCTTGATCTTTGCCTACTTTCTATTACTCTTTACCAGAAAAATAACATTTCTAATGAAAAATATTTTTGATGCTTTATTTTATCTTTTTCCTTTCCTGGCAATGGAATTCCATACTACTTTTCGAAAAAACACAACAAGGTGCTTATTTAATTCTCCTTTTCCCCACCCCTTACAAATAGAATGGGGATGGTACAGGAAGGGAAACATTCATTAGACTTGTGGGCAAGTCTTGCTGGGTATTTCTAAAGTGAATCTTTGATGACTCATCCTAGGTTTTCTTTAGAATTCTCTGTCTCCTTTTCTTTCTCTCCTTCCTTCTTAGTATGAGACCACATGGGTCTCTCTCTGCCCCTGTTTTTTTTTCTTCTCACTTTTCTTTCTCTTCTCTCTTTCTCTTCCCTCTCTTTTCAACATACCTATATAGGAGGCAGCATGATCTAATAGAACTGTGTCCTTGAAGTCTATAGACTCAGGTTCAGTTTCCTCTTTAGTTATTTACTAGTGGCATGACTTTAGGAAAATCACCTCAGTTTTCTCAGCAGTAAAATAGGGATATAATAGTACCTACCTTACAAGATTGTGAGGATCAAATGATATATTATATGTAAAGCACTTTATAAATTTTAATATGGTATATCTAGTAATATATTAGCAATTATTATTGCTGTAAGTGTATTGAACTTGTGCTTACATACCATTTCTAACCTTTCAGTTTTATGTTGCTTGTCCTTTGGCTGAATGGACTATTTAAAGGCTGGAACAAAAGTATCAAGTGAATAGAGCTTTGGGAGTTTTAAGAGGTCTTATAGATAGAATGGACTCGTGCCTGAGGCAGTGTTTTCCTTGTCATTGGAGGTCACTTGTCTGAGCTATTATAGAAAGTGTTCATGTTGGAAATAGTGGTAGTGTAGAATGGGGAGGTAGCATAGTAATCCAGAAAGAATGCTGAATTTAGCCTCAGAGGAACTGAGTTTGAATTGCAGCCCAGCCACTTACTAATTTGTATGATTTTGGCAAGTCAGTTATCTGTCTCTGAGTTTCCTCACCTGTAAAATGAGGGATCTCAACTAAATGACCTTTAAAGTCCTTTCAACTTCAAAAACTCTCATACTATAACTTCTGAAATCTCTTCTGACTCGTTGTATAATTCTAAGCAGTGGATAATAACATTGTATAATGGAAAGGGAGGGTTGAACTAAGCATAAGATGACTTTGGTACAAATTCTGTTTGCTCTTATCAAGTCACTTCAACTTCATGGGACTCATTTTCCTTCTTATAAGATCAAACTATTAGTGGGGTCAATCATACATATGTGTCACCATCTGAAGGAGCCCATCCATCCATTACTTGTCTCAGGAGCACTATATAAATGCTATCATCATCATCATCATCATCATCATTCTCTATAATCCCCAATATTTTTGATATGATTATACCTAGCAGTTATCTTGCTTTGCTTTCCTTTGCTTTCCTTTGCTTTCCTTCCTTCCTTCTTCCTTCCTTCCTTCCTTCCTTCCTTCCTTCCTTCCTTCCTTCCTTCCTTCCTTCCTTCCTTCCTTCCTTCCTTCCTTCCTTCCTTCCTTCCCTTTATTTCTGTCTTAGAATCTGTTCCAAGGCAGAAGAGGGGTAAAGGTTAGGCAATTGGGATTAAGTGACTTGTCCAGGGTCATACAACTGGAAAGTATCTAAGGTCATATTTGAACCCAGGACATTTCTAGGCCTGGTTCTCTAGATTCACTGAGCCACCTAGCTGCCCCAACAGTTATTTTTCAGTTGTAATCTCTCACCTTTTTGAACCTCACTAGTTTTAATAGGAAGGCAATTTGGGATGAAGAGTCAATTTTGGCAGCACAGATCAGCTGGAGTTATTTTCATTTCCAACATTTGTTTTTCCAGGCTTTCTTGTTGTGGGTGCAGGGTACAGTGAGCTTTTGTATCCAAAGTGTTTCTTCTCAACATTTATGGGAAAACATGTCCAAGGGAGGTTAGTCTGTTCTGTTCTTCTTTGCCCAGTCCATAAACACAATAATTTGTTTGCCAGATTCATGGTTTTCTTTAAAAAATTTCATGAATGGATTTTCTGAAGCCCTTTAACCTGCCAAATTACTTTACTCTTAATCAGGAGAGTAAAAGAGAAGTTCTGTCTCAGATGAGATATTTATTTGGTATAGATTTTCAGAGTAGTAAAGTGATCTTTTAATTTTATTATCAAAAGTATTTTATTGATTTTACAACACAATCATTTCCAGATAGATCGCCAAATCTACCAAATAATCTCTCCCTTTTCAACAATGACTGAATCTGATAATATATATAATATTCCACACCTGTATGCCTTCAACTTTCTTATTATTGTTCAATCATTTGGGGTTTTCTTGCTAAACATCCTGGAGTGGTTGGCCACTTCCTTCTTCCACTCATTTTTTCAGATGAGAAAACTGAGGTAAACAGAGTTAAGTGATTTGCTCTGTCTGAGACCAGATTTTGAACTCTGAAAGATTTTTAAATGAACTTTTCTCTCTTCAAACGAGTTTTGGTCATTCTCTGGTACCATTCTACTCCATATAACCTTATAGTCATCAGGAATCAGAGAAGCAAATGTTCAGAATTTAAAAGGACCTTGATGATCACTGAGTTCAACTCTATTCATTTCAGATGTAGAAACAGAGTCAACAATGATAAAAATGGTTCCCCCGAGTTCACAGAACTAGTTCCTGGAAGAGGGCAGTACTTCAAATCCTTCACATTTCCTCATGTGCCTAATTCAATTAAAAACTTACTAAGAAACTACTCTGTGTAAGGAAGACACCATGCTAGTGATTGCAGATACAGTGACAAAAAGAAGCAATACCAACCCTTGAGAAGTTTATATTGTAAATGCAAAAATGATTTTCTTCAATATCTTGAGAAAAGTGGTAGTCTTCCTTCTTCCCTCTTTCCCACAACTTGCATTCTATACACATACAAGGAACTTCCCCCCACCCCCTTTTTGACTTTCTTTGCCTTTTTGAAGCGTTTACCTCCAGCAGATCATTTCCTATCTAGTTGCCTTCTGATCGCCATCCACTACATTAATGGAACATGAGCTAGTAATCATCACAGAGCCTTTTAATACTGGTCCCAGTCAGTAAATGTCTAAAACAGCCATTCCAGTGGGATATAAAGTCCTCTTTGTTTCTCCTTGGGCTTATCTGCAAGTCCAATGTAATCTTTGAGGCTGCATACCCACTCTTTACTGTTTTTCTTGGGCTGGGTGAACCTATAGCACTAAAGCCCTTATGAATTTACATTTGGAGAGAGTAGTTTAGAGATGGGAGGAGGGAAGGAACTCCTATTGAGGCTAGCAGAGCTGGAAAAACTATGGGAGCTGGGCTGCTCTGTGTAACTCTTTGTTATTGCAGACTGTAGAGTGCTAGTAAGCCACACCTAGGCAAGGGAAAGGTTTGCTTTGGCTCCAGCTCATAAGTGCCCTTTTAGGGCTGTTTTGGTGGCAAATGCAGGGCTCTTTAAAAACTGCAATCCAGAGAAAGCTGGGGCCACTAGCATTACCTGCCCAATGGATTCAGTTCTTAGGTGGCCATTTATCCTGGGAGTCAGTGACAAGGATTTTAGCTGGGTAAACAGAGGTAGGGTGGTGGATTTCAGGTGAACAAGTGCATATGAATTGGAAACTCTGGACTTTTTTAGTTTTGCTGGGAAATGGGGTAGAATGTGAGGAATTTTCCATTTTCTTTCTTTTCAGTTTTCTTAAGTCTCCTTTTATAGTATCTATTTAGTGTTTCCTACTTTTTTGAAAAAAAAAAATAGGCTCTCCCCAGGCAAACAATATCACAAGCATTTACCTCATTTGTCATTTCCAACTGTTCCTCTGCCAAAGTCTCTCCTTCTTTTACTCTAGTTAGACCCAGAATGTTATGTCTCCCCTTTCTCATCTCTTTATCTTTGCCCTGTAGGCAGACTCCCTCCTTGGTATTCATGTATGAATAGGATCATAACTAGAAAGCTGGCCATCTGGTCCAAACCTCTCCTTTGAGGGAGGAGGAAACAAACTCAGAGAGGCAGCCATAACACTTTCTGAACCAACAGGCTATGTAGGTCTGTAGGGGAAGACAAGGAGGTTTTATATGGCATCATGCCGAGTGTTGAATTTTAGAGTCAGAGGTTCAAAGCCCAGCTCTGCCACTTACAGTCTGTGTGACTTGGAGCATGATGCTTAACTTCTTCTCACTCAGTGTTCTCATTCATCCAATGAGGGGATTAGACTAGGTGGCACAGTGGAGAGAATACCACATCTAAAAGGGGGAAAGATGCATCTGCGTGTGAGCTGAAATCTGACCTCAGACACTTACTAGCTATGTGACCGTGGGCAAGTCACTTAACCCTATTTAGCTCAGTTTCCTCATCAGAAAAATGAGCTAAGAAGGAAATGGCAAGTCACTCCAGTATCTCTGCCAAGGAAATCCCCAATAAGGTCCCAATGAGTTAGACATGACTAAAATAACTGAACACCAAGAAGGAAGCTGAGGCTCTACAGGTGTGGAATGTTGCATATATGTCAGACTGTTTATTGCTACAAGGGAGAGCCTCATCTGTAAAATGAGCTGGAGAAGGAAATGGTAAACCATTCCAGTGACTTTGCCAAGAAAACCCCAAATAGGACCACAAAGAGTTAGATAAGACTGAAAACAACAACAATGAAGTGTCTCTCAGCCCTAAAGTCTAGGCTATTATGATCTGGAATATTTGTCCTGGAAATATGTAATTTGGATGCTACTTTTGACTAAGAAATATTTCAGAGGCTGGTATGGCTGGAAGGCCCAGATACCACAGGGGGAACTTTATATATATTCTTGCTGAGAGCCCCAGAATTCGAGGAACCACCATACTGTTGGAGAGGGAAGGGAGGTGGAGAGGGCTGAGGACTGGAGTCCTCCAGTCCTCTTTTTGGAAAAGCTTTTATTTGGTCAGGTGTGTTAGAGGGTTGTGAATGAAACACTTCATTGGGAAAAGAGCTGGGATTCCTGCAGTGAGTGGGAGGTTAGACTAGGTGTCCTCTAAGGTCCCTTCCAACTCAAAGACCTCCTAGGAAGGGGGAAATATGTGCCTGAGGCATTGCCAAAAACTCTATCCACTCACACACAAACTGAGGGAGAAACAGAAACAATTATCCAGATAATTGATGCATAAGCCCCACTCCATGCAATGACATTTTGGCTTCAGTTAAATGTATATTTTATTTTGTTCTCAACCATCCAGGTTACAGTCTCATTTGCCTCTCATTCTGAAAGAGCAGACAGATCCAAGTTACAGAAGATCAGAGAGCCTCCAGTAGGATAGATAGGAAGCTCTTTGATCTTTCAGTCTCCTCTTACTGAATAACCTTTTCTAATAAGATTCAGTCCTTCCTGACTTCAATCCGCTATTCCCATCCCCCAGTGAGTTTAGTGTTCTGAGTGGCTGGCTCAGCCCAGGCTAGGAGCAGTACTGCTATACTGTCCAAACTTCTACTCAATTGTTAGTTCTAACCATTCTGTAGGAAAGCAAACCCAGCTGCTTCCAGAACCATTTTATTAATCAGGCTGACTCACTGGTTCACAATAACTCCAAGCACTGCCTGCAAGCTGTACACTGTTTACAGGAGTTCTTTTGCTTTGTGAAGAAAATGTGTGCCTGATTTTTTAAAGTACAGATAAAACAGAAAAGAACAAAAAATGTTGCTTGAAATAGATACAGAAAACTCTGGCTGCAAATATTTCCACATTGTTGAGGTTCCTCTCTTCATTCAGAACAAGTGCATCAAAGAGTTTTATTTAATAAGGTTCAGAGAGCAGGGTCCCCTGGGTCTGGAACAAGCTTCCTCACACATCACAGGAACTAGACCCTTTCAAAGGCATGATCTGGTTAGTTGCATAAGTAGGAACATTTTTGGCGATCCTGCAGAATGCATAGTTAATAAAGAATGGAAATATCTCAGAGGGGAAGACAGAGCATATGTTTCTGTCCCAGAGCAGCAGTAACTTTTACATGCCAAAAAAGACTGAAGGTGGCTGTGAATTTTATCAGGCACTATTCCGCTTTAGCGTTCTAGCAAAAGAGAACAGTGCTGAACTCTGCCACCCTATTCCCAACCTGCCTACACACACACACACACACACACACACATCCAGCTTTAACTATCACTTCCAACAAGATGTCTCTTTCAAAGAAAATGAAAAAAAAAAAAGAATCCTCTGACTATCAATATTAAAAGAGGCATACAAGTAAGGTGTTGGCTTGGCATAAGTACCATCACCACGGAGGATAGATTGTGTAAAGTTCAGATGAAACTTTGGTACGTTGTCTATACCTTGAGGGCAGGGAGGTTTTTTTCATCTGGTCTTTATGTTTTCAATCACTAGCATAGTGCTTTGAACATAATATATTATATGATTTATTTACATTTATTTATTTGTATTTGTTTATATTTATTATATTAATTGATTTTTATTATTGTAAATATTTCCTGAGTTGAATTGAAGAAAGGTTGTTTATAGACTTGAATCCTGCCAGAAGATGGCATTATGCTGATCTTGTTTAGACCCAGAAAGCTTCTCAACATTTTTTTTAAACCCTTATCTTACATCTTAGAATCAATATTATGTATTGGTTCCAAGAAGAGTGGTAAGGGCTAGGCAATGGGGGTTAAGTGACTTGCCCAGGTCACACAGCTAGGAAGTGTCTGAGGTCAGATTTGAACCCAGGACCTCTCATCTCTGGGCCTGACTCTCAATCCACTGAGCCACCTAGCTGCCCCCCCACACCCCTTGACATTTTCAACAAGATTTATAACCAAATATATATATATATATATATATATATATATATATATTTCAGGAAATTTACACATGGAAAAATAAGTGAATGAAGAATTCACATTGCCCAAACTATATTATTCATTCATATGGGCAGTGTACTGTAGAACACAGTGTAGTAATTAGTACTACTGTTTATGTCTATGTATGCTTAGAACAGGTACTTCAGATGAGCAATGAGCTGAGTCTAGAATTAAAGAGTAGGAAGGAAATTATATTGCATTTGGGTAATTGCATGGCACTTTCAAAGTTTCCAAGAACCTCTACAGCATAAAATAGGCCATTTTCTTAATGATAGAATTACTCTGAAGATACAATACAACCAAATATAAAATGTGAAGATTTCTGAAAAATAAAGATTAAAAATGGCCCAACAAACAATGGAAAAACTAAGGCAACTAAACTTAGGCTAAAGAATTTATGACAACTATTGGAAGTATCAGGAAAGACAGCTCTGAGGTGACTGGAAAAGGGGGTAGGCTAGTGGTTCATACTGATGGACAACTAGAATGTTGCACTCTTATCTACAAAATATGAAAAGACCTGTAGGAAGGCTTCTCATTGCATGCTGGACACATTGAGTGTTGAAAGAGATAACTTCAATAATTATAATCTATTGATTGTAAAGGATTGGCACATATACCAAGAGCTGCTATTGCAAGATCCCATCAGGGAGAGGTTCATGAACCTTTTTCTAGGAGGGCAGTGATGACCTATGATGGAAGTACCTTAGAAGATTTAATCATATTAAATACCCTATATGTAACTGGTCTGGTTTGATGCTCCTATGGTATATACCAGCCTTTTTGATTGGCTGTGGTTGTAGAAATAGAACTAGATAGTACCTTCAAAAGTTCATAGCAAGCTTCAACTTGCTTATCTGTCTTGGTGACTCTACTCTTGGTTTAACTTTTATTAATAGGGTATAGTGAGAGATTATATTTTAAGGGGACAAGTCTTGGACTGTGGTTCATTAATAACGACTTTGGTTCTTTGTTTTAGTGCTTGGGGATAGGAAGAGAAAATATATTTTTGTTCTTGCTATTCTTGTCCCTTTGTAAAAATTAATTGTTAATTCGTAAAATAGAAATGCTAGTTTCTGATAGGGGTGAAGAGGAAAGACATATTGAAAGGGTATTCAGAGCCAAGGGCAACAACCCCTTTGGGGTTCTGCTTGAAAGGGGGGAATGAAATGAGTTGAATTCTGGAATATTTGCATAAATGCACAGATGAGAAAGGAGAAGGACTGGGTGGATTGAAATATTTGCCAGTGGAGAAAATGGTAATGAAATCTCAGGTTCTTTATATTCAAGTTAGTCATTTAAAAAAAGTTATTATTTTCTATGAAAACGTTTTCCTTTGCAACAGACCAAGGCACTGATTGGCTCAAGATGAACCAACCATAGGTTTCAATGTCAGAAAATATTGCTGAAAGGTGTCATAGAAGCATAAGACCATGGACAATTCATTTAAGTTTAATTCGTAAAATAAGAGATTTGGAGTAGATAATATCTTAGGTTCCTTCCAACTCTAAATTCTCTATTTGTCACACTTTCTCACCATTAAAGAGGAGTTAGGGGGTAAGAATTTCACTTTATAAACAGTTATTTTTAAAAAATCAAACTTTGCCATTTATTTCCTAAGAAGGTACAATGAAAGATATCTAGCATGTTGGGAGAATCCTCTGTGTAAGATTTATGGATGGACATGGAGAAGAAGCACATAGAATAAGATATGCATCTTTACCTTGGGAGATAGTATTCAGAAGCATGAGATCAAGAATCCATTATAATCTTGAAATATTTTCTATGAACCAAAAGGCAAGCTTTCTTCTGAGAAAAGAGAACTTTCCTGTTTTTTCTGATAGTCAGAACTCCAAATCACCCCCACTACCAAGCAGGTGCTGTTTAGTTGTTTTCAGTCATCCCTGACTCTTTGTGACCCCTTTTGGGGCTTTCTTGGCAAAGATACTGGAATGGTTTGCGTTTTCCTTCTCCAGCTCATTTTACAGAGGAGAAAACAGGTATAAGCAAGGTTAAATGACTTGCCCAGGATCACACAGCTAGTTAGTGTCTAAGGCTGGATTTGACATAGATCCTTCTGCCTCCAGGGTCAATGTTTTATCCACTGTGTCTTATAAGACCAAGCAGGTATCTAAATGTATAACTTAGTTCATAACTACAAAATTTGCTGAATTTCCAGCTTAATCAATGACTTTTTCTCTCTTGGCTACAGGGTTGAGAAGGAAGACACCACCACACAGGAGGTAGCATCCCATTCTCCTCCTTGTTCAAAGATCTGGGTGAACTCCTCAGTCAGCGGTCATATTAAATCTTCAGGGGAACAACAGCAAAATAGTCTGATACCTTAGAATCTATTTCTATGCTGAAGTCCTGGCAAAGATGGGTGTGAAGCAAAATAAGTTTTTCTAATCCATGCTGGTTTGGCCAAGGAGTTCTTTTCAGGAATTCCTTTATTCCCATATCAGTTTTTAAAAATTGCTTTCCAAGATTCATGTTATTATGAAGACTCAGAGAAAATGCTGGCATATACTCTTAGGACACACACACACACAAAATACTCTACCACCTGCAGAGCCTTTCTCTCACAAACACACCTAACTATAATTTCTGCAAAATGGAATTCCATTCAGGGCAGTTCTGCCTTAGAGTTCAGGAAAAGGCTGACTGCTGGAAAGTCTTTCAAGCAGCCTAAGTGCTGTTCTTCTACTAGTTTGATCCAAGATGTGATTAGTGGTTAATGGGCCTTGAAAGACATCTTTATTTATAACTGCCACATATCACTGTTGTCATGGTATTGATCTTTCCCAATTTTCTGTTTTGTCCTTTGAAATTCCCAGAACACAGAGGTAAAGCTTTGCCTACAGGGCACGAGTTTTTCAAAACTCATTTCCTTTACAGACTAATGTAGTGTATATTTCATTATTATTATTTGGTTCACCTTTCTTTTAGGCCAAAGGCTTGGAATAAATTAGGAGAGGCAGATTTAAAGGCAGGTGGCAGGCAAGGAAGAATTTGGGAAAAATTAAGAAATATGTTGTAAGCCTTTAAGAGATTAGCAGCACTATGCTTAGTAAGTATATCGACTATTGAGAATTTGTAATCCTTGATCTAATAAAGCACAGGACCTAGGTCTGTGATTTCATGGTCAAGAAAACCCCAGTTTTTAAGATGGTTAGATTATGGTAATTGATTCTTTACATTAAGGAAGAATGGCTTAGCCTCAAAGCCCCGTGTTTCTGTTGACATCGTTGAGTAGGCTGGATTTTGGAAGGCTTGTCTGTGTGTGATGAGGACTGTCAGCATGATGACAACATAGACCCTATTTTTCTATAATTTTTCTATAGGCAGGCTTTGTCTTGACATGAAAATGATTTTTTTGAAATGTATTGCTAGTTGTTACACATGGATGCTGCTATGTTCAACTGACTAATTTTCCATAGTCTTTTGACAGTTTCATAAAGACGTGAGCCTTGGTCAGAGTTTTAAAATTGTTTGGAAGGGTTATACATATAAAGGAGGATTGGTGCATGCAAAGACTATCTAAGATGGCATCACCCACTAGGCATTCAGTCAACCTCCATTACCCAAGTATTGCTGAAGATTTTAATTAATAGTCTGGGGAAAAAATTGTCATGTCCCTGAAGCCATACTTTGGAGGTGTGTGTGTGTGTGTGTGTGTGTGTGTGTATGTGTGTGTGTGGCAATGAGAGAACTTAGCAGGAGAGAGCCACATGAACTGTCCATTTCTCTTAGCCAACTACCTCATTAATCATATTCCTCGCCTTTCGTCCTGGTCATTTCACACGAAATGGTATACAACACTCTCTGTTCTATTGTTCAATTGCTTCAAAGTAGCCCCTCTGACTAAAATAAATGGACTCTGATGTAAAAAATGGCAAGCTTTACATTAAATGCATAATTTCTGTTCAGTTCTCATAAATGGTTTCTACTATGGGGTAGTTTAATGATTTAAAGCACACATATTTATTCTGGCAGTTTCAATTACAGTTGCTGAGTCTGACTAATTCTGAAAGTTTTCTGCAAGACTTTTATCAGTTATTTTTTAAAAAAAGTTCCCACCCTGTAATGGCCAAGGGGCCATATCATTTCCTTCTTTCCTCTCTCAGCAAAACATGGTTTATTATTTGCCTCAGTGAAATACTTTCTAATTTAAGAAGCAGTTTTAGTACAATTATATTGTATGTTGTAAGTGTTATGATATTGATTTTACAGGTGAGGAAATTGAGTCTTAAAAAGTTCAAGTACGTACCCAAAATCAGGCTGAAGTAGGACTAGGGATCTTCTCTGGGTCTCGGTTTCTTTCTCATAAGACATATGTGATGTAATAGATTACCTCTAAATTCTCTTAGCTCAGTTCCAGATCATTCTTTCTGTGACTTTCTCTTTAAAAACTGACTGCATGCTAAAATCATTGATAATGTCTCTGAGTTTTCAAGATGCTTTCCCAAGGGTCTCCTTTGGGCTCACCACAGCTCTGTGAGATAGAGAGGGGACAAATATCAAAGTCACACAAACAGGATCTTAACCCAGATTTTAGCCTTAAAGCAGTGCTTTTTCTCTTTACTACATCTCAGAAGATTGTGTGTGTGTGTGTGTGTGTGTGTGTGTGTGTGTGTGATGGCAGATGAAGGCACAGAGGTAGAAGAGTTTTTCCTTCTGTAGAACTATAAGATTCTGAGCTAACACATCTCATATACATAGTTTGTGTGATATATTTATTAGGGTGGATACTCCTATGGAATTGTTGTTTTTAATTTTACTTTTTAAAGACAAACATCTATTAATCACAATCATAAAGGATATTACTTTTATTCATTAAACTAAAGAACCAAATCTTTTTAAAATAAAAAACTAAAATTCATGTAAAATTTAAAAATGATACAAAAGTACATTTTTTTTTTGCCGTAGTAATATTCCAGTGTATTGAAAGATACAATTTAGATGTTCTTTATTTTTAGCCAGAAGATGAGCTAACCTGAATTGACCAAAGTAGATTAAAGTTTCTTAATCTTCTTGTCTTGGAGAATGAGATGTCATTCACTTAAGGAGTTAAGGAATTAAATTCCTCAATGAGATCATTGTAATTAACTGACATAGCTCATTCTTGTTCAGTGTACAAAATTGTGAGTGAGATGAGGTATAGGCATTTGTACTTTTTAAGTTTCTTTCTTTACAAGCCCTAATTTCAAAAAAGCTTTTTATCAGATGAATACTTTGAAATAGGCAAGAGTATAAAACCCTGAATAGATTTGCAAAAGGTCTAGAACATAGGCTCTTTGAGGAAATCAAATCCACAATCTGGTGGTATTTGAAGGGCCTCTTATAGGAATGGATTCATCTTCACATCTAAGTGATGTGGCTTCAACTTCTAACTCAATCAGTAGATGAGTAATTATTAAGCACATACTATGTATCAGGCACTGTGCTAAGCATTATGGCTACAAAGAAAAGCAAAACAGTCCTTGTCTTCAGTGAGCTTTGTGGAAGAGGCATGAAGGAAGAGAGAACTTCATGCATGCAAGACAGAAAGCTGGGGACCTCATCTGTCAATCAAGGTGAAGATTCCAAATAGAATGTTCCCAGGAAAGACAGTTGGAGGCAAGCCAGGCTGAAGAGGGAAGAAGCTCTGAACTGGACCCTGTTAGCTTCTGTCCTGGGCTGAAGGCTCTGGGCTTTTGAGAGGGGAGGCAAGAAGAAGGTTTTGTGTGGCTGATGGTGGTAGTTGAACCTGAAGAACTGATTGTATATTTGAAATTTTGTGTAATTGGAAGAAGAAAGAAGATTAAACAGTTGTCCTCCATCTCCTTGACAGACTGGTGTCACAGCTGTGACAGGATAGACATTTCCCATAATCCTCCTATCCCTCATTATAGATTAGGGAAACCCTCATCCCTCTCACCTCATCTTACCTCAATCTCCATCCTGTTGTTCCCAAAAAATCCCCTTACTTGAGAAAGGAAGAGAAAAGAGTGTTTCCTTATAAACCTCAGAATCCACTCAGGGGGGAGGGGTAAATCCAAAAGGTTTCATAAAAGGGTTGTGAAGGGAGAGATAGAGGGAGGAGGAGAGTAGGAAAAATATTAATTTATTGGCCATTAGTAGTGATTAATAGGCAACCCCAGAATATCTCTCTCTAATAGTATGTCTCCATCTCTCAGAAGTATTTCTATCTCCATTACAACTAGGCACCCTGAGGGTTTCCCTAGTATTTCTCCAGTCAGCCAGAGTATATCCCAGTTATTACAACTAGAAATAGTTCCACAGATTATCTTTTCTATTAGAGCTTATATTCTAATGGGGGTAGTGGTAATACCCAAAAAGCATGGTACTAACACATTGCATATTAAGAAGATGGAAGGCAATCTGAGAAGGAAAAATCACTAGCAGTTGAGGGGAAAAAGAAAGACCTCTTGAAGAAGATGAAGCTCAAGATGAGTCTTAAAGGAAGCCAGCAAAACCAAGAAGCAGAGCTGAGAAGGCAGAACATTCTAGGTATAGAGGGTAACCAATAAATGACATGGAAGAGAGAAAAGACATGTCATGTTTGAGGCACTGTAAGTAAGTCACTGTAGCTGAGTAGTCCACAGACATTATTTGTGTGATGCTGGGCAAGTAACTCCATTCTTTGTGATACTTCCTCATCTATAACAATGAGCTAGAGTAGGAAATGCAAGCCATTCTAGTATCTTTGTCAAGAAAACCCCAGAATGGGGTTACAAAGAGTCAGACGCAACTGAAACAACTCAATAACAACAAAAATAAGTGTTGAAGGGAGGAAAGTTTAAGAAATTAGAAATATAAGAAAGGGTCAGGTTATGAGAACTTTAATGCCAAAGAGGCATTTTTGACATATTTGATCATGGAATGAATAGGGAGCCACTGGAGCTCATTAAGACATGGGCATTCCTGCACTGTAGAAAAGTAACCTGGACATTGGAGTAGGGAGGGATAAGGAAGGGAGACAGAAGCTATTGTAAATAGTCCAAATGAGAGGTGATGAGGATTTGAACTAGCATTGTGACTACACGAGTGGAGAGAAGAGATCTTATACAAGAGTCTCTGTGAAGGTAGAAATGACAATATTCATTACTGGATTGTTTATGTGGGCTGAATAAAAGTGAGGAGTCAAGTATGGCACTGAGTTTGAGAATCTCATTGATTAGGAAGATGATGGGGTGCTTGACACCAATAGGAAAGTCAGAGAATGATAGAGGAAGTTAAAGTAATGAGTTCTAATTTGAACATGTTGAGTTTGACATATATATAGGATTTCTAGTTCCAAGATATCTAAGAGGTCATGGGTTATGTGTGATTGAAGCTCAGCAGAGAGCATAGGGCTGAATATATAAATCTGGGAATTATCTGCGTAGCAATGATAACTAAACTAATGAGAGCTAGTGAAATGACTAAGAGGGATAATAACGAATAAAGATAGAAGATGCCCAAGGTAGAGTACTAAAGAGACCCAAAGCTAGTGGGCATGACATAGATGAAGAACTAGCAAATGAGTCCAAGAAAGAACAGTCAGACAGATAGGAAGATATCCATGAAAGATGAATAACCTACCTAGAGAGAATATCCAGAATGAGGTGATTGATAGTGTCAAAATGCAGATGGAGGGCAGCTGGGTAGCTCAGTGGATTGAGTGCCAGGTCTAGAGACAGAAGGTCCTAGATTCAAATCTGGCCTCAGACACTTCCCAGCTGTGTGACCCTGGGAAAGTCACTTGACCCCCATTGCCTGGCCCTTACCACTCTTCTGCCTTGGAGCCAATACAAGGAGAATAAAGACTGAGAAAAGACCATTAGATTTGGCAAATAAGAAATCACTGGAAACTGTGGAGAGGGCAATTTCAGTTGAATGATGTGGGAGGAAAGCCAGATTGTGGAACTTAACACCAAAATAAAACCAAATTAGATATTTAATTTGAAATTACAAAATTTTGAAGAGCAATTCAAGTTAGATTCTCCAAATCAAGTTACTTTATAAAAGGAAACAACAGAAATATCTAAAAAGCTTAGGAATCATGGCAAGGATTATTAGGTGAGTATGAAATGGATAGAGAGTGTACCAATGTTATTAGACATGCAGTTGGTATAGATGTCTTTCTCAAAGAACTTAACAGGTGAGTAGAGAAATAGGATGATGAACTCAGTGGTTTTCCTATTATAGTCACAATTTTATAAGTATTTTCCATATTAGTAGTCTGAATTGGTAACCATTGAATTTAGTTGATACAATGAAGCTATTCTCTCCACTCTTGCATCAAATTGATGCTAATATTAAAGTGTGTCCTTAATACCAGTGGATCAATGAGATTAATCTGAACTGAACTGAAAGAATCAATATATACTTCTCTATATGCATTTTCACATTCACTATTCTGGGTTACAGTTCATCAAAGTTAGAGTCTCTCTGGCTTTGGCAGTAAGTCAATTGAACACTAGACTTTGAAGAGCCTAAATAATTTTTGCCATCATCTAGAAAATATGATGCATCATGTGAAGGGCCAAGATGAACTTCAATTAATTTAGTTGGTGGATAAGACAGTTATTTTTATGTCAGCTTGGTGAAATGTTTTGATAATCTCTTGTGAAGTTTATAGAATGATGAAGTAGCTTTCATTTTATAGTACTGGTTTCAAACTCAAATAGAAATGGGAGCCACTAAACTGTACAGAAGGATTCCTGAAGACCTCATATTAATTTAGAAAACCACACATATTTATATATCTCTTTAAAAAATTAATACATCAACACATTAAAATGAGATAAAATCTCCATTTTAATTTGGTTCAACTCACACTTAGGGAGCCTTGTGGGCTGCATGTGGCTCTCAGGCCATTTTTGAAACCTCTGTTTTACAGAAGTTATTGCTTCTGCTCTCTATGTCCATTTTGTGCTTATCAGAGTCTTCAGTTGAAATAAGACTTCTTATAAATTCTTCTCTATTTTTGCATCTTTCACAGGACTTCCTTTCATGATGACTGATAAAGAGGCTAACAACTAAAGAAAATCATACAGTTCTGTTTTGTTTAGCTGAACTACATGGTTTATTTAGACAAGATTAAAATAATCAACATAGCAATTATATATATGTATACATATATATATATATATATATATATAATTTCCCTGTCTCTTTACATTTAATTTGGACTACCACAGTACCTCTTCAAATAGTAATTGCACCATCAGAAGAAACAGATATTGCTAATGGCTGTTAAGAATATAGGGGATATCATTTAGATGGTGCAAAATAGAGAACATCAATTGCTAATAGTTTCTGAACAGATATAAAATGTTCCACTGGTTTATATTTTTCATAGTTAAAATACAGTGTCATAAAGAGAATCTTTTCATTATCTCCTTAGCCAATATTGTGAATTATTGCAGCAGTTTTTCCAGTTTTAGTGAAGACACAATCTTTCGTTTCACAACATTGTTGAAGGTAACATTTAAATCACTTTGGATACAATTACTCAGGTTGTAATTTGAGGATCCACTAGATCCATTGGAGAAGGAAATGACAAGCCACTCCAGTATCCTTGCCAAGAAAATCATATGGATAGCTATGGTCCTTGGGGTCAGGAAGAGATTGACCGGGCTGACTGACTAACAATTTGATGATATTATTGAACATGCTTTGTCAAATCCTATTTTTTTTGAGCAATTTGAAAACAATTTAGAAATAGTTTAACAATTCAATTAAAACTGCTTTCCCAGAACAGGACAGGTAGGCAGTGTGAAGATCTGCCACACTAAAGAATCTCTTCTCCCTTTGCTTTCCCTTGGTTGGCTCTAAGCCATCTCAGAATCCATACAGGTTGTTTGACTCCCCATGGCTGGAAGTTATAGGACTTAACAGTTCTATTCCTTCCATTGACATGGAGAATGTCAAATAGTCCTTCCCTCATGCTTTGATTGTGTCCCTCTTCTTGTTTAGACAGATCTCAGCCCCACTCTTCCAACTACCTATGCCCTCCTTCCCCTACTACCTTATGTTAAACTACTTTGTATTTATTCTCTATATTCTTATTTATGCACTTGCCCCCCTCGCCTGCCCCAATGGAATGTAAACTCACTGAGAGTTGAGAAAGTCAAGTTTTTGTACTTCCAATATCTAGCACAGTCCTTAGCTGAAGGTGTCTGTTTAAGGAATGTGTTGATTCATGAGGTTACTTTTCTTTAACAATTTATCAATAGGTTTCCCTTCATTTGAACCTGATAATGAAAATTCTAACATGAAATTTTGATTGGAGATTTTAAAATATATTAATCTTATTCCATTTCTGAATCTCTTATTGAGAAATTCTTATTTAGCTTTATATTTGTTTGCTTCTTGATTAGAGATTTGCATAAAATAAAATATTGCATCTTTTATAGAATATAGTCCAAATTTTTATGTTTTTCATGAAATTTGAATGAAAACTTTTCTCCCTTTTTGCTTTCAGGATTTAGTAGGCATAGTGGATAGAGGGTTGGGTCTAGAGTTAGGGAGGCCTGAGTTTAAATTTTGACTCATATACTATCCTGGACAAATAACTTAACCTCTGTCTGTCTCAGTTACCTCATCTGTAAAATGGGGATAATAACAGTAGTGGCTTTTCAGATTTGTTGGGAGAATAAAACACAGCAGGATCTGTAAAGTGGTTTGTAAAACTTGTTCTTCCTTTATTTTTTGAAGAGGAACAATGTCATCTCAAGGTGATGACTTGACTTACATGGATTTAATTTGGATGTAAGTGAGGTAGAATTGCACAGAGTCCTCAGTCTCACTTTCTTTTCCAGAGTCATTGAAGTTCAGTGGCAAAACAAAAGCCACAATGACTGCTGATTGCCCAGGATGCAATGGATGACCTTGGTGCTTTCCATGTTTGACTAAACTCTAAGGTACTGGAACAAATTGTTCTCCTCCAGCAAATCCTCCAGGAGAAATCTTCACATACTTGAGGTCAACACCCCCCTAACTCACTGATGGGTTTGAGATACATCAGTTACCAAACACCCTAGTGTAGCCCATCTGTTGAGATGGTTTGCCAGAATGTGACTGCTATTCGTGCTACAGATTTTTATAGTCACAGGTGAGAACTGAGTGAAAGGTAGACACCAAAGATGGATGAACAGCCCTGAAGAGGGCTCTGCAAGTTCTCGCACTAGAGGCATTAATCCTCCCTTAGCATCCTATATGCCCCTTGTATGTACTCTGCTAGGAACTGGGAATAGAAAGATGAGAGATATTAACATAATAATCTTTGATATTTAAGGGAGATGGAACAATAAAATATAATATACAGATGTAGAAATACAAGACAATTTGAGGAAGGAGAAAGTACAAACAAATGGAAATCAGTGAAAACTTTATTCAATCAATCAAGCAGTTATTACACTCTTACCATGTTCCAGGGCTTTTGGTACTAGGACATAGTGCTAAGCAGGGAGCTCAAATAAAAAAGTAAAAACTAATCCCTGCCCTCAAGAAGGTTACATTATAATTGGGGGACAATATGTAGAACCACAGGCACATATACAGTTTAGAAATAAGAAAACCCTAAGGGATGGCACCTTAAATTGAGCCTTGATGGATGATAGAGACTCCCAATGGCTAGGATGGGGAAGTGGTGCATTCAAGGCATAGTAATAGTGGATTGTCTCTATGAATGCCTGGAGGTAGGAGATGAAATTTTTGAGTTTGGGAAGTATGAAACAAACATACTGTGACAAATATCAGGAAGCCAGCTATATTAGGTAATGTGTATAGCAGATTGGGAAGGAATTTACTTGTGTTGTGGTCATCAAAATGGAATGAAAGGCTACCAAGTCAGGGAAAGGAGAACAACTTCTAGTATCTTCTGATTTTAAGCACTTATTTTTGCTAATTATATGCTAGACTCAATTGTCTCTATGCTGCTGACCTACATGAGTTTTCAGTGCCTGCAAAAATTTGATGCCTGGGGACAAAAAATTGGTTGTCCTGCCATAGGTGTAGCTCTGGCTATACTTGGCATCTTATCCAGTGTTGAGAGGAGAGAGCACCAGGAATCTAAAGTTTTCTTGAGGGAAGTAGCCCTGTGAACTGTAATTGAAAGAAGGTTAAGTCTTTCAGTATAGAGAGAAAGAAAAAGAGTGGAGACTTTCTTTCTCAAAGCGGGGTTCAGGGGAGACAGATTGAAATGATACTCCCAGATTTATCAACTTCAGTCATAAGCCTCTGCCACAAAGCTGATGGACCATTTAAAAATCTTCAAACAGTCAAACATTTATTATGTACTTACTTCCTGCTGGGTACTCTACTACATGTTGAGGATACAAAGAAATTATTATTGAAGTTGATAATTGATCAGTAAACATTTAATAAGTGCCTACTATGTGCTAGACATTGTGCTGAGGGCTGGAGATGAAAGAGGCAAAAGACAACCCCTGCCCTCAAGGAACCTACAATCTAACGGAGAAGACAACTTGCAAACAAATCAATCTACACACAGGATAGGGTTTGTGCATTTGATACGCTGCTTAACATTTTTTTTTTGACCCACAATTTCTTCTATCTTCTATGAAAGTTCTGGACAGTAGCACTGAGAAACAAGGAACCTGCTGTTCAGGTCTCATGAGTCTTGTCTGCACTTCCTCCCTGTCTCCTTCCCTGCTTCCCAAGTGAGAGAAGCAGAAGAGAATAATTTTATTGGGGATTTCAGGAAGCTCGAATATGATGATACCCTAACTCTCTGACTAGTTATGACTTAATAATGGGCATTTAATGAATGACAGCAGCTCCTCAAAATAGATTATCTTGGCTCCAGGCAGATTAAAACATAAACCTGTAAATTTCTGAAGAGAATGGAGGCTGTATTTTTAGACTGGGTTGGGGGCAGGGGAAAACTTTGTTGTGTTAAACTATAAGGCTAGCGACCTGTGTGATATACGTACATGTATATGTCTATGAATAGGCATTTGTATGTGTCTGTACATGTATGCATATGCCTATATACACAGAAATGTTTTCTGTTTTGTTTTTGCCAAATGGACAAGATGCATACAAGAAACATGTGTCATCAGTGAGACTCTATGGCTCTTTCACTGGGCTTTTGAACAGTATTCTAGTGTCTTGCCAAATGCAATATATGCTTTTATTTTTACACTGTATCTTATGTTTTGCTAGGCACATGATATAAAGTTCCAATTGCTGCTTTTAAATATGTTTTTCATTTATTGCTAAGACATTAAATATCCCACATACTTTGGTTAATTCTTCCAGTGTTTGACTTCAAAGACAGGAGTATTGCTTGATTAATAAAATAAATCCGGACTACACAAAGAGTTTAACCCCTTCATCTCAGAGGAGCCAAGAGAGCAATAATAACCATAATTCATTTTTAATAATTTAATAATGATTTAATTTACTTTGTGATTTATAAATTCCTTGATTCAAAATGACCTTCTGTAGTTTGCATGGTGTTATTACTCCAGTTTTTACAGATTAAGAGACTGAGACTCAGAAAAGCTAAATGATGATTTCAAAGGTCACAGGACAAATAAGTGTTGGGGCCAGGACTAACATCTAGGTATTCTTTTTTTTAAGTTTATTTATTTAATTAATTAATTTAAAATATTTTTTTTCCATAGTAACATGAATCATGTTCTTTCCCTGCCCTCCTCTCACCCCCCCCTCCAGTAGCCAATGAACATTCCCACTGGGTTTTACATGTAACACCTAGGTATTCTGACTCTAGTCCTATTGTTCTTTCTACTACACCAAGGAGTGATGTTGGCAAGATGAAATGTTGGCAACCATGCCACTTCCGTTCAATAAGCATTTATTAGTATTTACCAAGATCACTAACCTCAGGGAATGGGAGGCTGGGAAAGAAAAAAGGGAATGCAAAAGGAGGATAGTATTGTTCAAATTACCTTCTAGTTGCAGATGGAGTGTAAAAGTAAGGTGAAATGGTAGCTGAACAGTTACACAATGTACAAACAGGGACATGATAACATACTAATTGTGAACATAAAAGAACATTTGAAGAAAGGACACACAAAGTATTCCTGGGGTTTAAGCTTTAATGACTTAAAACTTCACTAAGATTTTTGGAACACTCTATATGATCCAAGAGGAATAAGGTTGGTCAGAAAGGAGTAGATTATAGGCTCCATGAATGTAGTGACCATGTCCGTCTAAAGTTGGTAACTGTTGCCTTGTTCCTAGTAATCAAGTCCTACCTGCTAGTGTCTCCCCTTTGAAATTATTCTGTTTTGAAATTTCTATTTTCTATATTCCAATATGTGTTTCTATTATCGTCTCAGATCAAAGTCAACTCCTTGAATGAAGGGATTATTTCATTTGTTTTTGTATCCCTAATGCTAACATAGTACCTAGACAAACTAGTGATTAATAAATGCTTGCTTGATTAAATGCTTGTTTAACTGGATGAAAAGAGGGAGAAAATTAGTGGCTAAAGGAGGAAATTAATATCATTGAACTTAGAGCCAAAAGGGACTTGAGAGTTTCTCTATTACAATGTCCTCTTTTTATAGAGGACAAAAGACTAATGCTCTTAGAAGGGAAATGACTTGTTTAAGTATACTCAGGTGAGAAGAGGTAAAGATTGGATTTGAGCTCCAGTCTCCTTATTTGGATTAGAAGATCTTTCTCTGACATCAAGTGGGGGCTTGATGACCACTTGTGTGGGGTCCAACAAAAGAGATTCTTGCTTCAGGAAAGGTTGGACTAGATGAGCTCTGGGTGCATTTCTCTTTGATATTCAATTATTCAATGAAATGGATAGGATAATCAGAATTTCAGTTGTGGAAGCGACCAAATCATGCCTGATTTAGTATCCTTTCTTTGACCTCCCTGACATGTTCATCCAACAATTTCCCTAACAACTCCCAGTGTATAAGGAACCCTCCTCTTCCTGAATCACTCATCTCATTTTAGGATGGCCTAAAGCATGAGAAAGTTGTTCTTTACATTGAACTGAAATTTATTTATCCATAAGTATCACTCATTCATTGATCTTACTTTGGCCCTTGGGGACAAGTGGAACAAGTCTAATCCCTCTTTCAGGTGATAGCCTTTCAAATACTTCATTATAATAGCTGCTGTTTGGTTAGTCCTTTCTGGTTTGCAAAGCTTTTCCCATAACATTATCTTATTTAACCCTCACAAGTTATTATGCCTCTCCCTGGCCTCAGTCTTTTCTTCTCTAAGCTAATAACCTCCCAGTTCCTCCAAGGGATCATCAAGTGGTCTTCAGATCCTTCATCATCATGAGGATTCTTCTTTGGATGTCTTAAAAATGTGCTTCTTAAAATTTGGTGCCCCTACCTCAGTTTCTCAATAGGGTGGGTGGTACTGAATGATCCTGGCACATCTCACATTTCCATAGTAAGCGATGGACTACATTTCTGGGTTACTGTTGCCTTCTTACACTAAATGAAGTCGATGGATTGCATATGACTGGAATTTTTAACCTGCCTTTCAACTCTGTGGATTGATTGCCTGTTCATAAATTAGAGCTAACGGCATCTGAGCACATAAGCAGGAACAAGCTATAAACTGGGAACGTGTACCCTGCTTTTTACATTCCTAACAGCTTTTTGGAACACATTTATATTGAGCTCAAATGTCAATTAGAAATGTGCTGATCTCTCCAGAGCTGATCCAGAGCCCCAGTTGATGCTTGCCATGGGGAAGGCCAAAGGGAGATCAAAGAGCAGACCCCATGAGAGGTTTTACAGTACTGATATGCAGCAGCAGAGTTTGCTTCCTTGTGCTGTGTCTTGGGATTTTTTTTTGGGGGGGGGAAAGGGTGATGAAGGGATGTTTGCCATTTTTCTTCTAGAAACAGCACAAAATACGGTATAGTGAAAAAAGAACAGGACCCTGAATCTGAAGAGTCTTTTGATATTTATTAGGTATGTTGCCTTTGACAAGTGACATTAGCTCTCTGAGCCTCAGTTTCCTTTTACTTTGTAATACTATGGTCCCACCCATAAGACCCTGAGAAGAATGCCTTTGGTAGTAATAGAAAAGGCCAGCTTTTTAAAGAAGTTTAATTTGAACAAGGAGGGAGAGATGGGAAGAAGTGACATTTTATAGTACCAGTCCAGGAATCTCCTTTACTACAGCTGTGTTGGTAGGACAGTGATGACTAGATTGCTTATGTCCAGTAAGGGAAAATCCTTGCTCCATTCCTTGTTGAAGAGATATAAATTCAGTTAAATTAATTTAAATGAGAGGGAGATGAGGAAACTGGATATAAGACAAGGAAAACATGACCATCTATAAGCATAAAACCAATGTTGGGATACCCTGTTTGCTCAGTCCATGTCGTCTTTGAAGGGAAACTCTGGGGTATTCAAAGTTCCTTCACAGAATCAAAATGAAGTTGGTTCACTCTGAAGTGAGATTGTTGGTGAAAGGTATTCCTGGCTGAGAATCACTGGGAACTGAACTTCCAGGTTTTTACCCTGTTAGGAGGCTGATATTAGGATTGCAAAGATGAGGGCATTGATATTAATCTTACTATTTTTCATATCTACAATTCTGTTCATTAACACTTTTTTTTATAGTATAGTATTAACACTTGGAACAGTACAAATTAAGGGTCTATGGAATTGGCCAGTAAGATGGGGTCAATGAGTCATGAGATTTCATTGGGAGAGGAATACACTTCTCCGTTGATGCCACCCTAATTAGACCTAAAAAAAGGTCTAATGACAGTCAGATGCTTTGAGAGCTTAAGCGAGGCACAGGGCATTTGGTGACTGCTCCAGACTCACCCTCTGTTTTTGGATGGCATGAATCACAACTACAAAATGTCAGGAATAATATTTGTATTACCTCTATCTCAGAGTTGTCATTGGGTTGAATCTGACAATGTACATAAAGGTTTTTATAAACTGTCAAGGGCTCTGTATATCTTTTCAAATCTACTTTCACAACTTGTTCTGCATTAGTCCACTTGTCTCCATTCACATTGTTATAATGATGGTGCACATTTTCAATACCACTTAGTTAGAACACTGAAATAACCTCATACTTGAATAACAGGAAGGTGGCATAATAAGAAATTTGACCTGGAGTTTGAAAGACTTAAATTCCAATCCTACCTCAGATAATACCTGTGTGACCCTGTCAAGTCACTTAACCATTCTTTGCTTCAGTTTCTTCATTTGTAAAATGGGAATAATAATTGCACTTACCTCTCAGGATTGTTATGAGGATCAAATGAAATAGTATATGGAAAGCACTTCGTAAAACTTAACATGTTACATAAATATTTACTAGTATTATTTTCCTGACTCTAGTCCTTCTTCTCTTCCATTCATTTTCTATGTAGCTGCCAAAACAATTATTCTGAATGTGTCATTCCACTGCTCAGATTCTTCAGTTTCTCCCTACTTTTTTCTCTCTTTTAATTTAAAATTTTCATTTTTTCAAGATTATATTTTGATACAATTTTGAATATTCATTTTTGACATCTTGCTATTCATGTTCTCTGCCTCCCTCCTCCCCCCAAAAGAAAGGTAACATGGTATAAATTGTACATATACTGTCATATAATATGTATTTCCATTTTCATCATGTTGTCAAATAAGACATATTGATTACATAAGAAAAATGGATGGAGAAAAAAACATAAAGAATGATATTTTTCAATTTGCATTTAGACTCCTTCTGTTTCTTCTATGGTAGAGGATTGCCTTTTTTGTTGGGAGTCCCTTGGAGTTGTTCTGGATCTTTGCTTTGTTGATGATAGTTAAGTTATTCACAGTTGATTATCATAAATTGTTACTGTGTACAGCATTCTCCTGGCTCTGCTCACTTCATTTTTCATCACTTGACATGAGTCTTTCTAGGTTTTTTTTGTTTTGTGTGATCATCTTGTTTGTCATTTCTTATGGCACAATAGTATTCCATCACATTCATATACCACACTTGTTCAACCATTCCCCAATTGATGTACATCCCTTCAGTTTCCAGTTCTTTGCCCCCACAAAAAAGAGCTGCCAAAACAGTTTTTTGTATAAATATGTCATTTCTCCCTATCTTTGAGCTTTTTTTTGACACTTAGTAATCGTATTTCTGGGTCAAAAGGTATGCACAGTTTAATGGCCGTCTGGACATGGTTTCAGATTGGTTTCTGAAATGATTGTATCAGCTAACAGTTCTGCCAACAGTGTATTAGTGGCTCAATTTTTCTACATCTCCACCAACAGTGATCATTTTCTTTTTTTGGTCATGCCTGTTAGTCTGGCTTTTGTGAGGTGGTACCTCAGAGTTGTTTTAATTTGCATTCCTCTAATTGATAGTGATTTGTAGCATTTTTTCATGTGAATAGAGATAATTTTAGTTTCTTCAGCTGAGAATTGCTTGTTTACATCTTTGGCTTCTTTATTGTTTCCAGTAGGCAGTATGGTACAGAGACGCTGGCTTTGGAATCAGAGGATGTTGGTTCAGGTGTTGGCAATACTACTTACCACCTCTACAGTTTTAGGCAAGACATTCCATCTCTTTGTGCTTCCTACTTTTATTTTTTAAAATGATGAGATTATGGTAGATCAATGGAGCATATTAGGTGTACAATATCAGGAGTAAATGACCGTAGCAACCTAGTGTTTGATAAAACCAAAGACACCAGCTTTTGGATTAAGACTTCACTATTTTACAAAAAAGTGCTGGAAAAATTGGAAAACAGTATGGCAGAAGCTAGGTATAGGTCAATATCCCACACCCAATACCAAGATAAGGTCAAAATAGAAGATGTAAAATGAATGATTTTTGTTGTATTAAATTAGAAAGTTTTTGTTCAAACAAAATTAATTTAACCATAATTAGAAGGGAAAACAAATACCAGAAAACAATTTTGTAACAAATTTCTCTGATAAAGATCAAATGTATAAGAATACAAGTCATTCCCCAGTTGGTAAATAGTGAAAGTTTATGAACAAGGAGTTTTCAGATGAAGAAATCAAAGCTATCAACAATCACATGAAAAAATGTTCTAAATCACTCTTGATTAGAGAAATGAACATTGAAACAACACTGAGATAACACCTCACACTTATCAAATTGGCCAATATGGCAGTAAGAGAAAGTGGTAAATGTTGGCGGGGTTGTGGCAAAATTGGGACTTTATTAATACATTGTTGGTGGAGTTGTGAATTGATCCAACATTCTGGAGGGCAATTTGGAACTATGCCCAAAGGACTATAAAAATGTGCATACCCTTTGATCCAGTAATATCATTACTGGGACTGTATCTCAAAGAGATCCAAAAAAGGGGGGAAAGGACTTACTTGTACAAAAATATTTATAGTAGTTCTTTTTGTAGTGTCAAAGAATTAGAAATTAAGAGGATGTCCATCAATTTGGGAATGACTGAACAAATTGTGGCATGTGATGGTGATGGAATACTATTGTACTATAAGAAATGATAAGCAAGATGATTTTAGAAAAAGCTGGAAAGATCTATAGAAACTGATGCAGAGTGAAATAAGCAGAATTGGAAGAACATTGTACATAGTAACAGCAATAATGTACACAGTAACAGCAATATTGTATGATGATCATCTGTGAAAACTTGGCTATTCTCAACAATGCATTGATCTGGGATAATCCTAAAGACTTATGATGGGGAAATCTATTCACCTTAAGAGAAAGAATTGTTGGAATTATCTTTCACATCATTGTATCTTTGGTTTTATTTGGAGGTTTTGGTTTTGTATGAGTTTGCTCTTACAACAATGACCTATATGGAAAAGTGTTTTGCATGACAATAAAAATAAAAATTAAAAAAATGATGGGGTTAAACTACTTGTTTTTTTAGGCTCTTTTTAGGTTTGAATTTAAAACTGTCTAGTTAACATGCAAATACTTTAGCTATTGCACTCTCATTTTTTCTTATTTTGTATTACTTTTCCTTCTAGATTTTGTGTACCATTCAAGCTAATTATTTCCCTGTTATCAACTTTTCTTTCCAGACATTCAAGAACATCACCCTTCCCCCAAACCTCTGCCTATGCCTAGAATACTTTTAAAACTCTACTTTTCAGGGCCCTTCTCTTCCTTCAAGGTTCAGAACAGGTCTTTATATCTCCAGAGATTCAAGACCTCAAACGTACTATAATAGTGTTTAATAAAATGCTTATGAAATAGAATTGAACTGGAATAGGACAATTAATGTAAATGCTTGAAAACAGGAACTATTATTTTATTAATTTCATTGCCACAAAAACAATGATATGAGGCAGCATAGAGGAGTGGGTAGACAACTGTTCTCTAAGGCAGGAAGACCTAGGCTCAAGTCTACTTTTTTTTCTTTTTTAATCCTTACCTTCCATCTTGGAGTCAATACTGTGTATTGGTTCCAAGACAGAAGAGTGGTAAGGGCTAGGCAATGCGGGTTAAGTGTCTTGCCCAGGGTCACACAGCTGGGAAGTGTCTGAGACCAGATTTGAATGTAGGACCTCCCATCTCTAGGCCTGGCTCTCAATCCACTGAGCTACCCAGCTGCCCCCTCAAGTTCTACTTTTGATGCATACTATCTTTTTGACCCTGGGCAAGTTACATGTTCTCTCTGAGCTTGAGGAAACTCCTAAGAATGAAAGGTACAAAACATGAGCTGATCTGCCTTAATGGAGAGAATTTCCTTACCTGGAGTTCTCTTTAACCAATGAAATCATTCATTCAAACTAAAAACAAATACTGCTAAACAAGGTAATATTTCCTTAGTATAATAACGAGCTTTAATGTCCTTAAAAAGGAGGTTTCCTGGCTTATGCCCTTTGGGGGGCATTCACTTTTCTTTTTAAAAAATAAACTTTTACGGTCTTAGAATTAATATTAGATATTGGTTCTAGGAAAGATTGAGTGGTAAGAACTAAGCAATACTGGTTTAATGACTTGCCCAGGGTTACACAGCTACAAAATGTTGGCCAATTTTGAAACGGCAGGGGCAACTATGACAGGATAACTTGGCCAGTCAAATTATCTTGACAGATGACTGTTTCTGTATAATGTTATCTCTTTTTTGTTTAAAGATGATGACAAAGAAATGGAGTTGATTGAATGGGCCATCCTGGTCTGGATGGTTTGCGGAGCATGGTTTCTATTCTTTGCAAAGCTATAGACTTCAACAGACTTTCATTTTTGTGGCTACAGAACCATATCTTTGTTGGTGTCATGGTAGTGACTTGCTGACAGATGAGTGCGCCCCTGGGGGCCAAAGGGCACCTGGGAACTCTAACTCATAATTCCATTGGTGAAAGATCCATGGGAAGGAGGGTGAGAGGGATAGGTAGCACCCTGCTCCCCCAAATGCTTCCTATACTGTGTTCTTTGTAGATAATTTCCCAAATTATCCTCCTTCTTTTTAAGGTCAAATATTGGTATGTTTTTTGAAAACCCCTTTGAGCAGTTCTAATGTAATCCATATATGGAGTCCATGGAAAGGATGGTTGGCTACCAAGCAAAGAGTGTTCATCAATTTCAGGTTGAGGAAGGGAGGCAGAGCAGCAAGAAAGTCCTGCGAATAAAAACGTTGGAAATGAAATGTTAGCACAGGGTGGTGAAAGAGCTCAATTTTATTTTGTTTTCACACATTAGGTCTTGCTTCAAGCAGACGAGTCCCAGTGAAAATGTTCTGAAAAGAGGCTTTGTATAGGAGCTGGAGTTCTATCCATCAGATTTGTCATCTCAGGAATGTCGCCAGATGTATTGACTTACTAGCAATTGCACTGGTGCCATCTGGCCTGCTGGAGGCCGTATTAAAGATGGAAAAAACTGAGCTGGAGAAATGAAATGTGTTCATCATGCCATTACCCTCGCTGCTTATTTAAAGAAGGGAAAAAAATGTAACTTCTTGGCAGGGGGCATACCATTTGAAAATAAAATAGACAGTTTTTAAGAGTATGGGTTCCAGAGATCCAAAGCCAGGAGTGATGTTTATATGGAGACTTCAAGGCTTCCTTCTCTGTTGTCATTGTGTGTGTGTACTTGTGTGCCTGTGTGCATACAAATATGTGTATATAAACAAATACACATACATGTCAACGCACACATGTGTATACACACATGTCTATATGTGTAGATATGACAGCAAAAATGGAGTGGTTTTCATGGTCTGGATGGTTTAAGTAGTATAGTTTCTGTTCTTTGTATAAATATATATTTTATAAATAAATATACATATACACATATATGCACATATTCCATGTGCACATATATGTGCATATATTTATTAATATGTATTAATATATAAATACACATATATATTCAATACAAAGGCCCTTTAAGGCTCTATTCTTCCAAATGGAAAATGTTAGCTCCTTGTGGGACATTTGTAAGGACCCTTGGGATTCTGCTCTTTGAGTTGCCTCTTCTTCCCCAATCCCTTGATGCTTTGCTCACATGATAAACATTTCTACTTTATTTCCATTCATAGTAGTGTCACTGACACCTGGGGCTTGCAGACTCTTTCTTTCCTTCCACAAAAGGTCATTTCTTTAAAAGGCAGATTTTAATTTATTCAATTCAATTTGATATCCACAACATTCTTTCTCCCTACCCTATCATATCTCCTAATAGAAGCATGAAGGGAAGATCATTGAACTTGAAGCTGGGAGATTAGGGTTTGAGTCCCAGCTTTGGTGTGAACTTGGGCAACTCAATATGGCCACTTCAACTCTTAATTTACTCATTTATAATATGAGAGTCATTATGTTTGCCCTTTTTTTCTATCTCATCGAGTAGTTGTGAGGACCAAGAATGATAATTTATATAAAGTGCTTTGGAGTCATGCAGTGAGTGTCATGGAAGTGTGAGTTATGATGATTATTATTACAAAACTGAAATTATTGAGGGCTGGAACTATATTTTATTTTTCCTTATACTCCCACTCCCCACTTTCTCACTCTTCAGACTAACATGAGATAATGGAAACTTAATAAATGTTTGTAGAATATAAATTCATGAATGGATTTTTATAAAATGTAAGATTTAAATTTTAAGGATTCAGGAAAGGTACAGTTCTTGCATATCAGTCTTAGATTCATAGAATATCATCATAGCAAAAAACCTCAGAGGTCATTTGTACAATTTACCCTTTACTAAGAATTCCATTGAAGCCACAATAGACACCAGATCTTCATCCTTCTCTTCAACTATCTCTTCATTTTCCAAATCTTGATATACCCCTATGCTGGCTATCTCCCCACTTTTCAACTTCATTTTGTGTGTTGTCTTCCCTCAATAGATTGTAAGCAACTTGAGGGCAGGGACAGTATTTTCATATTTGTATTCTCAGTGCTTCACCATATCACAGGTTTAAAAAAATATGTATATATATATATATATAATTCTGTTTCTTGGAGTTTTCACTCTATCATGGGATTTTGTGAATGAATACTGTACAGTACACAATAGAAATGCAGTGCACCACTACCGCTTGTGCAAGTTTGTTAACATGAAATTGTACATGCTGAGCGCTAAGCAGGTGTTTCGGTATTGGCCAATGGAATGAAAGGCAGCCAACTACAGTGCTGTGTTCTATTGATTGCCTCAGTGTTTATAAGTGTTAATAAAGCCTTAAAATATATACAAATAATAAAATAAATGTAATGTCACTACTTTGTAGATTTTCACCTATCATGGGGGTCTCTGGAACATAAATCCCACAATAGGTGTGATCACTGTAGATACTTAATGAAGCTGGCTTATCACTGGCCTGCCTAAAATGTGGTACCCAAAACAGAGCATATGTCAAATATGATCAGGGCAAAAGGAAGTAAAAACGGAAGTAGACTTGGACACTATATCAATCTTAACATACTCTAAGACTCTATTAATTTTTTGGAGGATTGGAGGGAGCTGATAGAACATATTATTTACCCATATCAAGCTTATAATCTTAGTTATTTTTCAGATGAAAAAATCACTTTTAAGATGATAGCCTATCTTGCCAAGCCAACTTTTTTTATTTGTGAAGCTAAGTATTCATACCCAAATGTGAAACTATTAAACTTTTATTAAAATTTGTGTCACTAGATTTGGCATAATTTTTTAATATTTCAAGATCCTTCAGAATTGTAAATATGCCATTTGATATATTAGGTGTCTTTCCCAGATTGTTGTCATCTAAAATTTATTTTATAAGCATACCACCTATAACTTTATTCAAGTTATTGATGAAAATGTTAAACAGCTACTCCATTAGTGACTTCTATCTTTGTTAACATGAATCCATTAATGACTGTTTTTTGTGTCTATCCATTCAACCATCTGAATATCTAAGTGTATACTTCAAAGAATCAGAGACTTTGATAATAGTTTGCTAAAATATGGGTTAACTATAACTATAAAAATCATATCATATGATCTGCAAGTATTATAACCCTCAAAAAAAAGAAATAAAGTTAATCTTTCATGATCCATTATCAATAAAACCATGCTCAATATTTGTTATCATCACTTCCCTATTAACAATATGTTCTAGGACAGTGATGGAGAACCTTTTAGAGATGGAATTCTGGGGCCCACCCCACCCTACTCCCCAGACCACATGTTGTGACCCTATTCAGGAAGTGCTCCCATTTGGCTGCTGGGCAGAGAGGTGGATGGTGAGAAAAAAATATCATCAGGCACAGTGGAGAGGGGGAGAGAAGAAGCTCTGCTGCAGTGAGGGCAGATGAGTGCCCACAGAGTGCTCTGCATGCCAACTTTGGTACCTATGCCATAGGTTCACCATCACTGTTCTAGGATGTCAGAATAGAGGCAGCAACACAGGTAGACTTCTGATATTCCTCTTCAGAAATCTTTTAAATAATGCTTCAAATTAAAATTTGGACTGGCAAAGCCAACAAAAGGTCAGCATGAAACATTTTTCCTGACTAAGACAACTTAAGAAGTTGGCATAAGAGTTCAGTGATATGGGGGTAGAGATCTGTCTATACCATAGCAAGAATGCCAGAAATGAACTTTTGGGGCAGCCATGATAGCAACAGCAGCTTTAGGAGCTCTAAACCCAGAGACACATGGAAAGGTGATTGGACACCTGGTTGGAAAGAGAATATAAGGAACCATTTTAGGGCAGGCTACATGGGATCAGGGACATGTCCTGGGTAAAGACCAGAGCACATACAGGGGAACAGTGACCACCAATTTCCTCAGATGATACTTCTTTGGAAGCACCAAAAACTTGCATGTTCCTAGACTTAGCTCTGAAAATAACAGTATAAAAAGACAGTGCCTCAGAACTTCTAAGTGAGCAAAGACCAACTTTATTAAAAACCTTAAATTCTGGAAATAGTCTAGAAAAATGAGCAAACAAAAAAAAAACCTTAACTATAAAAGTTTTCTCTGGTACAAAGGAAGACTAAGACATAAACTTAGAAGACATTTATGTGAAAATAGTTACAATCTAAACCTCAAAGAAAAAAGCTAATTGGACCTAAGGCCAGCAAGAATTCCTGTTGCATTAAAGAAAGAGATAAGAGGGATAGAGGAAAAATTGGGAAAATAAATGAGAATGATTCAAGAAAACTGGTTGGCAAAAGAGTCACTAAAAATATTGAAGAAAATACAAACTTAAAAAAAGAATTGGTTTAATGTAAAAGGGGCACAAAAATTAACTGAAAGAGAAGAGCTTCTTTAAAGTAACTGACTAAATAGAAAAAGATATACAAAAGGTCACTGAAGAAAATAATTTCTTAAAAAGTAGAATCAGGCAAATGGAAGTCAATGATGCCATGAGATATTAAAAAAAAGACATCAGAAGAATGAAAAAATAAAAGAAAATTAGCAATATCTTATTGGAAAAAATGGATTAGAAAATATATTGATGAGAGATGTTAAAAATTATTAGACTATCTGAAAGCCATGATTAAAAAAAAAAAAGAATACACATCATATTTCAAGAAGCTAGCAAGGAAAACTGCTCTGTTTTCTTAGATTCACAGAGTAAAATAGGAATTGAAAGACTTCATCAATCATCTCTTAAAAGAGATTCCAAAATAAATATGCCCAGGAACATTATATCCTAATTCTAGAGCTCCTGAGTAAAGGAGAAAATATTGTAAGAATCCAGAAATAACAATTCAAATATCATGGAGTTAAAGTAAAAAACACATAAGATTTAGCAGCTTTCTCATTTAATAAGCAGAGGGCTTGGAATATGATATTCAAGAAGGTAAAGGAGATCACATTACAATAAAGAATAATCTACCCAACAAAACTAAGTATAATCATTATGGAGAAAAAGTATATATTTAATGAAATACAGGACTTTCAAGCATTCCTGCTGAAAAGAGCAGGCCTAAACATAAGACTTGACATTCAAACATAAGACTCAAGAGAAACATATAAAGGTAAACATGAAAGAGAAATCATAAGGGACTTAATAAAGTTAATCTGTTTATATTCCTATAAGGGAAGATGATACGTGGAACTCTTACGCACTTTAACGATAGGGCATTTAAAAGGATTACTTATAGACAGAGGGTATAGATATGAGTTGATTATGTTGTCATGGTCACGAAAAATGAAGTGGTAATAAAGAGTGGTGCACTGGGAGAAGAGTTAAGGGAGAAACAGAATGGGAAAAATTATTTCACAAAAAAGAGACATGCAAGGAAGAGCTTTTTTATATGGAGGGGTAAATGGGTGGTTGTGGTGGTAGCAGGCAATGCTTGAACCTCACATCAAAACTAGTTCAGAGATGTAAGAATACACACACACACACACACACACACACACACACACACACACACACAGACTTAGACACTCAGTTGGGTATAAAATTTATCTTACCCACCAGGAAAACATTAAGGGAAGAAGATAAAATATTTGGGAAGAGAGGATGATAAAAAGGAAGGTGGATTAAAGGAGGCAGTGGTCAGAAGCAAAATCTACTTTTGAGGAGAGAAAGGATAAAAAGAGAAAGAATAAACAGAAGGAAATAGGGTGGAGGGAAATACATAACTGTGAATGTGAATAACATGAGCTCACCCATGAAACAGGATTGGGAATTGAGATGTTTATCAGTTGTGGATTTGCTGAACAAGTTGTGAATATAATTGTGATGAAGTACTACTGGATTGTGGGAAATGATGAGGAAGGTCATTTCAGAAAAAAACCAGCATAGCAAGATTTATTTGAAATGATACAAAGTGAATTGAGAAGAATGAAATCATTTGCACAATTACAACATTACTGTAATGATGATCAACTATAAATGACTTAACTACTCTGATCAATATAATGATCCAAAATAGTTCCAAAGGACTTATTATGAAAAAAATATTATTTTTTACAAGAGAATTGATCAACTGAGGGAAAACCAAAGTATATATTTTTTACTTCATTAATTTTTTGTGATATGGAAATACATTTTGCATGAATTCATACATATAATAGATATAATTTTGCTTACCTTCTCAATGGATAGTAAAAGGTTGGGAGGGAGGGAGAGAATTTGGAGCTCAAAATTTAAAAAGAAAAGAACATTAAAAATTAATGAATTAAAAATTAAAAATCAGATATATTCTTTAGTTTTTCCAAGAATACAATTAAATTACAAGTTCATCATCCTCCAGTTAACTACTATGTAAATTGAGCTATAATATTCATATATTTTCATAGGTATAGCAATGGGGAGAATTCTTAACCAAACAAGAAATTGTCACAAAAGTAAAACAGATAATTTCAATTATATGAATTGGAAAAGGTTTTGTATGAATTAAAACTCATGGATAATAACATGAGTGTAAGATAAAAAAGGAAGTAGTCATTTGAGGAAACAACAAAAAGAAGCAACTCAAATATATAATACCAAGAGCTATTCACTAGTGGATTAGTGATCAAAGGAAATGAACAAGGAATTCACAAAAGAAACATTATAAATCATTAGCAAATGTAAAAAGAATGTTCTAAGTCATTAAAGAAAATAGAAATGCAAACCCAAACAACTCTGAAGTTTCAACTCACTCAGCAAACTGGAAAAGATGAGAAGAGAAAGGAATAGTTAATATTGGATGGAATGCAAAGTATTGTTTTTTTGGAGTTTTGAATTGATACAAACATTCTGAAAAACAATTGGAACTATATTAAGAAGATGACTAAAATGTGAAGAGGGCTTGACTCAGTGATTCAACTGCTAGACATCTATCCCATGGAAGTTTATGAGAAAGGTCCCATATGCAACGATATAATTTGTAACAATTTTTTTTTGAAGTAGCAAAGAAGAAAACAAAATAGAGGATCTTGAATTGGAAGAATGAATAAACAAATTTTGGTTTATGAAGATAATGAATATTATGGAATATTACTGAGTTGTATCAAATATCAAATAGTAATGGAATATTACTGAGTTGTATCAAATAGTCAATTTAATGAATCCAGAGAACTATGGAAAGATATATAAACTGATGCAAAATGAAAAAAAAAACAAGGAAAACAATATATACACAGATTGTGGCATTGCAAATGGAAAGAATAACAACAAAGATATAAATACTTTTTATCAAATTATGTACTTATTTACTCCATTAGTTTTGAAGGCACAAGTTCATCTTATCTTTTATATAATCTTTTAATTTTATTCATTTTGAAAATTTCTTATTTTGGTGTTAATTTCCTGACTTCTAATTTTCAAATTATATGCTCACTTCTTTCTATTATGTTATAACATTTTGCTTACCTGTTTCCACAGGTATAATTTTCCCTTTAACTACTTTAGTTGTATCTCCCAAATTCTGTTACATTATGTTATTGTTACTATTATCGTTTGGAAAGTTATCCATTTTATGATTTTTTTCTTTGATGAGCTCATTGCTTAAGAGATCATTACTTAGTCTCTCACTAGGTCTTAATTTTTTGCTTTTATTTTATTACCTTTTTATTATTCTATGTTCTAGAAATAATATGTTTAAGATTTCTGCTTCTTTGCATTTATTGATCATTTCTTTCTTTCCAGATACATTATCAGCTTTTGTAAGGGCATTATATGATACTGAGAAATATGCATTCTTAACATTACTATTCAGGACATCCTACATCTTTCAAATTGAATTTTTAGACTAGTCTGTTCAGCACTTAATTTTCCTTTTTGTTATCTTTTAGATAATTGAGCTCTGAATGAGGGTTATTAAGGACTCATGTTATTTTGCTTTTAAATCTCTGCAGTTTGGTGAGTTTTTATTCTATGAATTTGGATGTTACACTATTTGTTGGTTGTATATTTAATATTTCAAAGTATCTGATTCTAGCCACTTTCTACTCTATTGTCCCATTAACCTGACCAAGCCCAAATTCCATGAATCTACTTATTTTTTTTGTTTTCTCTCTTTTCTCCCTTCTCCTTTTCCTCTTCTTCTTTCTCCTCATTTTCTTCCTTTTCCTCCTCTCTTCACCTCCTCCTTTCTTCTCTCTCTCGAATTCTTTGAATAAGATGAATTTGAAATACTCCTTTCTAATAAGTGCTAATTTAATAAATTACTTTTATTTCTAGAATATTTCAGTTCTATAATCTATTCTTTTATTCATGGGCATTGTATTTAAAGGGTCTTTATTCGTAAGAGTAACAACTCATTTTAATGTTGTCCTTTGAAAGACAAACTATACACATTATTTTACTTGATCCTCACAATAACCCTGTACTACAGGTGTTCTTACTACTCCCATATTATAGGTGAGAAAACTGAGGCTTAGCAAGGTAGCACTAATTTCCCAGTCCCAGCTACTAAGTCTCTGAGCCAAAATTCATCATGACAAGATCCAATGATCTATCCACCATATCATACTGCTTTTAAGACTTCTTTCTATGACCCTATAAACCTTACTCACATTTCTAACTGAGGTAAAGTAATTTATATAGAAACATGCAGCTTATAAGTTTCTGAGCCTAGATTTGAATTCAGATCCTACTAACTATTTTTAGTATTCTATCCACTATTCTAACTAGCTCTTCTAGTTTCCTGAAACGTAATCAAGAATCTTCAACTCACTACTTGCCTATCCTAAGGACAGCATGGTTTCAGTCTGAACCTTTAATCCTTCATCTACTCTTTTCTGATTCTATGCACATCCACAGATTCAGACTTTTCTCTTCTGGAGTGGTCTTGGTACCAAGAAGCAAACTTTTTGCCAGAAGAGAATTTCCTTAAATAAGCACTTCTTCCAATGGAATCCATTGATATACTCCTGTTTGACCCTGTACCACTTATGTAAGAGACATTCTACAATGCCCCAGAAAATTTCCCTTCATGGACCAAACCTGTATTTTATTTTCCCTCTAGTTCCCATCCCTTAGTCCTCTCTCCAGACTACTCAGTGTACCTCAGACAGCACAAGAATTTGGAGACCATAATTCCTTCTCTCATAATTTCTTCTCTTCTGTCCCAGACCAGGACAATTTATTTTTGGTTCCTCCAGTCCATCCCAAGCTCTGCTCTAAAGTGACCTTCCTTTGGGTATTTTCAACTTTCAAAATAATATTTCACTAATGAAGGAATGAGGCTTTGGATCATTCAGTCAACAAGCATCTATTAAGTTCCTATTATATGCCAGACACAGTTCAAAATGCTGAGGATATGAAGAAAGGCCACCAAAACAGAACAAAATAATCCTTGCTCTCAAGGAGTTCACAGTCTAATGGAAGGAGACAACTACATTTAAACAAGATATATGTAGGATAAACTGAAGAAAAACAACAGAGAGAAGGCAATAGCATCCTCAAGGGCTCAGAAAAAGCTTCTTATTCAAGATTTATTAGTTTAGTTCTCTCTCTCCTCCCAGTTTCTTTGAACCTCTTGGTCTTCAAACAAGGTGAGAGTTTCTGCAACCTCTTCTGCTTTTTTTTTTTTATAATGTATTCTCATTGTGAAATCTCATCTAATCCAAAATGACTCAAATTGCTCTCTACAGATGATTTCTAGATCTACCCAACCAGTCCTAAGCTCTCTCGTAAAGTATAGCCTAACAATCCCCTTTTTGGATGTGAAATTATGGGAAGGCAATTTATCTATGTGTGGAAAGTAAGTTTGGTCATGAGGGAAAGTGATTTTGAGTGGGGTGTGGAAAGTATTAGAAAGAAATGAGCACCTGGAATTTATAAGTTGAGTTTTGTAAAACATTCAATGTTTGGTGCATTGTGGCAGGATGGGGTATTTGCAGGTATCTATATCAGCACAAGGCGGTGGTTCATGCTGATCCAGAGTCACATCCAATATTTCTCAGAATTAGAAACATGAGCAATGAGAAAAACTTTGGACAGATTAAATATTATGCTGCTGCTATTGTCTTTTTCTTCATTCCTTCGTTCATTAATTTGTTTCTTCGTTCCTTCATTTCTTCGTTTGTTTGTTCATTCATTCGTTTGTTCCTTCCTTCCTTCCTTTGGTCTTGCCTTCTTCCTCTTTCTCTTCCTCACTCTTTCATATAAATATAATGCTAAAAACCTCTCGTGATAACCGAGTTGTGGTTGAACTATTGAGAATTGAGATTTTAATCTATTTTTTAAAATCTCCTCTAAGATCCTCTTAGTCATAGGAAGGAAGCATTTATGAGGGCATTTGACTAAGATGAAGTATTTGGGGCCATGCTCCAGGAAACCCCTCAAAGATGGAGGCAGCCAACTCCTTCTAGATAAGTACCTAACACTTCAGGTGATCACATAACTTTTATCTAAATCTCCGGAGTATGCAAAATTGGGCTTTTGATTTCACAAGAACAGGCTTTGTGAAACTTCCTTCTTTTAGTCAAGACAGAAATACCGTGAGAACAGGAGATGTTGTATATTTTGGCACAGCAGATGGCCGGAACAAGGAAATAGAGAGATGCGCAGAACTCAAAAATAATATAAAAAGAGTGAAGTGATACTTTTTGAACCTCACAATTTTTTGTTCAGGTTCACTAAAAGTTTTGGGCAAAGGATCATGGGGATTGTTATCCTTTTGTACACAAAGGGATTATGTTAGCACTACTTTCCTTACACCTGGGTAGTTATGCAACCTTTCTCCTCCATTTTTAAGACATAATTTTCCAAACAAAGTTTCTTTCAAAAAATTTTCCTTTAATAAACTCAGTGTTAAGCTATATTTTTTAATCCCTTCAATTTTCCCTTTCTATATCTCATTTGTATATAGTAGTTATCATATTTTCTCCCCCATTAAACTGTGACATCCTTGAGAACAGGGACAATTATTTTTATCCTCAACCCTGCTTTTTTGTGTTTCACCAGTGATTAGAAGAGTGCATGACACATAGTAGGCACTTAACAAATGCTACTTTACTGACTATTTTTTGAGTTTTCCAAAGACTACTTTAAAATGGAATTTCAAATGACTCTAAGTAGATATAAATACTATAAAGTAGAAAGCTCATTATCATATTCCTGTTAGAAGATTTGGCTGTGCTCTCATCATAATCTTTCAGTGTAACAGTGAGAAAGAAGCACCACTGAGCACAAAAGGAACAAAGTGACCTATGAGATAACCAAAACTGTAGAAAGGGACATTGCTTTTTAGTGTGGTTTTTCAGTGCATCATCAATTCTTCTCTATTCCACTGGGGTAACATGTTTATCATTGCTTTTTTAATTGTTATTATTTTAAAGCAATTTGGTCATTTTTTGTTTACAACTTGGAGCTTTCCTAACATTAATTCCTGTCCTGTGAGAATTAATTCAAATTGCAGTTTGAAAGTTCTTTTCTTTTGTGTAAGTTCCATTGGTAACAACCAGTTGAAAAGCCATTCTCCAAAGAGGAACTTCTGGAACATATCTGGAATCATTACATTTTATACATTACAGCTTCACAGAGTTTATTTAATAATTCATTCAAAAAACATTTGTTAAATGCCTGCTGTGTTCTAAATGCTGATCAATCCTTCTTTCTGCCAACCTATCATTTAGTTTTGTCATTCAAAGAATGAGATGGTTGCACTAGATGATCTTGGAGATTTATTTCATCACTAAATAAATCTATGATGCTATGAACTGCATGAAGTTATGGGGGGGATACAAACATGAATGACATACCTTTAGTCCTTGCTTTCATGATGTATAAAGTCTAGTAGAGTTCAAAGGATCATATTGAAGAATTGGAAGAGAACTGAGAATTCATCTAGTACAACCCTCTGACATTACTTGTTCCACTTAGGAGAAATCATTTAATCTCCCTGTACTTCAATTTCATTATCTGAAAAATGAGGTTGGAATAGATAAATCCTGAGATCTAGTTCTATGGCCTATGTGTTTATGAATCTGGTATTTTCAGAGCCTTTACTAATGAAGACCCCCAAAGATCTTTTCTTAAAAGCATAGTCTGTTATTTTCTTAGGTCAAATAAATACAAATCATTGAGGCAGGTAAGTGGCATAATGGCTAGAGCACTGGACTTGAAGTCAGAAAAACCTGAATTAAAATCTGTCTTTAGACACTTACTATATTACCCCAAGTAAGTCCCTTCAAATCTGCCTCTTAATTTCAACATTTGTAAAATGGGGATAATAATAGCACCTACCTCTCAGAGTTGTTGAGAAAATAAAATAAAATATTTGTAACGTGCTTTTTAAACTTTAAAATGTCAGATAAATGCTAGTTATGGTCATTGTTGTTGTTTGTAGTAGTAGTTCCTAGCGTATTTTGTCAAATCAAAAAACCTTTACTGCTTACAATGTGTGAAACTGTGTTAAATATAGAATACAATTATAAACAGAAAGACAATCCCATGTCCTCAAGGAACTTACATCCCATTAAAATTTTTTTTTAATTTAATTAGTCCAGTTAGAATATTTTTCCCTGGTTACAAGAGTCATGTTCTTTCCCTCCTTTATTTTTCCTCCCCTAGCTGGCTGATGCACAATTCCACTGGGTTTTACATGTGTCCTTGGTCAAAACCCATTTCCATATTATTATGTTTGCACTAGGGTGATCATTTAGAGTCTATATCCCCAAGCAGTTTTTCTTCTGTTTTTCTACTCCCACAGTTCTTCCTCTGAATGTGGATAGCATTCTTTCTCATAAGTCATTTAGAGTCTCCATCCCCAACCATATCCCCCTTGATCCATGTAATCAAGCAGTTGTTTTTCTTCTGTGTTTCTACTCCCACAGTTTTTTCTCTTAATGTGGATAGTGTTCTTTCTCATAGATTCCTCCGGGTTGTTCAGGATCACTGCATTGACACTAATGGAGAAGTCCATTACATTCTATTGTACCACAGTGTATCAGTCTCTGTGTACAATGTTCTTCTGGTTCTGCTCCTTTTGCTTTGCATCACTTCCTGGAGGTCATTCTAGTCCCCATGGAATTCCTCACTTTATTATTCCTTTTAGCACAATAGTATTCCATCACCAACAGATACCATAATTTGTTCAGCCATTCCCCAATTGAAGGGCATCCCTTCATTTTCCAATTTTTGGCCACCACAAAGAGTGCAGCTATGAATATTCTTGTACAAGTCTTTTTCCTTATTATCTCTTTGGGGTACAAACCCAGCAGTGCTATGGCTGGATCAAAGGGCAGACAGTCTTTTAGCACCCTTTGGGCATAGTTCCAAATTGCCCTCCAGAATGGTTGGATCAGTTCACAACTCCACCAGCAATGAATTAGTGTCCCTACTTTGCCACATCCCCTCCAGTATTCATTACTTTCCGTTGCTGTCATGTTAGCCAATCTGCTAGGTGTGAGGTTCTACCTCAGAGTTGTTTTGATTTGCATCTCTCTGATTATAAGAGATGTAGAGCACTTTTTCATGTGCTTATTAATAGTTTTGATTTCTTTATCTGAAAACTGCCTATTCATGTCCCTTGCCCATTTATCAATTGGAGAATGGCTTGATTTTTTGTACAATTGATTTAGCTCTTTGTAAATTTGAGTAATTAAACCTTTGTCAGAGGTTTTTATGAAGATTGTTTCCCAATTTGTTGCTACCCTTATGATTTTAGTTACACTGGTTTTGTTTGTACAAAACCTTTTTAATTTGATGTAATCCAGATTATTTATTTTGCATTTTGTAACTCTTTCTAATTCTTGGTTGGGTTTAAAGTCTTTCCCTTCCCAAAAGTCTGACATGTATACTCTTCTGTGTTTGCCTAATTTACATATAGTTTCCTTCTTTATGTTCAAGTCATTCACCCATTCTGAATTTATCTTGGTGTAGGGTGTGAGGTACTCAACCTATTTTTGCCTCAACTTCTTAATCTGTGATATGGGGCTATTAATAGCACCTTCTTCTCAGGGTTATTGTGAGTATCAAATGAGATATAATTGGAAAGTGCTTTGTGTAGTATCTGGCATTTGGTAAGTACTAGATAAATGTAAGCTATTATTATTAGCTATTAAATGCCCTCTTTCCTAATATTGATTTTTCAGTAAAGTACAAGTCGATAGGGGAATTTTCAGTAAACAGCAATTGAATTCTCTAGCCTCAAGTTAATATCAATGGAAGTGGACTAGTTGGTAGATAGAGCACAAAGCTCTCAGTCTCGGATTCTTGGGTTCAGACTCCAGAATGGGCATTCCACTCATTTAGGCATTGTAGGAAATCCATGCAGACCTGAGTTTTTGTACTAGCACTATCATTACCTCCTTGACCTTGAGAAAATCACTTTTCCCCTCTTGGCTTCAGGGCTCCCTAATAAAATGAAGGCAGTAGAGCAGTAAGTGATCTCTACAATCCCTTCTAGCTCTCACAATCAGTTTTTGAAAGTCAAACAATTGCTTGCCTTTGCACTTTTGGCTGGATGTCCGCCATGGAGAGTCTTAGAAGGGCAGAATGTTGAAGTCCTACAGACAGGTGTGGGTATCAGGCTCCAAAATGAATGTTACAAAGGGTTGACAGAGGTCTAACAGTTAATGAACACAGGCGACTGTCAACTGCTATCAGAATCAACTATCTCTGTGAGGAAATTAAAAGTACCGCATTATCTTTTACATTTTTAATGTGATTCATTTTGTTATAAAATAATTAGCTGGTTAAAAAAACTTGTATCTTCCAGAATTATAATAGAATAAAAATTGATTGAGTATAAATAATTAAAAATTTTCAGCACTTAAATTTGAATTTAGATATATTAAATTTTTGTGCCCAATTATTAAAGTGAAATAACATCCTTTTTTCTTTTCTTTCTTTTAAAAAAATCTTAGAATCAATATTGTGTATTAGTTCCACAGTAGAAGGGCATTAAGGGCTAAGCAATGGAGGTTAAGTGATTTTCCCAGGATCACACAACTAGGAAGTGTCTGAGGTCAAATTTGAACCCAGGACAGCTCATCTCTAGGCCTGGCTCTCAATCTACTGAGGCACCTAGCTGTCCCTAAATAATATCCTTTCATGGTGGATAAATAATAACTGGTTGGAAAGAAAATCTACTAGAGAATTTGAAACTAATGAAAGCAAAGTAATATAGATAATTTACTTTGTAGAAATATTGAAGCATAAAGTAAAAAGTCTACATCTGGAAAATACTGTTTATTATATTGTCAGTAGAATTTATATGTACTGTTATATCTTGAAGAGAAAAGACTACAAGGTTAGTGTTTTCTTTGCATGTATGCATAAGTTGCAAATAGCATAAAGCTGTGAGAATTTTCCTAGAAAAAACTAAATGCTCTTAAAATATTAAACCAAAATTGTTCTAAACGCAAGTCTGTGACATAAAAGGACTTTTTGTTCTGTAGATAGTTGCTTTTGGAATTGCTCAGTATGAAAAAACAACTTCATTTACAAAATATTGGTGTTAACCAGAGTTATTGATGAGCATTACATTTATGAATTATGTCCAAAGCCCAAGATTTGTCTGAAGATTTTTGTGATCAATTAGTTAACAAATGAAACCTTCTAGTTTTGCATTGCAAGTGGGTGAATCAACATTGAATACGTATGCTATATTGAAATTGTTGTTGGGGAAAACAAGTTATTTTGCAAATATATTAAAGGTAGTGATGCATCATACATTTTAAATATAATTGATAGATGTTTAAAAATGAAAATAAAATGTAAGATGATTATACTGAATTTTTCACTGATGGAACTGAATTGTTACTGTAGAGGATGCAAGTCAAAAATTACAGACTGAAAATGTGATCTCTTGAGCAATTTAAATTTACTGCATGCTTCACAGGAAATCACTTGTATTGAGAAATATGATTGACGAGCTACATATAGTTTTTCATTTTGTTGCAAGAATAATCAACTTTATAAAATAGACTATTAACATAAAGGTTCTTTGCACAATTGCATGATGATATGAGTAGAGAATAGAAAAAAATTATTAGAAAAATATGCAAGCTTTTATGTGCCAAAGTACTTCAAAGGGAGACTGATTTAAAGGAATAATTTGTTGAAGTAAATAATGATGAATGAATCATCATAATAATGATGAAGCAAATTGAAATATAATAAATATTCCTCTGGAAACATCCCTATTTGGTACATATTTTTGGGAAAACCTGATTATTCTAAACTAATAAAAAATTCTTACATTTCTGGACTTCCGGTTAAGATGGCGGCTTAGAGAAAGCTGAAGTTCAGATCTCCGGAAAACCCTTCCCGACCGATCTCAAACTAGAAGCTCCTAAGGCGCCGAAATTCAAAACGATCAACAGCACAGACCCTGGGAACCCTCCTCCTGGACCTGGACCCGGTTCAAAAGGTACGGCTCCCCTTAAAAGCCAGAACCCGAGATCCCTCGGACCTCAGGGGTAGGAGCGCAGAGTCCAAGGCTCCCGGAAGTGGCAGCCGCGCCGGGCTCAGAGAGCAGGGTCTGAGGAACAACAACCCTCAGGGTCTTCTACCCAAGTCCCAATCCGGGTGAAAGTTACTGCCTGGGGCTTCCGCTGCAAAGAGCCGGTAGGTCAAAGAGCCGGTTGGTCCGGGTGAAAGTTACTGCCTGGGGCCTCCGCTGCAGAGAGCTGGTCAAAACAACAGCAACCCTCAGGGCGGGCAAGACAGCCTCACGGGCTGGATCCTGCTATCCAAGTCTCAGTGAAAGTCTGTGCTCTCGGAGCTTGGGGAAGCGGCAGCCCATCCCCCCGCAGGCCGAGGAAACAGCCTCACGGCCAGCGATTCTGAAGGCAACTTCCGGAAATCGAGCCAGGGGGAGAGTGTGGCCTCGTGGTCCGACCCTTCCATTCCAGTTCCAGTGAGGCATATTCAGTTTAACCCAGGGAACGCTCATAGAACCAACATCTGCCCAGGACTAAAGCCTCTGATCACCAGACAAAGACAAGAAAAGCCAATCCTCCACGTTCAGAGATGACAAACTCCACAGAAGCACAGAAGCCCCAAAATACCAAGAAAAATAAGAAGAAAGGGGCGACTCTGGACACATTCTATGGAGCCAAAATACAAAATACAGAGCAGATAGAAGAAGATATACAAGAAAATTCTCCAAAATCTTCCAAAGGAAATAGAAACTCTCCACAAACCCATGAAGAATTTGAATCAGAAAGGACCAAAAAGATGGAAGCCCTCTGGGAGGAAAAGTGGGAAATGATGCAAAAGAAATTCACGCATCTACAAAACCAGTTTGACCAAACTGTAAAAGAAAACCAGGCTTTAAAGCAAGAACTAATAAAGCAAAGCCAAAACACCAAGAAATTAGAAGAGAACATAAAATATCTCACCGACAAGTTGATAGATCTGGAAAACAGGGGGAGAAGAGAAAATTTAAGAATAATTGGACTCCCAGAAAAGCCAGAAATAAACACCAAACTGGACATGGTGATACAAGATATAATCAAAGAAAATTGCCCAGAGATTCTAGAACAAGGGGGCAATACAGCCACTGACAGAGCTCACAGAACACCTTCTACACTAAACCCCCAAAAGACAACTCCCAGGAATGTAATTGCCAAATTCCAAAGCTATCAAACAAAAGAAAAAATCCTACAGGAAGCCAGAAAAAGACAATTTAGATATAAAGGAATGCCAATCAGGGTCACACAAGACCTTGCAAGTTCTACGCTGAATGATCGTAAGGCATGGAACATGATCTTCAGAAAGGCAAGAGAGCTGGGTCTCCAACCAAGAATCAGCTACCCAGCAAAACTGACTATATACTTCCAAGGGAAAGTATGGGCATTCAACAAAATAGAAGACTTCCAACTTTTTGCAAAGAAAAGACCAGAGCTCTGTGGAAAGTTTGATACCGAAAATCAAAGAGCAAGGAATACCTGAAAAGGTAAATATTAAGGAAAGGGGGAAAATGTTATCTTCTTTTACTCAAACTCTCTTCTATAAGGACTACATTTATATCAACCTATGTATACTAATATATGGGGAAAATGTAATGTATAAATAGGGGGTAAAGAAAGACCAAATAGAATAATGGTTCTCACACAAAGATTCACAGGGGAAGGGGAGGGGAAGAAAACTCCTATAAGAAGGAGAGGAAGAGAGGGGGGGGGTTTACTTAAACCTCAATCTCAGGGAAATCAACTCTGAGAGGGAAAAACATCCAGATCCATTGGGATCTTGAATTCTATCTTACCCAACAAGGGTAAGGAGAAGGGAAAAGCAAGGGGGGGAGGGGGAGAGGGAGAACAAAAAGGGAGGGGAAGAGAGGGGGGAGGAGGAGGGAACAAAAAGGGAGGGACTAAAAAGGGAAACATCAAGGGAGGGGACAAGGGGGACTGATTCAAAGTAAATCACTGGACTAAAAGGTAGAGCCGAAGAAGAAAAGGTTAGAATTAGGGAAGGCAATCAAAATGCCAGGGAGTCCACAAATGACAATCATAACTTTGAACGTGAATGGGATGAACTCACCCATAAAACGTAGACGAATAGCTGAATGGATTAGAATCCAAAACCCTACCATATGTTGTCTTCAAGAAACACACATGAGGCGGGTTGACACCCACAAGGTCAGAATTAAAGGATGGAGTAAGACCTTCTGGGCCTCAACTGATAGAAAGAAGGCAGGAGTGGTAATCATGATATCTGATAAAGCCAATGCAAAAATAGACCTGATCAAAAGGGATAGGGAAGGTAATTATATTTTGTTAAAAGGGACTCTAGACAATGAGGAAATATCATTAATCAACATGTATGCACCAAATAATATAGCACCCAAATTTCTAATGGAGAAACTAGGAGAATTGAAGGAAGAAATAGACAATAAAACCATACTAGTGGGAGACTTAAACCAACCATTATCAAATTTAGATAAATCAAATCAAAAAATAAATAAGAAAGAGGTAAAAGAAGTGAATGAAATCTTAGAAAAATTAGAATTAATAGACATATGGAGAAAAATAAATAGGGATAAAAAGGAATACACCTTCTTCTCAGCACCACATGGCACATTCACAAAAATTGACCATACATTAGGTCACAGAAACATAGCACACAAATGCAAAAAAGCAGAAATAATGAATGCAGCCTTCTCAGATCACAAGGCAATAAAAATAATGATTAGTAATGGTACATGGAAAACCAAATCTAAAACCAATTGGAAATTAAACAATATGATACTCCAAAACCGTTTAGCTAAAGAAGAAATCATAGAAACAATTAATAATTTCATCAAGGAAAATGACAATGGCGAAACATCCTTTCAAACCTTTTGGGATGCAGCCAAAGCGGTAATCAGAGGCAAATTCATATCCCTGAAAGCTCATATTAACAAACAAGGGAGAGCAGAGATCAATCAATTGGAAATGCAATTGAAAAAACTCGAAAGCGATCAAATTAAAAACCCCCAGCAGAAAACCAAATTAGAAATCCTAAAAATTAAGGGAGAAATTAATAAAATCGAAAGTGATAGAACTATTGATTTAATAAATAAGACAAGAAGCTGGTACTTTGAAAAAACAAACAAAATAGACAAAGTACTGGTCAATCTAATTAAAAAAAGGAAGGAAGAAAAGCAAATTCACAGCATTAAAGATGAAAAGGGGGACAGCACCTCCAATGAGGAGGAAATTAAGGCAATCATTAGAAATTACTTTGCCCAATTATATGGCAATAAATACACCAATTTAGGAGAAATGGATGAATATATACAAAAATACAAACTGCCTAGACTAACAGAAGAGGAAATAGAATTCTTAAATAATCCCATATCAGAAATTGAAATCCATCAAGCCATCAAAGAACTTCCTAAGAAAAAATCCCCAGGGCCTGATGGATTCACCTGTGAATTCTATCAAACATTCAGAGAACAGTTAACCCCAATACTATACAAACTATTTGACATAATAAGCAAAGAGGGAGTTCTACCAAACTCCTTTTACGACACAAACATGGTACTGATTCCAAAACCAGGCAGGTCAAAAACAGAGAAAGAAAACTATAGACCAATCTCCCTAATGAATATAGATGCAAAAATTTTAAATAGGATACTAGCAAAAAGACTCCAGCAAGTGATCAGAAGGATCATTCACCATGATCAAGTAGGATTCATACCAGGGATGCAGGGCTGGTTCAACATTAGGAAAACCATCCACATAATTGACCACATCAACAAGCAAACTAGCAAGAACCACATGATTATCTCAATAGATGCAGAAAAAGCCTTTGATAAAATACAACACCCATTCCTATTAAAAACACTAGAAAGCATAGGAATAGAAGGGTCATTCCTAAAAATAATAAACAGTATATATCTAAAACCAACAGCTAATATCATCTGCAATGGGGATAAACTAGATGCATTCCCAATAAGATCAGGAGTGAAACAAGGATGCCCATTATCACCTCTACTATTTGACATTGTACTAGAAACACTAGCAGTAGCAATTAGAGAAGATAAAGAAATTGAAGGCATCAGAATAGGCAAGGAGGAGACCAAGTTATCACTCTTTGCGGATGACATGATGGTCTACTTAAAGAATCCTAGAGATTCAACCAAAAAGCTAATTGAAATAATCAACAACTTTAGCAAAGTTGCAGGATACAAAATAAACCCACATAAATCATCAGCTTTTCTATATATCTCCAACACAGCTCAGCAGCAAGAACTAGAAAGAGAAATCCCATTCAAAATCACCTTAGACAAAATAAAATACCTAGGAATCTATCTCCCAAGACAAACACAGGAACTATATGAACACAACTACAAAACACTCGCCACACAACTAAAACTAGACTTGAACAATTGGAAAAACATTAACTGCTCATAGATAGGACGAGCCAATATAATAAAAATGACCATCCTACCCAAACTTATTTATCTATTTAGTGCCATACCCATTGAACTACCAAAATACTTCTTCACTGATTTAGAAAAAACCATAACAAAGTTCATTTGGAAGAACAAAAGATCAAGGATATCCAGGGAAATAATGAAAAAAAACACATATGATGGGGGCCTTGCAGTCCCAGACCTCAAACTATATTACAAAGCAGCAGTCATCAAAACAATTTGGTACTGGCTAAGAAACAGAAAGGAAGATCAGTGGAATAGACTGGGGGAAAACGACCTCAGCAAGACAGTATACGATAAACCCAAAGATCCCAGCTTTTGGGACAAAAATCCACTATTCGATAAAAACTGCTGGGAAAATTGGAAGACAGTGTGGGAGAGACTAGGAATAGATCAACACCTCACACCCTACACCAAGATAAATTCAAAATGGGTGAGTGACTTAAACATAAAGAAGGAAACCATAAGTAAATTGGGTAAACACAGAATAGTATACATGTCAGACCTTTGGGAGGGGAAAGGCTTTAAAACCAAGCAAGATATAGAAAGAATCACAAAATGTAAAATAAATAATTTTGACTACATCAAACTAAAAAGCTTTTGTACAAACAAAACCAATATAACTAAAATCAGAAGGAAAACAACAAATTGGGAAAAAATCTTCATAGAAACCTCTGACAAAGGTTTAATTACTCATATTTATAATGAGCTAAATCAATTGTACAAAAAATCAAGCCATTCTCCAATTGATAAATGGGCAAGGGAAATGGATAGGCAGTTCTCAGATAAAGAAATCAAAACTATTAACAAGCACATGAAGAAGTGTTCTACATCTCTCATAATCAGAGAGATGCAAATCAAAACAACTCTGAGGTATCACCTCACACCTAGCAGATTGGCTTACATAACAGCAAAGGAAAGTAATGAATGCTGGAGGGGATGTGGCAAAGTAGGGACATTAATTCATTGCTGGTGGAGCTGTGAACTGATCCAACCATTCTGGAGGGCAATTTGGAACTATGCCCAAAGGGCGACAAAAGAATATCTACCCTTTGACCCAGCCATAGCACTGCTGGGTCTGTACCCCAAAGAGATAAGGGACACAAAGACTTGTACAAAAATATTCATAGCTGCGCTCTTTGTGGTGGCCCAAAACTGGAAAACGAGGGGATGCCCATCAATTGGGGAATGGCTGAACAAACTGTGGTATATGTTGGTGATGGAATACTATTGTGCTCAAAGGAATAATAAAGTGGAGAAGTTCCATGGAGACTGGAACAACCTCCAGGAAGTGATGCAGAGCGAGAGGAGCAGAACCAGGAGAACATTGTACACAGAGACTAATACACTGTGGTATAATCGAACGTAATGGACTTCTACATTAGGGGCGGTGTAATGTCCCTGAACAACTTTCAGGGATCCAGGAGAAAAAGAAACACCATTCATAAGCAAAGGATAAACTATGGGAGTGGAAACACCGAGAAAAAGCAACTGCCTGAATACAGAGGTTGAGGGGACATGACAGAGGATAGACTTTAAATGAACACTCTAATGCAAATACTAACAACAAAGCAATGGGTTCAAATCAAGAAAACATCTAATGCCCAGTGGACTTACGCGTCGGCTATGGGGGGTGGGGGGAGGAAAAGAAAATGATCTATGTCTTTAACGAATAATGCTTGGAAATGATCAAATAAAATATATTAAAAAAAAAAATTCTTACATTTCTACTTTGACCCAGACTAATAAAACAATTGCATTTATGAGAAAGTTGGGACTCTGTGTAATGAATTGGAAATAAATACTTATTTGCTTTCAAAAAATAAAAGATGTTTTTGATTCATTACTTGACCAGCCTACAGGTATAATTATACTTTTATTTTAAAGAACTCAGTATTTCTTAATATGTGAACAAGAAAACAACTTCCAGTGTATATTTGATCTCATTCCATCTGCCCAAGAACCATTAATTACTGTGAAGATAGAATTAACTCTCTCCTTGTCTATTTTTAGCTAATCAAGAACTTAAAAGTACCTCTACTTACCATTAAGTATGAGAGTTTATCACAAGGCAGCAAGACACTATAAAACAAAACCAAAAGAATGAAAAAATTGAGGAAAATATGAAGCATCTCATTCACAAAACAGAGGATTTAGAAAATCGTTCAAGGAGAGACAATTTAAGAATTATTGGCCTACCAGAAGACCATGACAAAAGAAAAAGCCTGGACATTATATTACAGTAAATTATTAAAGAAAACTGCCCCAAAATCCTTGAACAAGAGGGAAAAGTGGAGATTGATAGAATCCACAGATCACCTCCTGTATTAATCCCCAATTGACAACACCCAGGAATGTTATAGCCAAATTCAAGAACTATCAGACCAAAGAAAAGATATTACAAGCTGCCAAGAAGAAGTCATTCAGATACCAAGGAACCACAGTGAGGATAACTCAGGATCTGGCTGCATCAACACTGAAAAAAAGAAAGGCATGGAATAAGATATTCCGGAAAGCAAGGGAACTAGGTCTACAACCAAGAATCAACTACCCAGCCTAACTGACTATATTCTTACAGGGGAAAGTATGGTCATTCAACAAAATAGAAGAATTTCAAGAATTTGTAAAGAAAAGACCAGACCTGAACAGAAAATTTGATGTCCAAGCACAGAACTCAAGAGAATCATCAAAAGGTAATTAAAAAAGACGGGAAAAAAGAAAAACAAAAAAAATTTTTTTAAGAGACTCAATAAGTTAAAATGATATGTATCCCTATAAGAAAAGAGGTCATTGGTAACTCTTAAAAAACTGTTGTTATTAGCTGGGCAGCAAAAAGAAGTATACTTAGAGGGAACAGCAACAAACCATATAGGATGAAAGGACAAGACATATATAGGTATATATAGATATATGCATGCAAAAATACATATGCATGAGTATGCATATATATATGTATATATATATATATAAAACTAGAGCTTAAAAATAGATTAATATTAAAAGAAATGGGAAAAGAAACAAATGGGAGTAAATTTATATGTCATAAAGAAGCTCATGGTGGGAGGGGGGAGAACATCAATACACTGGAAGGGTAAAGAGGTCAGAGACAGGAAATACTCAACTTTTACATGCTTTGAAAGTGACTCAAAGAGGGAAAAACAATCCAATCCATTGGGGGCAGAGAATAGATTTGCACCCTATAGGGGAGTAGAAGGGTAACAAACAAATGGTCTGGTGGGGAGGGAAGCAGTACAAGAGAGGGAGGGAGTGGGGGGTTAATTTTAGAAAGACTACAGGGAAAATAAGGGGGGGATAAATAAGGAGGGGGGTAGAAAGGGAAGTAAAATAAGGGTGGGAACAAGGGGGACTGTTCAAAAGCAAACATTGGTGTAGAAGGAACTAGTGAAAGAAGAAAAGGCAGGTAAAGGAGCAGAAATCAAAATGTTGGGAAATACACAGCTAGTAATCATAACTCTGAATGTGAATGGAATGAACTCACCCATAAAACGCAAGCGAATAGCAGAGTGGATTAGAGTCCAAAACCCTACCATATGCTGTCTACAAGAAACACATATGAGAAAGGTAGATACAGATAGGGTGAAAGTAAGAGGGTGGAGCCAAATCTATTGGGGCATCAACTGACAAAAAGAAGGAAAAAATGCAAAGGAAGGAGGACTTGCAGTCCCAGATCTCAAACTATACTATAAAGCAGAGGTTATCAAAATAATTTGGTACTGGCTAAGAGACAGAAAGGAGGATCAGTGGAATAGACTTGGCATAAATGATCTCAGCAAGACAGTTTATGACAAACCCAAAGACCCCGGCTTTTGGGACAAAAATTCATTATTTGATAAAAACTGCTGGGAAAATTGGAAGACAGTGTGGGAGAGATTAGGTTTGGATCAACACCTCACACCCTACACCAAGATAAATTCAGAATGGGTGAATGACTTGAACATAAAGAAGGAAACTATAAGTAAATTAGGTGAACACAGAATAGTATACCTGTTAGACCTCTGGGAAGGGAAAGATTTTCAAACCAAGCAAGACTTAGAAAGAGTCATAAAATATAAAATAAATAATTTTGACTACATCAAATTAAAAAGTATTTGTATAAACAAAACCAATGTAACTAAAATCTGAAGGGCAGCAACAAATTGGGAAACAATCTTCATAAAAACCTCTGACAAAGGTTTAATTACTCAAATTTACAAAGAGCTAAATCAATTGTACAAAAAATCAAGCCATTCTCCAATTGATAAATGGGCAAGGGATATGAACAGGCAGTTCTCAGTCAAAGAAATCAAAACTATTAACAAGCACATGAAAACGTGTTCTACATCTCTTATAATCAGAGAGATGCAAATCAAAACAACTCTGAGGTATCACCTCACACTTAGCAGATTGGCTAACATAATAGCTATGGAAAGTAATGAATGCTGGAGGGGATGTGGCAAAGTAGGGACACTAATTCATTGCTGGTGGAGTTGTGAATTAATCCAACCATTCTGGAGGGCAATTTGGAACTATGCCCAAAGGGCGATAAAAGACTGTCTGCCCTACTGGGCTTGTACCCCAAAGAGATAATAAGGAAAAAGACTTGTACAAGAATATTCATAGCTGCACTCTTTGTGGTGGGCAAAAATTGGAAAATGAGGGGATGCCCTTCAATTGGGGAATGGCTGAACAAATTGTGGTATATGTTGGTGATGGAATACTATTGTGCTAAAAGGAATAATAAAGTGGAGGAATTCCATGGAGACTGGAACAACCTCCAGGAAGTGATGCAGAGCAAAAGGAGCAGAACCAGGAAAACATTGTACACAGAGACTGATACATTGTGGTACAATCGAAGGTAATAGACTTCTCCATTAGTGGCAATGCAGTGTCCCTGAACAATCTGCAGGGATCTAAAAAACACTATCCATAAGCAGAAGATAAACTGTGGAAGTAAAAATACCAATGAAAAGCAACTGCTTGACTACAGGGGTGGAGGGGATATGACTGAGGAGAGAAGCTAAATGAACACTCTAATGCAAATACCAACAACATGGAAATGGGTTTAAATCAAGAACATATGTGATACCCAGTGGAATTGTGCGTGGGCTATGGGAGAGGTGGTGGGAGGGAGGGGAGGGAAGAAAAGAAAATGATCTTTGTTTCCAATGAATAATGTTTGGAAATGACCAAATAAAAAAAAAAGTATGAGAGTTCACAAGCAACTCACTAGAGTAAGTGACAACTCCAAAGGTCACTTCCTCCCGCCATCCCCTGTCTTGGGCAGTGCTAGGCATTGGTTTCTGTGAAGAAGGAAGAGTGATAGGAAGTGACAAGAGGTGATGTGGGAAAAGGGGGTATAAAAAGAGACCAACATGATCTAGCATTCTTTCCTTTCCTGGCTTCCAGAAGATTGGTTCCAGAGATTGATTCCCCTCCTGGTATTTGGTAAGATGGTTCTGGAGATCCCTGCCTTGGTTTGGAGGAGACCTTTTTCCTGGATTCTGCGTTGACTTGTAGGGTTAGTGGAACTCTGACTGAAAATACCACCAGAACTTCAGGCTGAGGATTTCAGGGAAATCCATGTGGGGACAAGAGATGTAGGGAAACCCCTGCTGAGCCTCACTTCACAGGAGAAGGGATGGTAGGATTGTTAAAATCTGCCTTTTTAGCTACATTTTTCCACTTTGACTCTTTCCACATCTTTGTAAATAAAGCTTCTAAAAGTCATTTTGACAAGCTAAAATATTTTAAATTTGGCAACCACAATATTACTTTATAACTATCATATTTAACATAAAACCAAAATTTAAATTCTCACATAACCTTGCCATTTAAACAAGCACATTACAACAAGAATCTACCTTTAAAAATCTTCTTATATATTAGTTATGGGTAAATAAATAGTTTTCTTCTTTAGCAAAATGATGCATATTTTGTAACCATTTAGGAAACTGAACTCAACAAACAAGTTCACTGACCACATTAATATAATTATTATTATGGTTACTATTTTTATGTTATTATTATTAATGATAGCTAATATTTATATTCTGCTTGCTATGTGCCAGGCACTATGCTAAATGCTTTACAATTATCTCATTTGATCCTCACTAACCATAGGAGGTAGTTGCTATTATTATATACTCCCATTTTATATATAAGAAAACTGAGACAAACCCAGATTAGGTGACTTGCCCAGGGCCACACAGCTGGAAAGTATTTGAAATTGAATTTGAACTTGGGTTTTCCTGACTCCAGGTGCAGTGCCCTTGTACCACCTGGTTGTCCCAACACTAAAAAGGATTAAAAAAAAACCTAACAATGGATACCTGAATATCTTTATTTTTATTTTAGATGTTTTAAAATTACAATTTCTTAATTCTCTTTAAATCTAATAAAACTTTTTATTTGAATATTGAATTTGAATGAATTTTAATTTTGGGGATATTGCTTTCATAGATTACTTTATGGAAAGCAAGAAGGACAATTGTTTTAATTTTTAAAAATTGTAAGTGCTGCTACGAAAAACATGGAAACCATTGGAATAGTTCTGATTCTAACTACCATCTATTATAACAATCACAGAATCATGAAGTCTAAGCCTTGTGAGGGACCTCAGAGGTCAACTAGCCCAGCCTGATCAAGAAACCTTTCTACAGCAAGTCTGACAAGCGATGGTCTTTCCTTGGCTTGATCATGATGAATAGAGGGAAACTCACTGTTTCTGGATGTGGCCAATTCAACTTTAGGTTAGCTTTAGATTTTTGTTGTTTTTCAGTTATCTTACATTAATTCTAAAACTGCATTTCCAAAATGCTACCCTCTTGTTTCTGGTTCTGTTCTATGACAACCAGGAAAAGTCTAATCCTTCTTAATGGTAAGTAACAAAGTACAATTGCAAAACACTTTATATGCATTATCTCATAAAATTTTTTACAACCCTCTGAAGAACTATAGGGATCAATATTTTTATTTTGCAGTTGTGGAAACTGAGGTTCATAGAAGTTAAGTAACTTGCCTCTGGTCACATAGGTAGCAACTGTGAAAGGCAGCATTCTAACCCAAATCTATACTGACAAGAGGTCAAACACTCTTTCCAGCTTACCCTTTACTGTCTCATTTTCTTCTACAGTTTGAGAAGGTAATATAATGGATAGAGTCTTGGATTTGAAGTCAGACAGACTGGAAGTCAATTATGATTCAGGTATTTGCTAGCTCTGAGATCCTGAGTAAGTTATTTAACCTTTTTGAACCTTAGTTTCCTCATCTGTAAAATGAAAGGGTTAAACTCCATGTACTCTAAGACCCCTTCTAGCTATCTGTGATCCTGTGATTATTTTTTGATCCTTCTCTTTTCCCTAATATAGCATGTCTTCTCTGTATTGTCCTTGCCATTTGAGGCTGGTTTAACCTCATTTGGGTGGCATTACTGATGAAATGGTCCTTTTTGGACTATATCATCCTTTTAGGATACATCAGCTTATCCCCTATGACTTTATTTTGCCCACAAAGATAGTAGGAATCCAAGAATTGGAAGGGACCTCAGAGGTCATTTAGTACATCTCATACTGACCAATTACCCTTTCTATGACATCACCAACTAGTCATTCAATCCCTATTTGAAAACCTTTTATGAGGGGGTGTTTGCTTATCTTCATGCCATGTCCTTTTGTGTAGCTTTAATATTTAGGATTTTTTTTATGGAGAGGCAAAATCTGTTTGCAACTTCCAGTCATATCAACTCACTGTAACCAAGTAGATGACATCAACTTCTCTTTCATAAGACAGCCCTTCAGACAGTTGAAGGCAGCTATGATATATTTAGTAATTTGTCTCTTTTCCAGAAACATCTTCAGTTTTTCAACCAATCATGTGGTATGCTTTCTAACTCCCTCACAATCATGGTCATCCTCCTCCTTTGGATGGTTCACCAGCTTGTACGTGTTTCTTTCTAAAATGTGATGCTTGGAATGGAATATAATCCACCCCCCCCCCCTTCTCATCTGTGTAGTAGTTTAATGGGCTGGGCACAGCTTTACAAGAGACTGCTTTTTAAGATGGAATTGGCTGGAAACAACCTACAAACACAATGGTGAATCTGTATAATTAGAAGCTCAACATTTATTCTCTTCTCAACTAGTATAAAACTGAACTGAATTCTCCTCCATCTCCCAAGTTGTTTCCTTCTCTCTGATGGTCTCTTGAAGTGTTGCTGGATCTCATTATATTACTTGTCAATTTTCCCTAAAAGTTGCTTGTCTTTTTGTCGTAGAGGAAGTGATTATATATATATATATATGTATATATATATATATATAATTGCATATAATTCTTGACTACAATGTCTATTGATAGGCTGTTTGAGTAAATTATTAGTATACAGGAGAGGAAAACAAAAAGACATGAGGCATGGTGCTACTTTTGAAAATGGCCCCTAGCAAGCCAATCTTTAATATTATTATGTTCATAGTCACTGCACCTCATGCTTCTGTTATAATTAAATCCAAAAGGATTTAATTTAAAGGCTGCTCTTTAGTTCTATCATTGATGCTTCAACAATCCTAAAATTACATGCAGTTTATCTCTCTTGACTTGAAGTATATAACACCATTTTAGTAAATATGATACAAGAAAGCAATTTCCAAGTCATTTCTTAATAACTAAATGCATTTAATAATTTGAAAGTTTGAGATTATTTTGGATTTGTTTTCAAAATCTGTTATTTTAATTTTATTTTTTTAAACCTGTTTCCACTCTGAAAGTATACCACAGCCCTACCAGTCAGACCAGAGTGGGCTGACTACATGCAGACAGTTTTATTTCGGCAGTCGCTGCATCAAACATTCAGCAGCAAGGGAGTGTTCAAAGTTATCAATGTAACTCTGAAAGACATTTATATAATCCTGACGTGCAGGACTTAGGCTATCAAGACCCTTCTTCATCTTTGCCAGCAAAATAATTGCTACCACATTTAACTCTATGAACAGAATGCCATTTCACTGGTCCTGTGGTTAGCTGAAGAGAAACACTAAGACACATAAACCATGGTTTCTATGAGACATCTATGTGTGTCATTGAAATATGAGAGCTTGCCTTTACAATGGTATTCATTTAAAGAAGAGACTCTTTGGAATTGCTCTTGAATGTATTTTGGCAGTGCTATAACTTTTTTTTTTGGTTGGGGTGGGTAGTATTAGTTAGGAATCTGGCATTATTCAGTGGAAGCAGTTTGGGCTTTTGGTAGGTAGAGGTCTTATTGTCTAACCACATTTGAAACACTCTCCATTTAATGTTCCAATTGGGTGGATGGATTTCCAAGGGTAACATCTCCAACTTGTTGCAACTGATGACAATCTCCATATTCAGATCAAAGCTTAAGTGCTGGATCTGTTATCACCTGAAAGCATTATCATAGGGAATATTAAACTGTCAACAGCACATCTAAAGGAATTATTTCCCAAAGATCCTGTAAATTATAGAGGGATAGACGTCTAATCACCCATGAAAGATTTAGCATTTTTGAGTCTCATTCCCTATTCTAATAGCTTCAATCTGATCTAGATGGCCATCTTCCATTTAAAGTCACAATTAAAGCATTGATTCATCCCTTTACTTAAAATACAGTTGTATGTATTTTCTTCATTAGATGCCAATATAGCAGCCATTTCCACATTCAATTGGTTATTCATTTTGAGTTTCCAAAAGAGCCATAAAGTTCAGGAAATAAACAGACACCAGAGAGAGTTTTTCTGCTCCAACATACACATGTGTACTAACACCCACATCTGTGTGATCACATTTTTCTACTGGAAATTTGGAAAGCACACTAATAATAACCTAGCACTTACATAACACTGTCCATCTGCACATCTCTGTCTCCAGTGAGCATGAATGAATTCTTGTAATGTATACATAAAGGCAGACTATACAATTTATTCTCATTTCGATTGGTATGAGTAAGAAACTTGAAATGTGAATAAGATACTTGCTGGGATTGAGGCAGAAGGTTAGAGAGACTGAGGTTAGATTTTCAGATCCTTAATCTGTGGATCAGGATATTGGCTAGAATTACTTTTTTGGAGATAAGTAAGAGACAGAAGGACTAAAATTCAAGGAAAGGGGTAATTATGGTTGAATCAGGAATGTTGTGGCTGGGTAGGAGTGAGCAATTATCTTAAATAAGTCTATCTCAAAAAGAAATTCCTCTTTGGCTATCCAGAAAGGGAAAGAGAGAGGATCATCTTTAAATCTATGATATCTCTGAATGAATACTGGGAAACAAAATGCTTACAGTTCATGATAGAATTTGTTTTGTTTGAAGATGCATATTTATTATAAGGATTTTCTTTTTTTCTCTTTTTTTCCCCAAATGTTGTGGACCTACATGAAATTATAAAGAATGAAGTAAGCAGAACCAAGAGAACATTATATACAGCAATACAAATATTGTTTGAAGAATTATTGTATATGTCCATCTTAGAGAAAGCACTGATAAGTAGAAATAAGGAGACATGGTTTCATATATGCACATATCTTTTTTCTTAAATGATCTCTTCTCTAATTGGAGGAAAGGCGGGAAGGAGGGAGTAACTTGGGTATTTTAATGTAACAAATTAATTACTTAAAAATTAATAGTGTGAAAGACTTGATTGGGAGGGAAGGCTATAGATTTCACTTAATTAAAAAAAATAATGAAAGTCTCCTTTTGCAGCAGACCAAAACAAAAATTCTCACCTTTTTACTGCATCAATGATTGTGAAGAGAGGAAATCTGTCTCTCATTGTTTTATTAATATTACATATAACATCCACTTTTGCCAATACCACAACATTAATGTTATTGGAAAGAACAAGACTGTGGTTGGATTTGATCCATTGGGAAGATGTATAACACACGTATTTTGTTTTAATTTTGATATGATTTTTCACGTAAAAACATATATACATGCACAAAACATCACTATATCACCTAAAGCCAATTTGATGACCCAATTTTCAGAAAAATCAGTTTTTCTTGTTTGGTACCTGTGTCAAATACTATTCCAAGATTTTTTAAAAAATGAAGTCATGGTTGGACCAAGAGACAATTTATTAAAGAACTCCAAATGAGCAACTAAGGTTCAAATAGAGCTTTAAAGTAATCTTTTTACCATTTTGGCTTCTCAGAAAAATCAGCCCAATTACTAAAGAAGACATAAATTAGAGGAAAGAAAATCTGTTATAAGTCATGTGATTTACAAGATGGTTGCCTTGTTTTTGTTTTTGTTTTTTTTGGTTGGAGTTTTTCACTTAACAACTCAAAAAGTAATATATCAAATCTATACTTGTTAAAACTGAATCTTACGCATGAGTCAGAAACATTGTACATTGTAAAAGTTTCATGAAATAACATTAGATTTTAAATACTTAAAACTTCTGGCCAATGTGGGGATTTTCTCTATTAGACTGTATGCTTGCTTTGAAGGTGTTTATCACTCTTTTAAAAAAAATGTTCATTTGGGGATGCAGAGGGAGGGAGCAATAATAAATTGATTAAGATATAAATATATCAAATACTTAAAACTCTCATTTATTCTCCCTATCCCTTACTCTATTTCATTCAGTCAGCACAAGTAGTTTTGTGGGCTTATATTTTAGGATAAGGTTGACCCTTTTTGATACTCCCATAGTGACTCAGAACCCTCATACCTTATAGAGACCTAAAACATCAATGCTGTCCAGGCATGTGAAAGAAATTCTGGGGAGGATAGTGGTAGAAGGGGAAGATATAGAAGTGCAGAGTCAGTTAAAAAAAAAAACAAAGAAATTTCACCACCAAAGGACAGAAGACTTGAAAACTAGCTGAGATCAACCATCTCCTCATGGAGTTTACTCTGGGCAGAGAATCACCTGTGGGCCTTCACATGAGGAAACTGAGGTTGTGCCACAACAGTGGAAGAAGGACAAAAATCTAAGGGTGAGAAGGAAGCCAAAGACAAGGTAGTGAAACAAGAAAAAGATTGAAGGGCAAATGCAAAAGAAGCTGCTCTATACAAATGTAGAGCTGAAACAAGAAAACCAAGAGTGAAGTCCATAAACAATGACATATTTTAAAAGAATTTTAAAGGCTAAAACCCATTGAATAAGATTATATTGAAAAACACACCCAAAACTTCCAATGAAAAAGAAAATTCTGCAGATTGCTCAGGGAATTTGAATTCCTAAATCATTCAAAAGAGAAATATGATGATTAAGAGAATGGAATTTAGTTAAGTTAGAGCCCTCAGAGCAGAATTAACAAGCATAAGTTTAGAGTAGAAAACTTAGAGTACAAAAAGGAGACTATCTCCAAAATATTAAAGATTCTGGAGAGACAATGATGATACATTTAGAACTAAAAAATAAGGAAGACAAAGAAAATTTAGCCGATGAGATGAGAAGACAATTAAAAAAAACCACTTTAATTCTATAAAAGTCAAAAAGTGATTGACATTGAAGACACAATGAGCAGATTAAAAAAAAAACAAAAACAAAAACAAACAAACCCAAGCTTAAGAATCATAAGTTTGTCAGACAAAAAAAAAAAAACATTGATAAATTAAAAACACCACACTAGGAAATAATATAAGAAAACTGCCCAGAACTTTTAAATGCAGACACCAAAGTACTGATTGAATCTACAGATTGTTACCAGAGAAAAACCCCACTCTTGAAATTATAAGGCATGTAGTGGTTACATTTCAAAATTTCAATGCCAGACAACAAAATTTTTAAGAATCCTGGAGAAAGGCGATCAGCTTTGAAGGCATGCCAATTTGAATAATGGAGGATTTCTTTTCAATCATGAAAAACCAGAGAAAGGAATAGATATTCCATAAAGTGAAGGAACTTAATATTCAATCCAAAATAACATACTCTAAAAAAAATCCAATTATCATTGGAAACAATGAACCTTCATCCAAGGAAAGACATTTGAGGCAATCATGAAAAAAACAAAACAAAACACCAGAATGAACAGACACTTCAAATAAGATAAACTACAGTAAAAGTAATTAAAATTATAAAAAAAAACCCCAACAACTAAGTATTGAAGTCAGTTGGTTGTTGTTTCTAGGCTATCTTTGAAGGAAAAAAATAAATTGGATTGAGAGTTAAAAGAAAAAATCACTAATGAACAAAAATCATCTAAGGTGCTAATGATTTAAGGGAATCATAATGAAATAAGAGAAGGAAAGGAAAAATTACTAAATAATTCATGAACCAAAATCACACACTTTCCAGGAAATGAGACTTTATTTCTTGTTGGCTGATAGCATAATTTAAGCAGGGAGAGAGGAGGCAATCATCAGAGAGGACATGTAGATGTATTATTATGCAGCTGGTAGTTGGCAGAGAAGGGATAGTGGATTATTCAGTCTTTTAGCAAATGTTAGGTCTTGTGAGAGAATGGAATAAGATTAAAGGAGGGAAGGGTGTGAAATGGAGGGGATGAAAGGTAATTTTTACCCTATGAGAGGAAATGGAAAGTTGCTACTGAGCATTTTCATAGTGAGGGGAAGAGGTCATTTATCTTGTGAGAGATAGGAGTCTTATAATAGGCTTTGTCTAGAGAAATAGGCATTATACTTTTCCAAATAGGAGCTGTGTTTCCTTGAACTGAATTCTACATAAGGAGAGGAATGTATGGATCCCAAAGGCAGTCAGCACCTAAGATAGTAAGTAAAAACTGATCCAGAGTTAGATTATACTCCCTTTAAAATCAGTGAATGATTGTGGCAATGGCAAGGGGCAAGACTGCCTCATGACCCAGGATACAGTGATCTCCTCCAACCATCATTGCTTCCTTCATAAAGTGATATTTCTGCCTTTTCAAATAAACTCCCTCTAATATCTTTTGTTTTTCAACCAGTCAACAAGAATATATTAAGGACTTACTTTGCTGGCAATATAAACAAAAATAGAAATAAAGATGTCTCTGTCCTCAAGTAGCTTACATTTTAATAGGGGAAGATGACACATAAATGAAAATTCAAAGGGAGTGGTGAACAAAGACACCTGGTATGGGGGTATGGTGGGATATATGTCAGAGATAATCCTCAGAAAATCCTGGAGCAGAATGAGGCTTGGTTTAACTGGGTACTCTTCCCAACTCTTAGGCAAAGGTTTTGGGAGGAACCATCCAATCAAAGCAAGAGGACACAAGAACAGAGGATAAGTCTAGGATTTGGATTCCAGAGCTATAGGCAGACTTCAGGATGAAGAGCTGAGGCATGATAGAGGAGGTCCAGAGTGAAGCCTAGAGAGGAATGGATTTTTAAATCACCTACATTTCCTAATGTATCCCTTCCCTAGCTAATGCCCACAAAGCAATCTCTAAGAATGAAGAATACAAAAAAGGCGGAGGGGGAACAATTTATTCAAACTTATCACCCTATTGAAAAAATCTGCCATTATATACATTGTTCAATACCCATAGTGCCCTACCTCTAAAAAGACATGGTGGTAGATGATTTCTTCTATTTCTGGGGCCAGCTTGGTCATTACAATTTTGCATAATTCATTTTATTGTTTTGTTGTTATTTTTTGTTATGAGTTCCATTTAGAGTTTTGGATTTGTTGAGTTGATTGTTTTCTGGTTCTGCTTTTTAGATTCTATTTTATTTCTACATTTTTTCAGGTTTCTCTGTATTCATCACTTTCATAATTTCTTATAATTCAATAATGTTCTATTACATTTGTGTACTACAATTTGCTTATAGTCATTCCTTGTCAGATATCTTCTTTGTTTCCAGATATTTTCTACTACAAAAAGTGTGATGAATATTGGTGCCTATGGGTCCTTCCTTTGTTCCTTCGTTCCTTTGTTCCTTCGTTCGTTCGTTCGTTCATTTGTTCGTTCATTTGTTCGTTCGTTCGTTTGTTCATTTGTTCGTTCGTTCGTTCGTTCGTTCGTTCCTTCCTTCCTTCCTTCCTTCCTTCCTTCCTTCTTTCAAGTCATTTAACTTCCCTGAGTCTCAGTTTCCTTATCTGTAAAATGAAAGAGTTAGACTAGGTGGCTTCTGAGATCACTTCCAACTCTAGATCTATCATGACCCAATTAATGTATTAAGCAATCCCATAAAATGGAAGTGGACAATCTGAGAACAATCTCTAACCATTTGGTTTATCGAAAAAATGCCTTAAAAATAAAGAAATACACAGAAAATGAGGAGCTTGAACAAAATTTGTTTTTGTCACATGACTAATAAAAAGTAGTATGCTGGCTGGCCCACCCCACAGCAGTAGTGGATACAATTGAAATGTCATATTTGAAAAAAATTCATAATGCTAAGTAAAAATAGAAACAAAAGACAAATAATTATATTCAGCATATAGGCACCAAATGGCTTAGTGTCTAAATTCATAAAGGAAGAGTTTACTGAATTTTTTAGAAAATCATAAATACTAATATGATAATTACAGACTAAAATGGAAACATTATAACATCTTGAACAATTAGTAGTTCAAAAACCAAATCATTGTAAAAATGAACAATTATGTGAAACAAAATTAGTTTCACCAATTCATGGATCCTCTAATACTATATCAACATGCCTGTCTTTCCACAGACCTGCCGACATTGATAAGTTGCCTTTTGTTGTGTGAAGAATTAGGTAGGCAATGAGGTATTCCAAACACAGTACCTAATATGTGAATTTAGTGCAGGGGCTGGCAAACTATGACCCAAAGATCAAATCTAGGCACTTTAAAAAATATTTAAGAAAAAGCCTTATCAGGGAGGATACAAAAAAAGAGGAGGCAGGCCAGATTGGACTCTTTGGCCACCATTTGCCTGATCTAGGAAAAAAGAAGGGTTCTAGTTAGGGTGGGGGGACCTGTAGCTATCACAGGAAATGTAAGTTTGCAACCTTGGCATTATACTTGACTCTTTACTCTCCTTCACCACAGATATACAATTACTTGCCAGATCTTATTGTTTCTATTTCTACAAGGTCTCTCTCTCATCTTCTTTCCTTCCATCTTTGTTTGGGTCATCATCACTTTTCACCTGAACTATTAAAATAGTCTCTTAATTGGTTTCCCTGTCTCATGTCTCCTCTGTATCTAATCCATTCTCCATACAATTATCAAAGTGATTTTCCTAAAGTGCAGTTCTGCTCTTAGCACTTAATAAACTCTGTGGTTCCTTATTGCCTTTTGAATAGAATCTAAATTCATCTCTTTAGTTTTTAAAGCTCTTCAAGAATAGTCTTTTTCAATCTTCTACATTACCATCCTTGTTGCTCTTCACGTACAACACTCTACCTCTTATCTTTCTGCTTTTGTACTGGCTGTATTCTGTGCCTGGAACAAAATCCCATTCATCCTGAAGACCTTTTAGAATTCCTTGTTTCCTTCAAAACTATGCTGAAGTGATAGCTTCTTTCTGGAGTTTTTTTTTTCCCAAATATCTCCACCTATGAGTGTCCTCACAATCCAAAACTTACCTTGAATATATTTTGAATATCTATATATTGTTTATCCTCTTAGAACATAAACTCACTAAGGACAAGGACTACTTCATTTTTGTCTTTGTATCATAGTAAATTATATTTAAGTCATGTGGACACCATTTTGCATTTTGGTTGATAGGGAAATGTGGAAGAAAGAATAAGAAAGAATGCTGTCCTGGGAGTCTGTGAGGCCAGACCCTGACTTATTTTTGCCTCATTTATAAAACAGAGGCTTTGAATAAGATGCTATCTGAGATTCTTTCCAGCTTGCCTATTTAGGGATTTGGTGACCTTCATGAAGGTGGCACAGATAGAGTGCTGGACCTGAAGTCAACATGACCTCAGTTCAAATCTGACTTCAGAAACTAGGTGTGTGACCCTGGAAAAGTCACTTAACTATTTGCCTCAGTTTCCTCATCTGTAAAATGAGCTGGAGAAGGAAGTATGCAATCAATCCAGTATATATTTTTTGCCAAGAAAACCTCAAATGGGATCACAAAGAGTCAGAAATGACTGAACAACAATCACCATAATTAACTGCACATTTACTGTAAACATTAAAATGATATATTAATAGTAAAATATTATATTTTATGAGGTTTATTAAATGATCATTAGAAATCAAGGAAGAAAGAGGATACAAAATAAAAACCATGTGCCCATGGCTGGTTAGCCATTTTGAAAATCCCCACTCACCACCATCACTGCTGATTGCTTTTTCATGCCCCAAAAAAGAGGACATCAGAGGAGTTACTGCCAGTTAAATACCAATAAGGTGATCTCACCAACATGGAGACACAAGAAAGATTATAGAGAATTTTGGGAAAGACCAAGGACTTCTGGGGAATGAAGTCAAAGGTTCAAAATCTCTATTTATACATTATCTAATGTAGTTCCAAAGAGTAATTTCTTACCTTGTAGAATCTAGTCTTTGTCAACCAATTTATTTTTTTCTTTTAGAAAGCAAAATTTACATGAAGAAAAAGTTAATGAAATATTTGGATAGACTTAGAAGAGTACCTGGAAATTCATCTCAGCATCTTTTCTTAGTTGTTTCTTTATGCCTCCTTTTGTAAAAAAAAAAAAAAAACACTCCTCACTCCTTTAGTAACTATTTATAAAAATTATGCTATTTAACATAAAGCTGGTCAAGATTGCCACTGAAGATCTGGATATAAATGAATAATTTGCTATCCTCAGAAATGAAATTTATTGATTGGTGCATTTCAGAAGAATTATTGTGACAAGTGGTTCTCTTATTGAAAGACTCCTAATTGCATGGCAAAGGGATTAAACACTTAATTCTTTCTGTGAGTGAAAATTTAAAGTTCCCTGTGAAGTTTTTGCAGTGGTTTGCATTAGAATCTGTATTTGTGAATGTTTAAAGACATCAGTGTGAAATGAAACAACTTTGTCTGAAAAAAGTCAAAAGGGAAAGAAAAGAGGATCTTCAGAAAATCCCATTAGAAGAAAGGACATGGTGGAATTCGAAGTTTCTCTAAAGTGATAACTGAGCCTTGCTGATCTTTGAAAGGCATTTCATTATAAAACTAAACTTTAGAAGTTTCAGTTAAAAACCCATAGAATGAAATTCTTTCCCTAAAATATTTAGGTCCTAGATGAAGATGAACAAAACCTTATGTTAATTATGTCTCCCAAAAGAAACCATTCATTCATTCACTCAACAGATACTTACTGAGAAAGGAGGATTAGCACCAATGGGTAGAAGTTACAGAAAGGAAGATTCCAGGAACAAAAACTTTCTAACAATTTGAGCTGTTTAAAAGTGGAATGGGTTGCATTGGGGTTAATTGGTTCCCACCCACTGGAGGTGTTTAAGGGAAGCCACTGATCATTGAACGGAGATATTTTATGGGGGTTTCCTGTCTAGAAAAAAAATTGTATTAGTTGGCCTCTGGATCTCTTTTCAACTTTTGAGACTCTGTGATTAGATGAGAGATATTTAATCTATTTCTTTAATGAGGTAGCTAGATGGTGTAGTGGATAGAATGCTGGACTTGGAATCAAGAATATCTGAGTTCAAATTCAGTTTTGCACTCTTATTACCTGTGTGACTCTGGACAATCACTTTACCTCTGTCAACCTCAGTTTCCTCTTCTGGAAAAAAGGGATAATAATAGCACTTCTCACCCAGAGTTGTTATGAGGATCAGATGTGGTGTTTGTAAAAGTTTTGTAAAGTTTGTCTTGTAAATTTTAAAGCACTGTGGAAAGTTATTTTATTATTTATTTATATGTGTATAAATAAATATACATATATTTATTATGATGTTTATATACTGGTTATCATTTTGATGAGTGGGAATGTAGGTAGTAGAGAGCTGGAGCTTAATCTATTGTTTCTGAAACCCCAATTCCATTTCAAAATCTGCTGCTACATTCCCTTATTGATTGTAATTTTGAATGGATAGAGGGACATGGGAGAGCTTTCATGTAGAGGGAGGGACATGAGCAAAGAAATAGCAGTAGCAAAAAAAGCAAATCATATTTAGGGAGGGCAAAAAATCTTTTATCACACGGAGGTTCATGTAGGGAAGTTGTGAGGTTAAGATTAAAAAATCTAGGTGAGGAGCAATTAGGTGACTCAGATAACTCAGTTTCCAAGGTGAACTCTGCTGGCACCCTACTCATGGCTTTGTCTCCATTGCTGCTACTAAACTCTGTGTTTCACAACTCCTTTGGCATCATCCTTCTTTTCGCTCCACTTGCCTCTGCTAACTCCATTGCATCCTCATAGATCCTAACTTTCAGTTTGCTGTTTGATTCATTTTTACTATCATCATCTGAAGCTATTGTTTGCTAAAGTGGCTAAATCAACCCATTTTCAGTTCTTTTATTAGAAAGACTCTACCATAGCCATCATAGATTTTTTTCCCCTTCTTGACTCATTCTTCCTTGCCACCTCCATTGCCATCCAGCTGGGATGAATAAATTCCTTTTGATTTTTATTTTGCTGCCAGCAGCTAAACCTGGGCTTTCCATGTTGTCCTACAGCTTCAATAAGCCTCAAGGAAAACTTTCAACAAAAGAGAGAGGAGAGGCGGAGATGGAGGTCTTTGCCCTGTATTACTGATGTTGGTTCAAAAGACTTACTTCTTTAAATTTGGCATTTTTCCTCTGCCTTGTTCCCCCAGTTCTGGTGGTCGTTTCACCACCTCCTGCTTGGTCAAAACATTCTGCTGTCCTTTGTCATCATCCTCCTCTGCTAAAAGTCTACTGATGCATTAGCATCTTTGTACCCTTGGCAGTAGAATTAACAAAATATTTTAAGAGCTTCAAAATCACTACTTATAGTAAAAAAAATTACTTGTTCAGGGCCTGGATTCTGTAGTGAATTCAAAAAAGAAAACTACTCATTGGCAATAAATTCCTTTCCTATGTCTGATAACTTAAATCTTTAAGCACTTCATGGTGATATTTACTATACTATAAAGCCAAATATATGTGTCAGACTGCACAGATATCCAGGCTATTCCATCTCCAAATCCACTTTTATCTGCATTGCCCATATAATTCAGTCTCAACATGTGTGGAAAATATGTGAGATAGGCTACACTAGTGGTTGCTATGATAAACTGAAAGGGGGATATCTGAAAGTAAGGATCAGGGAAAAGAACACTCAAACCAACAGTTTGGTAATAATCAGAATACCTTCTATTGGTGAAAAACTTGGTAGTTTACAAAGTTCTTTCTCAAACATTATTCCATTTGATTCTTGCAAACAAAACAAAACCCTATGAGTTAGATACAACAGAAATTATTTCTCTCACTTTACCGGTGGCCATAATGACTTGCTTAAGATCACAGAACTAACAAGTGGCAGACAGGATCTAAATTTGGTTTTCATGGTGCCAATGTTATTTCTTCTTCCCCCACCCCCTTCCCTAGCTCCCCTTTCTTCTTTCTTTAATTCAAACTGGATCCACTGAACATTGACCACCACCAACAAAAACAACAAAAAAACAGCAGGGCTACAAATATCAAACCTAAAGATGTTCTTTCTAAGAAATGAGTATTCAGGGAGGACTAGCATCTTGGTGTGAGAGCTTGCTGAACCCTTTTCAGGGTTGCTCATCCACTTTTGGCATTTATCTATCACCCAACACTCACCTGTAGCTCCAAGACACTACTGTATACTCAACAGCAACGTGCCAGTAAACTGATGGAAGGTAACCCAGATTGAGGGTAATAAATAAACCTCAGATCTGTTGGGGAGTTAGAGGGACATCTGCCCTGAGCATGGGAATATGTGGCACTGAGGAATGGGCAGATGAGGACAATATGTTCCAATGGCCATGAAGGTGGTCGAAGCTGATGCTGTAGAGTGCTTAGAATTTCATCCACTGCATCCCAGTCCATTGTCAGTCATCCTGACTTCTTGCCATCGGTCTTCAATGACTCTGGAAGACAGAGGGAGAATGACGAATTTGTGTGACTGCCTCACTTAAATCCAATTCATGAGCAAGTCAAGACATCACTCATGATATCTTTGGTTCTCTTCAAAAACAACATCAGCTTTGGACCAATTGTGAGTGTTCCAAGATAGGAATACTAACAGTTTCAGGAGCCATAGATCTTAGCTGTAGAAACTAGATCAAAGTTAGGTTTAAACTATGATTGATATCATTGTTCTTCAGTCTTTTCAATCTAACTCTGCTAGGAATAAAAACATGAATTTGATTAAAAGCATTAATGGAGATTTGAGGAAGAACAAGTGATGATCCCCAAATGACAGTTAATTCTTATCCATTTTTGGTGGATATTGTTAGCATGGTGCCTCTGATGCTCTGGAAATTTACCCTATTTCAAAATAAAGAAACCATACTATCCATAAAAAAAATAATAAAAACATGAAGATGGGAAGTTATAGGTAAAAATCACTTAACTGGGTAGGCAATAAAATTAGGTTATAATTAGATGAAACTTGTGGTCAATATAACTCTTTTCTTTTAAGGAAGATATTTTGGTCTTTATTTAGGTTATTAGTGACAGTAAGGAAAGGGAATGAAAATATGTGTGCATCTTATCCCTATCTTAAGTGTCTTTTCATTTCCTATAATAAAGGTCATAGGTGAAGACAATCATTTTATGTGCTGTTGGTGGTAGACTAGATTTGGCATCAGGAGATGAATACAATTCTCTCTTGTTTTATGACCTTAAAAGTCATTCTGAGTCTGTATTCTCAAATATTGCCTCAGACAAATTCTATTTGGGAGGCACCAAATAGTCCAGCTCTGTGACCTTGGACAAATCACTTAAGCTTGATTTGCCTCAGTTTCCTCAATTAGAAAATGGGGATAATAATAGGACCTATCCTCAAGGATGCTCGTGAAGAACAAATAAGATAAAATATATAAAGAGTTAGCTATTATTATGATATCTAGAACCAACTGATTTATTTAAGGTGATAATAATTATTCTTCTCAACAGGAATGTTAGCAGAAAACTGATTCATGAATTGCCTCATTATTCTTCCCTGTCCTGGACATTGGCCAGTGTTTAGCTTTGAGCTATAAAACATACATTCAAGCAAACACAACCCTTCCCCCCCATCACCCCGATTATGAATTATCTGGGTCACTGCACTACCTTCTACTTCAATTTGGCTGTCCAGACCTGGCCTGAGAAGTAACTAACAGTATCAGATTGCATCGCCCTAAACAGTTAATTCATCTCACATGGTTGAGTAGTTTATTCCCAGGAAGTAGACAGCTGAGCAGGCTCAGCCCGGGGATCAGTCCCAATTGTTAGTAGGCGTGGGGAAACTGGTTATGATAGCTTCAGGTGTGAGCAGATCTAAGGTCTAACCCTTTGCACCTTTCCTGGTAAACAAAAAATGTTTGGAAAAATTTAAAAGCTACACAAGAAAAAAATCCATACTTACGAGACCTGAATTTCAATCCTCACACACCGTAATTATATTAGTTAAAGATGTAATTATGGACTCTGGAGGGACTCAAAGAAATTCTATTTGCTGGCTGTATCTCCATACTTCTGCCCTGGAAGCATGATGGATCCATCCCAAATTGTTAAAATGCTGCTGTCACAGCCGGGATTCTAAAAAATCGATCTTTTTGACTACCATTCGGCTTCCGTCTCCTTGTATAAACATCGATATTCAGAGATCCAGGCTTTCCTGGCAGTTGTTCAACTTTTACAATTGTTTTATTAAGGTGTCTATTGTTATTAAGCCCTCCTGCTTTTGATCATTTCTACCCACTTTCTACTTCAGGACTGGGGCTCTGCAACCAATTTACATGACTCCATATTAAATTTCATCTGCCATGTGTCAGCCAAATTACACAGCCAATCTGGAGTCCTTTGAATTCCTTTCGGTGAACTTCTCTCTCTTTTTGCTATTAGCCTTGTCTATGTTATCGAGGAATTTAGCACATTTTGGATTGGCCTCCGCCATCACAGGAGAGGTGGATTACAGATTGCAAAAATTCAGATAATGAAACCATGGGGACCTCTCTCTTTATAATTCCCATCCATGCCCATGGGGAATCTTGAGAGTCATTCCAGGGTTTTTGTTTTTGGTGATGCCCAGAACCAAGGGCAGCTGACAATGCAGTCACAAGACCGAGATTCAAATGCTATTTTGGATGCTAACTCCCTCTGTGACCTCAGACGAGTCACTTAACCTCTGTGGACACCAGATTTCTCATCTATAAAGTGAGATGTTTAGACTATAGGGCTGCTGCAAGTCCTTCTAGGTCTGATTCTGTGATTCCTCTATCCTTGACCTGGAGAGTGGGTGAAATATCCAGATTATTCAGGATTCCTTTGCATTATTTATTTATTATTATTTTCCCTTAAAATTAGGCAAACCAGATCTCTAGCCAATTCTGGATTGCCCCAGTCCCCAGGCTTCTGCCTTTTCTCGACTCCGACACTCAATCAAGCAAATACAGTTCTTGCCTTCTTGCCTCCTTGCCCCTTGCTTTAATCATCAGGGTTTTTGTAATCTGGCAACAGGTTTCCCCCCTGTCCCAGCACTTTTCCCACTTCTTTGCCTAGATAGTATCCTTTTAGTTTTACAAATAGGTTTGTGAATGCTTTCAGACCCTATTGCTTCCATCCTTCAGTTTCTCTACTACTGCCAACATCTGCTTCTGACCCAACATAAATCCTTGAACAGTCCCTTTCAAGGTGATCTTTGACCCACAGATTTTTTAAATAATCATTTCTAATAAGAGAAGTGTAGGAGACCCAAATGGTTTTAAGGGTTCACAGGGCTTGTCCTTTAATCTCCATCTGACGTGAGCCTACCAATTCATATATCCTAGCAGAGCTCCTTAAAAAACAAATAAAGAAGGTAACCAAAGAATCTCCTACTGAAAACCACCCTATATTGTTTCTACTCCAATTCCCCATTGTGGCAGGAGGTGACCCTGTGTTTTAAAGGCAAGGTCAGAAGAGCCCAAACTGTGTTGGGTTATTCCAAGTTGGAGTCCAAAGAAGGACTGCTCCCTGGGAATCAGCCTAGTTAGGTGCAGAAAGGATTCATGTCCAGAAGGATGTCTACTGGCTGGATGAGCCTATCGGCCAGGGCTATCCCTAAAGACCTTGTCCAGAATCCCAGAGGTCCAATGGTTTACATTGGTGCTGAAAGCACTCCTACCAGCAAAATCTCAGATGTTCTGAAATCCTGGAGACCCAAAGCACAGTAAGGACGTACACTGTGGAATTGTACAATCCTATTCCTACCCCTCCACGCCATTTACACACAGTTGATATCTCCATTTTATTGTCTTGTGGGCTAAGGTTAGTTGCCCTAGTATTTTAATAGGCTTATACTCCTTTAATTCCCAGTTTCTGGAAGAGGAAAGACAGTTCCATGCTTAAGTTATCTGGGTAAACAAGCCCAAATAGGCAGAGACAACAGAAGACTTTATTTGAAAAGGGGATTCTGCTATTCCAAACCATGACAGAATGGTATGGTGCCCTTGCAATCAATCTTGGGCACTTTTCTTGTTTGAGGCTTAGTCTTGGAGGGAGGGAATTTTAGCTGTTTGAGTCTTTGTTTCCCTGAACCTAAATATTCCTCCCCCAGCATTATGCAGAGCAGATGCCAGAGCCTTGCAAAGACTGAAAAGGATGAAAAGGAGTTTGGGGGATAGAACACTTCAGAGAGAAAACAAAGGACTTTCACAATGTGTCCTGGGTGATCTGCTAGTGTTCTGTAACTCAAAGCCTTTTGCTCCCCTGAACTCTTCCACCCTTCCCCACCTTCTCTTTCTGCTGTCCCAAATGAGAGCAAACAATGGAATTGTGGGAGTGCCAAAGCCTGCCAGAGTTTTTACATTTCCACAGGAGGCCTTGTCTCCAGATGGGGGAAGATGGTCAAGAAGAGGTCACCGTTTTGGATAATCTGTTTTGGACTGGGTAAGATGGGTTGATGGCTTTGTTGGGGGAGCGATTATCACAATAGGAGGCATTTGGAATAAAAAAAAAAAACAAATCTGAGAAAACTCATAAGATATACCCAACTACTTGTATATATCTTGTCATGGACTTCACTATTTATTTACATGTTCTTTTTCCCTATAAGACTGTGAGGTTTTTAATAGTAGGGACTTTTACCTTTCTCTCTCTATATGCAGTGCTTGACTGCCATATAGTAAACATTTAATAAATGTTTATTGACTAACTCATAAATCACAATCTTCAATCAATATGCACCTCTAGTGCATTTATTTTCCAAATTATTAATTATTAATTTATTATATTATTTTAATATTATTATATTAATATAAATTATTATTATTAATTTCCAAATAAGAACACCAGCATCCCTCTGCCATGCTGTCCTTCTCCTACTGTTCACCTCTGTCATAGTCTTGGTGCTCTGTCAGAGCACCTGCCTGTCAGAAGTAGGTAGAGGTGGGCAGTGGCATAGAAGACAGATGATCTGACTATAGGCAGTTTAGATTCTCTTGGTTCTCTGTTGGCCTGAGCCTATGGGACAATCTAAATGAGTGAAAAAGCAGGACTACTTAGACCCTTATTTTGTTTCTGCTTTTTCTACTAAGGAAAATTATTTTTGGTCTGGAAAGAAGAGAACAAAAGTGGTTATTAGGGAGTTAAAACTCAAGTTATGTGAAGAAATGGAAAGTCTAATGCTCCTCTCAAATAGCTGAAATCACCAGCCTTCAATAAATTATAGTGCTGAAAACAAAACAGAAGAATGTCATTTTTAGGTCAGTGACCTTTGAAAGATCAGGGACTTTTAGAGAGATACAATGGAAATGGAGAAAGGCAAATGTCTTGATTTTTAGAAAAGGGGAAACAGTTGGGATGGCAAACTATAGACCAGAGGACTTGGTGTTGGTTCCTGGGAGAATTTTAGATTATACCCTTTAGTGGAAAGTTCACAAATATCCCTTAATTTCTATTGTGCTAAAAGGAATAATGAACTGGAGGAATTCCGTGGGAACTGGAACAACCTCCAGGAAGTGATGCAGAGTGAAAGGATCAGAAGCAGAAGAACATTGTATACAGAGACTGATACACTGTGGTACAATCGAACGTAATGGACTTTGTTACTAGCAGCAATGCAATCATCCAGGACAATTCTGAGGGACTTGTGAGAAAAATTGTCTTAATTAATCAATAAAATAAAATTTTAAACAATATCCCTTAATTTCAAATACTGATTGATCCAAAGCTTAGCCCAAGTATCCCTACCAATAGTAGACCTATACCATAGATTCTTCCAGTTGCTATTGCCCTCCCCTTCTGGAAATTATTTTGTATCTCTAACCTATCTAATTCAATCCAGGCATGTGGATTGAATCAAAAGTAAACTAGGTGTAAATAAGTCCTTAATGAATTCTTTTTTTGTTTTAAACCTTTACCTTCTGCCCAAGAATCAATACTATGTATTGGTTCCAAGACAGAAGAGTGGTAAAGGTTAGGCTAGGGAGTTAAGGGATTTGCCCAGGGTCACACAGCTAGGAAGTGTCTTGATGTCAGATTTGAACCTAGGACCTCCCCCCCATTCTCCCTAAACTTTGCTCTCAATCCACTGAGCTACCCATACTCCCCTCCTTAATTAATTCTAAAGGATTGTTGTGGATTTGGATTGTTGGATAAAGGTACATGAATCCACTCAAGAGATATCTTGTGATTGGTTGGATAGACCAACATTGTATAGTTGTATAGAAACAGCTCATTTTGAGCTATTGTTTGAATGTGAAAGGATTCCAAATGTGAGAAACAGGATTCCAGACACCTAAGAGAGATAGAGAGAAGAGCTTTTAGAGAGAAGAGAGGGTGCTTTTCTTTCCCTTTTCTCCCTTCTCCCCCATTGACCACAGTACCAAGGGATCCAAAGAAAGTCTCTCTTGTTGGTCTCAGGAAGAATGAGCAAAACTAGCAGAATGTTAGTACATTAGATAAATTTTAAAATGGTTGAATAATCAGACCTAGTAAGTCTGTCATTCAGTCAATCAATGAGCATTCCTTAGAGCTTACTATGTGTCAGACTCTGTGCTAAACACTGAGCTACAAGGAAAGGCAAAATAACCCCTGCACACAAAGAACATTCAAATGTAGGCAGCATGTGGATAGAGCACCAGGTCTGGAGTTGGGAGGACTTGGATTCCAATGTGGTCTCAGATGCTTCCTCTCTGTATGACCTTGTCATTTAATCCTGATTGCCGAGCCATTGCCATTTGTCTTAGAACTGATACTAAGACAGAAAGTAAGGATTTAAAACACTTGAACATAATATGTAACGTATTGTAAGGGATAACATATACTTAAATATATATCTATATCTATGTAGAATTCAAATGATCTAGAAATGGAATGGGGTTATTTATTAAGGAAAGAGAAGGCTTGAGGTAGGAGGTAACAGGATAAGCTTTGAGCAGTTGCTAAACTTTTGTGTAAAAGAAGTTTTCATTCTCCCCCCTTAGAGATGAGATTCAGGGAAAACAAGTGGACACTTAAGAGGGGTAGATTTTAGCTTGATCTGAGGAAAAACTTACTTTTCTACTCAGCCATCTACAAATGGGTAAACACCCGTTTGATCATGGGGTTCTCTTCTCTGGAAGTCTCCTTTTAGGGGCCATTTCTTTGTGGTCGATGCAGATATGACTCCATATCAAATACCATTGGTGCACTCTCTCTCATTTTCTCTCTCTTCCCTCTCCCTTACTTCCTCTCTCTCTGTCTCTGTCTCAGCCTCTGCCTCTGTCTTTCTTTGTCTCTGTCTCTCTGTCTGTCTGTCTCTGTCCATCTGTCTCTCTCTCCTCCCCCCTCTCCCCAACATCTCTTGTGATCTGACTCTGTGATGTGGATACTCCCATAGAAGAAACTCCTTCTATCAATGCAGATAGGCAATTGCTATGCAAAGCTCTGTGACTCCCTGCAGCATAAATACAAATTCCCCTATTTGGTGTTGAGAGCCCTGTATAATGGGGCACTAGCCTCCCCCTCCAGATTTACTGCATTCTACTCTCTTTCATACATACTGTGTTGCAGACAAATCTCTCTGCTTATTGTTTTCCAAATAGGACCTTCCCTTTTCTATCTGCTTGACATTGCATATAGTTGCTCCCCAAATTCCTTGCAGTCAACCAACAAGCAACTATTAGATTCCTATGTTCAGGGAATTCAGATGCTTTATCCTATAAGAAACCTTTCTGCATTCCCTCTCAACTGCTAGTGCCACACTGCATCCTATTTTGTCTAGTTTGGATTGAATTTTCCAGGTACACATTGTTTGCTGCCCAAAAGTATGTAAGTTACTCTAGAGAAGAGATGTTGTTTTGTCATATTTCTAGCACCTACTACAGTGCCTGCTCCACAGCAGATGATTAAAACATGCTTGTAGAACTGAATTGTAATAAAACTTTTAGAGGCAGATAGTGGCATTGGACACGGAGAGTTTAAAAATATTTCTTTTGATTAAATTCATTGCACTCTGTTTTCAGAGGCAGAACCTGAACCCTGTTCTTCCTAACCTCTCTTTGTCTCTGTCTCTCAGTCTTTCTGTCTCTCCTTCCCCCCTCTTGTCTCTGCCTCTGCCTCTTAATATCATATTTTTGGTATCAGATCTATGATTTCAATAGTATGAGAAAGTCTTGATAAGGAAACTTTTTCTAAAAGAACAAACTGATATCTGTTCTAAAAAATAATTTTGGAGTCTATTTTATTACCTCAAAAGATAGCTTGCTATATTGGATAGAGAGCAAGCTATGGAAACAAGAACACCTGGGTTCAAGTCCCTATTATTTTTATATTGACTGTGTAATCCTGTGTAAATCCAATCTATCATTTCCAAAGAGATAGAAAATTTTCCAATACTGATTTAATAGTTGGACAGCTCTAATCACAAGAATATGCTTCTTAATATTAAGCCCAAATTTACCATATTCTAACTTTCAACCATTTGAATAGATAGATGATATCTACCTATCATCTCTTTCCATCTCTCATCCATTGATTTATCTATCTACTGTCTATCATCTATTATTATCTTTATTTCCAAATACCACTATCTCTATCATTATATTTCCATCTATCATTATCTATATTTCTATCTATCTTTTATCTGTCTGGCTATCCTTTATCTATTTCCATCTATCATTATCTATATTTCTATCCTTTATCTATCTATTTCTATCTATCATTATCTATATTTCTATCCTTTATCTATTTCCATCTATCATTATCTATATTTCTATCCTTTATCTATCTATTTCCATCTATCATTATCTATATTTCTATCCTTTATCTATCTATTTCCATCTATCATTATCTATATTTCTATCCTTTGTCTATCTATTTCTATCTATCATTATCTATATTTCTATCCTTTATCTATTTCCATCTATCATTATCTATATTTCTATCCTTTATCTATCTATTTCTATCTATCATTATCTATATTTCTATCCTTTATCTATTTCCATCTATCATTATCTATATTTCTATCCTTTATCTATCTATTTCCATCTATCATTATCTATATTTCTATCCTTTATCTATCTATTTCCATCTATCATTATCTATATTTCTATCCTTTATCTATCTATTTCTATCTATCATTATCTATATTTCTATCCTTTATCTATTTCCATCTATCATTATCTATATTTCTATCCTTTATCTATCTATTTCCATCTATCATTATCTATATTTCTATCTATCTTTTATCTGTCTGGCTATCCTTTGTCTATCCATTTCCATCTATCATTATCTATATTTCTATCCTTTATCTATCTATTTCCATCTATCATTATCTATATTTCTATCTATCTTTTATCTGTCTGGCTATCCTTTGTCTATTTCCATCTATCATTATCTATATTTCTATCCTTTATCTATCTATTTCCATCTATCATTATCTATATTTCTATCTATCTTTTATCTGTCTGGCTATCCTTTGTCTATTTCCATCTATCATTATCTATATTTCTATCCTTTATCTATCTATTTCTATCTATCATTATCTATACTTCTATCCTTTATCTATTTCCATCAATCATTATCTTTATCTGTCCATCTATCTCTACCTATCTAGTGATTAAATAGGGCAAGTCACTTAGTGTGTCAGGTCCCTGGAACATTCTCCAAGATGATACATTGAAGATAGGTGACAATTTAATTTAATAGAGGGAGACTCAGAATCTGGGAATTCCTCATACCAAGGGAATCCTAAGTCTAGTCCCTCTCCGCCTATGTACATACAGCTATAACTTCATTACTATTCACTTAAGCCTGCTGTGATTTGAATAGGAGGCTTTGTTTCAGAATCAATAAAGAACCACATTTTGTGTATTACCATCAGTTTGTCAGATATAAGCACCTTTTTTTTTATCATAGTCATACAGTGTAGATCCAAATAAAACACATTATCCAGCTTTGTTGACTTTTCATTCATGGCACTTGTATTAATAGAGCTCTTTATATTCTCCCTGAGAAGCTGATTTTTTCCCAGTCATTTATTTGAGCACTTCTAAATAAAAGGTTTTTCTAGAGACTGACAGGGGTGTTTGAGTTGGACAGTGGAACCAGAGCCCTTTACTCAGCTGGCTTCACACTTGTAAAACTGGTAGAAGGAAGATACCACCCCACTGCTTGGGGAGTTAACAGTTTTCAAACAGATAAAACAAATAGTATATTTAAAGTTCATGATGTCCAGATGACAGACTTCACATCAACCTTGTAAGAAGGTTCCAAAAACTTGATGTGCCATCAAAAAGGCTTATTTTTTTAAATCCACCTTTCCCCACACTTAGCAGCCCAGCAGTTGTTCATCTGAAGTGGGCTGTGTGATCAGATTGGAAATACCTTGGAAATACAGTTGATAGAACACTGGAGTGGAGTTGATAAGACACTAGAGTCAGGAAGGTCTGAGTTCAAATTCAACCTCAGACATTTAATCACTGTGTGACCCTGGGAAAGTAATTTAACCCCTGTTTGCCTCAGTTTCCTCTTCTCCAAAATGGGGATATAATAGCACCTTCCTCCAAGAGTTGTTGTGAGGATCACATGAGATAAAATCTGTGAAGTGCTAAGCACAGTACCTTTTCACACTGTTGTTCATTCTTTTTTTGCGATACAGTAGATCATAGCACAGTAGTACTATTCATGGGATTTTCTTGAGAAAGATTCTGGGATGGTATGCCATTTCCTGCTCCAGAGGATTAAGGCAAATAGAGGTTAAGTGACTTGCCCAGGCACAAATTAAGGGCTAAGTATTGGCTATTATTTTTTTTGTTGTTGTTACTATCAGAAGTGGGATATGATATAGAAAAAGGAACTGAGACAAAACTGAAAATATGTGGAGACTCCAGTACCTGAGCCATCATCTTACTTTTCAATTTTGATTTATGTTTTTTGTTTGTATACTTGACCTAGTTGTAATTTTTCCAGGATTTTGTTAGGAGACACCATTGTCTCAATATTTGTGGCTATTCCAAATATACACTTCCTTATCAACCACAAACAATCGTATTCAGGAATCCTTCCTTGGTTGAGGTTGTAGTACCTCACTAAGTGAGATAAATTCCCTTTGAATCTAGATGCTGCTATAGACTTTGTGGAACAACATTTAATAGCATTTTTATAAGAGAACATAGTTACATTTATTTTTCAATGCTGGAGCAGCAGAAGTATAAAAAGAAAGGGGAAAATTAAGAAACATACATTTGTTAAAACACCTACTATTTGCCAGGTATGTACTTTACAAATATCTCTTTAGATCAATATATTTGATTGATAATAACCTGCCTGCACCTGGAAGCTGGTGATGCCAACACAAAGTGAGAGAGAAATAGAATTTATAACTCAGACTAGAAAATAAATGATTTGGGTACTCTATTTTCTAAGAAATTCATTGTTGGTCCTTCCTTTTTTGAAGAGGACCAATGACATCACATGGTTATGTTTTGCCTTGTGTAAATTGGATTTAAGTGGGGCAGAGTTGCACAAATTTGTCAGCCTCAGTCTTTCTTCTAGAAACACCAAGCCCAGTGGCACGACAAAAGTCAGGATCACTGCTGATAGCCTGGGATTCGGTGAATGACCTTGGCATCTTCAGTGTCTGACCAAACTCTATAAGAACTCCATAGTGCCTGCTTCAGCCACTTTCATGACCATTGGAACAAACTGTTCTCTTCCAATTTTTGCAGGAGGAAGTCTTCCCATGCTTGGGGGAAATATCCCTCTAAGTCACCGAACCTCAACCTGGTTCAGTTTGCCCATGCAGACAGTTTTAATTGGCTGTGGCTTCTGAGTAGGCTACAACTTCTTAGAGTCACAAGTGAGAACTGGGTGAAAAATGACCATCAAAGGTAGATGAGCATACCTAAAAATTGCTTAGCAAAGCCTCACACTCAAGCCTTGTCTTCGCTGCATACCCCCTTCAATTTTTAAACATCCAAGGAAAATCCTGAAGGTTTGTCTGACACACATATTTCTTTCGGATTTTATTTTATTTTGTCTAAATGGAATTTGTGTTAAAGAGACCTTGTACTGGGAACCTGGTATTTAAGGAAGTGCTGACAAAGTACTGGGGACTGACCTGAAAAAAGATGTCAAGGTCTCAGAGAACGAGTCAATCAGCATGAATTTGCTAAGAGCCTGTAATATGACAGGACTGTGCCCAGCACTGTGTAAGCAAAGACAAAAATGAAGCATTATTGTTATATTTTATTTGTTTCTAATAAATACATTAAACTTTTCATCTCAACTAGTTTCCCTGTCCCTAACTCCCAAGTGTAACAGATTGCTAAATATCTAGTGAAATAGAGGGAAATAGCTAGAGAAAATTGGCAAGACGAAATGAAATGGTCAGATTTAATTATATAATTACATTTCACTTTCTGTCCTTGGCTCTTGTCTGTTTTTGACCAATAAATAAGTTAAGAGAATGCCTCAATCAAGATTTTCTTTGGGAACATCAAAGTTTGTCATTGTGTTTATGTTTCTCTAGAATCGGTAAAAGGTTCACGGCTTCCATGAAAACTCTTAAGCAAACAAGACAGAGAAATAAGGGGTAAGCATTATTTTTACCTAAAAAATGCAAAAGACTCATATGAGTCCCTAAAGAATGAAGACCACTTCTCTTCCTTCTCCAATGAGTCTCCATACTGCTGTCCCCCCCAGGATCTTATATACTCTTTCATATTTATAATATTCTCTTGGGATTGAAATCCTATATTTCTGCACAGAATCCTCACTCCACTCCTCCCCCAATGGCACAGCAAACACCTCACAAAGCTAGAGAGTCATATAGAATTAGAGGTCAAAAACTGGAAAGAATATCTATCTAGTTCATCTCTTTTATATTACAGATTAGGAAACTCAGACCAAGAAAGGTTAATTGATTTATCCAATGCTATAAACAGTAGTAAGTGACAGGAGTAGGATTTGAATAGAGGTCCTTTGATTGCAGAGTCAGTAGCCTCCATGGTGGCATGGTTAGCAATCTCCTTTTTTTGGGAAAGGCTGCATTCTTTGGTAACCTATTTTGATGTCTTTTAGTTAGTCATATCTGACTCTTCTTGATCCCATTTGAGGTTTTCTTGGCAAAGATACTGGAATGGTTTGCTATTTCCTTCTATAGCTCCTATTATAGATGAGGAGACTAAGGCAAATAGGGTTAAATGACTTGACCATGGTCACATAGCTAGTAAGTGTCTGAGTCTTGATTTGAACTCAGGTCCTCAACTCCATGGCTTGTGCTCTATCCACTGCACCACCTATCTGTCCTATGAGATGTTCTCTAAATTACAATGCTACCCTAAGGGTTGATGTTCTCCCATAAGGAGAAAACACTTTAGATTGTGAGTTCCTCAAGGTGAAAGAGTGTCTTTTTGCCCTACTTTGTATCTCAAGGGCTTGGCATGGCTCTTGGCACATGGCAAGTGTTTAATATTGATTGATTGAATGACTTCTTATGATCCAGAAAAAGTCCAGCCCTTTTCTCCCTGATCTGCATCATCCACATAATTAAAAAAGCCAGAGTGAGGCAAAGCACTCACTGTTTCACATCATGACTTTCTCTTGCTAGGTATTAGCTATTATTCTGGATGTGACCCAGATCTCAGAACCACAGAATCTCTGGGCTAAAAGGAAACAAAGACCTTGTTTCTTACATATATTGAGAGAGAACTGAATTAAATTTATCAGAATACAAAGCATTCCGCAATTGACATTTAAACCGTTGCATATAGGAACAAGAATTTTTTCAACAGCATATCTGGTAAGAGCTCAGTGGTGTTTGTTTATTTCCTAGAAAGGATATGTAAGAATCCTTAGACTAAAAATCTGCAGAGGAAGAATACTATGAATATCTCAGGGGCGGAATTCTAAAGATAACAAAGAGAAAAAGTTCCAGTGAGAAGGAAAATTGGCATAATCTATAGGGATGAGGATGGGTGCCAGTTTAGATTTTAAATAGACATATGGAAGATAAATATCAGGAGCAGGTAACAAAAGAACTTTAAAAAGATGGTACAATCTAAGAACAGAATTACTGAAGACAAGCTCATTGACGTATAGTCACCTAACCACTCCTGGCCTCAGTTTACTCAACTGTAAAATGAGGATATTTAATATAATGGTAATAAAAAGTGTGTGTGTGTGTGTATGTGCATGTGTGTGTATGTGTGTGTTATGAACTTTCCCAGAATTGTTTTGAGGTAATGAAATAATATTTGTAAACTTCTTAGCACAATGCCTGGCACATAAAAGATGCTTGTTGTTTGATGTTGTTCAGTCTTTCATTGAATGAAAGTTTTATCCATGTTAACCTTGTTAATGGGGTATTGACCCTGACAAAAAAGCTAATTTTGTCACCCAAGATGAATCTCCTATTTGCATTCAAATATAACAGCCCATTTGTATAATAGTTAGCCAGAATGGTTAGCCGAGAGAACTACTAAAAAGAAGACAAAAGACTGGAATTTGCTTTGAGCTTTTCTAGAGGAAAAGTGGAATTTTTCTGTGACCTCTCAATCTATTACAGTGGTTGTCAGTTGAATGTAACACCTATGCATGTACAAAATGCAAGATAGAGAGGAGACTGAAAGAATTGGAGGGTACAAGCTATTAGAAGAATTCATTGCTTGAAAAAAATTGCCAGGAAAACTGGAAAACAGTATATCAGACACTAGGCACAGACCAACACATCTTGCCATGTACCAACATAAAGTCAAAATGGGTACGCGATTTAGAAATAAAGAGTTATGCCATAAATAAATTATAGGAATATGGGATAGTTTACCTGTCAGACCTATGAAAAGGGAAGGATTTATAACCAAACAGGAGAGAGAGAGAACATTATGAGATATAAAATAAATAAAAATGATTACATTAAACTAAAAGTTTTTGCACAAATAAAACCAATGAATCTAAAATTAGAAGGGAAGCAAACTCAGAAAAAAAAATATAGCAAGTGTCTCTGATAAGGGCCTCATTTCTTATGTATATAGAGAAATGAGTCAAATTTATAAGAATACAAAGCATTCTCCAGTTGACAAGTTATCAAAGGATATGAGCAGGCAATTCTCAGACAAAGAAATAATAGTTATCTTTAGTCATAGGAAAAAATGGTCCAAGTCACAATTAGAAAACTGCAAATTAGTGCAACCCTGAGATACTACCACACACTTATAAGATTGACTAATATGCCTGAAAATGATGATGAGAAATGTTGAAGGGGATGTGGAAAAATTGGGACATTAATACTCTATTGGTGGAGTTATGAACTGATACAATCATTCTGGGGAGCAATTTGGAACCATGCCCAAAGGGACAGCTAACTGTGCATAGCCTTTTACTACTAGAGCTATATTCCAAAGAGCTCAAAGAAAGGGGGAAAGGATCTACTTACACACAAAAAAAATATTCATGGGAGCTTTTTTTTTTTGTGGTGAAAAAGAACTGGAATCTGAAGGGATGTCTATCAATTAGGGAATGACTGGACAGGTCGTGGTTTATGGTTGTAATGGAGTACTATTGTGCCATAAGAAATGACAAACAAAATCATCACAAAATCACCTGGAAAAGACTTATTGAAATGAGAGGCAAAATGAAATGAGCAGAGCTAGGAGAATGTTGTACACATTAACAGCAATAATATATACTGATCAACTGTGAATGACAATTATTATCAGCAATGCAAGAATCCAGGACAAGTCTAAGGGACTCATGATGAAAAAGGTTATCCTAAAACCAAAGAAGGAACTGATGGAGTCTTAATGCAGATTGAAACGTGCCATTCTTTATTTTATTTCCTCTATGAATTTTTCTTTAGTGTAAGCCATATGTGTCTCCTTTGCAACATGATGAACATGGAAATATATATTGTATGATAACACATGTACAACTTATATTACCTACTTGCCTTGAAGAGGGGAGAGGGTTCAGAGGGAGGGAGAGAACATGGATTACAAAATGTCAGAAAATGATTGTTGAGAATATATTGCCATGTAATCTGGAAAAAATAAAAATTAATTAAAAAAAGTCCTGGAGGGATACATTTGTAATCTAAGTCATCTTGGAGAGTGAAATGTTCTATAAGGGAACAGAAGAAATGCCTTAAGAGGAAAAGAAAGAATAAAATGGAAGTAAAGAGATAGAAAGGAATTTTTATTCATGTTAGGAGGATTGTGGGTGGAAAAATGTGACACAAATAAATGAAGAATAAAGATCAGTGAAATTTATGTTTATAATTGGTTAGAGACTCTTCCATTGGGAAATGGAGGTTGACCATCTTTGGGAGGAAGTAGCTCTTGAGCTCTGGGAAATGATGTGAGTCTAAAGCTGAGCTAAACCAATATGATAGATCAGAGGAAGAAAAGGAGAATGGTCCTGGTAAGTTAATCTTTGATGAGGATATATTAAAGTAGCAATTTTCTATTTTTTTACTTGACATCAGCAATAAAGAAGGAATCTGTTTTTCTAGGATGTAGATCTAAGATGAGATTGAGACCCAATCTCAAATGATCTAAACTGACAACTATTACAGCTCACTTCTGGTGATTCACATGAGGACACAGGACACTGGTCAAGGGATCAAGAAAAAAAATACCTGAGGGTGGAGGTAGGACATAGTTGATTTTTTTTTTATTCTTTCTGGTTGAAAGTAGTGAGCTTAGAAGAGAAATTCAGACATGGAAAGTGAATATCTGACTAAGAAGATAGTAGGATCATAGATATAGAGCTGGGGTAGCTAGATGGCACAGTGGATAGAGTGCTAGGCTTGGAGTTGGGAAGATTCATTTCCCTGAGTTAAAATCTGGCCTCAACTCCTTATTGGCAATGTGATACTGGGCAAGTTATTTAACTATATTTGCCTCAGTTTCCTCATTTGTAAGATGAACTGGAGAGGGAAATGGAAAAGTACTCCAGTATCTTTGCCAAGAAATCCTGAAATAGAGTCATGAAGAGTTAGACATAGCTGAGAAAACCATTCAATAACCACAAAGATAAAAAGCTGTGAGGAGTCTCAGAGGTCATGTGATGAGAAATGAAGAAAAAACTAAAATGCAAAGAGGTTTTGGTGACTGGTCACATATAGTTAAGCAACAAAGTAAAGATTTGAACCCCTGATCTTTAACTTCAAAACTATCACTCTTTGTACCACCCCAGGCTTCCTCTTCCCATGATGTCTAAGAATGAGTTTTGGATTTTCACATCCTATCTAGAAATATAGGAATAAAGGACTTTCCTGGCAAGTTGTTGTACTTAATAATAAACATTAAAAACATTTTCTTGGAGTCTTATGAATTTCATCAAGAGTTTTAAATTGTAGAAGGGAAATATGGATACAGGATGCAATGTGTAGCATGAGATTAACAATATTTTATGCAACTTTCGAAGAGCATTTCTTGAGAGCAAAACAATGGGGAATATAGGTGATAGAAAAGCAAAAGAAATCTGACTTGCTGGGTGTTCACAAAGGGTAGTTATAACAACCCAGGAACAATAAATAGTAGACTAAAAAAGAGGACCAGTAATTTATGTAAGAAATATAGTAGGAAAACTCATTTCCTCCAAGATCTCTATCTGTAACTCTATCTCTTTATCTCTCTATATCTTCCTTCCTTCCTTCCTTCCTTCCTTCCTTCCTTCCTTCCTTCCTTCCTTCCTTCCTTCCTTCCTTCCTTCCTTCCTTCCTTCCTTCCTTCCTTTCTTTCTTTCTTTCTTTCTTTCTTTCTTTCTTTCTTTCTTTCTTTCTTTCTTTCTTTCTTTCTTTCTGCCTGAGCATTATATTTGAACAGGATAAACTAGAGATTCTAAAACAAAACAATTTGATTCCATAGGAATCTTGGAGCCTTGGTGGAAATTATTTTTTAATTTATTATTATTTTAAAATTTATATATTTTTAATTATTTTATTTTTAATTTAGACATTTTATATAAATTTACATATAACAATAATATAATGTATATTTATTAATTATTATTATTGGAAGCCTAAATTCTGGAAAATCAGATACAATAACACTAAGAAGAAATAGTAAAACATAACTTCTTGAATTTTCTCATCAGCAGATATTCTGATAAAAAAGCAAGTGCCAAGCAAAAATTGATGTGGAATGAGGGTGGTGGTATCCTATCTGATTCTATAGTTTGAGAAGTGATTCAATGCCCAAAGCATACATATCCTATTAGCAAGTAGTCATGTTTATTTAAGAATGAAATTTTAAAAAGTTCTTTCAATGTATGTGTATTATTATTTTATATAGCTAAGCTGTTAGGACACTAATGCTTATTAAGTTGTTTGCACTCAACTACTTAATTAATAGAACTGCTAGGTATTTCTTTTGACTAAGAGTTACCATGAAAAAATTATTGAGACATTAAGGGCACCATGAACCAAAAAAATCTGGGAACCTCTGCACTAGATGATATCTGAGGTTTCTTCTCATCTTCATTCTGTGATTTCATGATTCATTTACAGACGACCCAGACAGAAGGAAGAATTAGGTGATGATCATGGGAGAAAAAACCAAACCAAACTGTCATGGAAGTGTTATATAAACTGATGGAGGATTTGATCTTTCTTGCCCATCTGTAAGCACTCTCATTCTGCCCACGTCAAAACAGCTGATAAATTTGTGACTTGCCTTAGGGATAATTTCATCCTTCAAAAAGGAGAAGAAATGGTGAGAAGAGCTCATATTTTGAAGGAATCCAAGAAAAAAGTACTGGTTACTTAAGAAAAAAAGTTCAGGAACTTTGGAGGCAAGAGACTGACTCTAAAGGAGTTCCTTCTAGAAAAGGAGAGAGAAAGCTGTGCATAGAATATAATATACTATATCTTTGAAGACAGCAGATTTCAAAGAATTTAGAAAAGAGACTAATAGAAACCCCTGGTCCAAAATATGTTAGCCTCAGAGATAGTGGAATCACTCAAGAATGAAATGAAAAACTCAAGTGGAAGTTGATAAGCTGGAGAAGATCCAAAGGATATGAACCAGAATGTTGAAGGATCTCAAATTTATGCCACATGGGGTCTAGTTGAAGTAACTCAAGGTGTTTAGCCTGGAGAAGATTTCAGAGAAAATGATAACTCTTGAAATATTTGAAACAGGGATTGCGATAGGGATTAAAGTCCTGCTTGACTGCAAATGGCAAAACTAGAAGCTATGGATGTAAGTTGTAAAGAACTTCCTATATTTTGGCTTAACATAAGGGAAACCTTCTTTACAGTTAGAGTTGCCCAAAAGTGGGATGAGGTATTTTAAGAATTAGTGGTTTTCTCATGGAAAGTCTTCAGTTAAAATGATGATTGGTCACTTATTAGACATCCTAGAGTGAGATCCTTTTCCTTCATGAGATTTCTTTTGCTTTCTATCCTCAAAGAAGAACAATGATGTTATGATATTGAGATAGTGATATTTTAACTTGCTATAATTGGATTAAAATTGTCTTTTGAAAATTTTATTTAATTAGTCAGTTTGGAATATTTTCCCTTGGTTATAAGAATCGTATTTTTTCCCTCCCTTCCCACTAAACCCTCTCATAGATGATGCACAATTCTACTGAATTTTACATGTGTCTTTGATCAAAACTTATTTCCATATTATTGATGTTTGCACTAGGGTGATCATTTAGAGTCTATATCCCCAATTAAATCCTGATCAACCCATGTGATCAAGCAGTTGTTTTTCTTCTGTTTCTGCTCCCACTGTTCTTCCTTTGGATGTGGATAGTGTTCTTTCTCATAAGTCCCTCAGAATTGTCCTGGATCATTCATTGCATTGCTACTACTAGAGAAATTTATTAAGTTCGATTGTATCACAGTGTATCAGTCTCTGTGTACAATGTACTTCTCTTTCTGCTCCTTTCACTCTGCATCACTTCCTGGAGGTTGTTCCAGTCTCCATGGAATTCCTCCACTTTATTATTCCTTTGAGCACAATAGTATTCCATCACCAACATATACCACAATTTGTTCAGCCATTCCCCAATTGAAGGGCATCCCCTCATTTTCCAATTTTTGGCCATCACAAAGAGTGCAGCTATGAGTATTCTTGTACATGTATTTTTCCTTATAATCTCTTTGGGGTACAAACCCAGCAGTACTATGGATCAAAGGGCAGACAGTCTTTTAGCGCCCTTTGGTCATTGTTCCAAATTGCCCTCCAGAAAGGTTGTATCAATTCACAACCCCACCAGCAATCCATTAATGTCCCAATTTGGCCACATCCCCTCCAGCATTCATTACTTTCCTTTGCTGTCATGTTAGTCAATCTGCTGGGTGTGAGGTGGTTTTGATGTGCATTTCTCTGATTATAAGAGATTGAGAACACCTTTTCATGTGCTTATTAATAGTTTTGATTTCTTTATCTGAAAATTTCCTATTCATGTCCCTTGCTCATTTATCATTTGGGGAATGGCTTGATTATTTTTGTATAATTGATTTAGCTCTTTGTAAATTTGAGTAATTAGACCTTTGTCAGAGGTTGTTGTTATGAAGATTATTTCCCAATTTGTTACTTCCCATCTTATTTTGGTTGTATTAGTTTTGTTTGTATGAAAAAATTTTAATTTAATGCAATCAAAATTATTTATTTTTCATTTTGTAATTTTTTCTAACTCTTGCTTGGTCTTAAAATCTTTCCTTTCCCAATGATCTTTGTAATATTTATTTGGGGAAAGAAATAGGGGATTGGAAAAATGGGAGATAATGGGAGGTTTGTAGCAGGGTATGGAGGAGTTGAGGAGAGATAGGGAATATCTGCTTGGTGAAGCAAAGGAGAGAGATGCCCCCTGCTGAGAAGAAGCAGTAGGGGTCCAGTAAGGACTGTTTGGCTTTGAATGTCTGATGTTCAGCTCCCTCTATGCACAGAAAAGATAGTCCACTTATCTGACTGTGAGTTCAAATAATATAAAGTTTAATAACCAGTTGGGATTGGAGAGATATCAGGAAGGAGGGGCAAGGGAGGTCCCTAAATAAGGTTGGAGTCTTCCTCAGCTTTTGGAGCTGAGGAACCACTAGCTGGTGGTTCGGGTTGAACCAAGAAGAGGCACGCCACTCCAGACTGGGCTGAACAAGCTCCTCCCTTCTCCAACACCAGGAAGGAAGCCCTGCCCGGCAGGAAGGAAGTGCTAGTCACAAGACTCAACTGCTACTCCCCGTTGCCCCCTCCCACACCAATTGTCAGTCCATATCTTTCCTTTCCTTTTCATATATGACATGTATACTATTCTGTGTTCACCTAATTTACTTATAGTTTCCTTATATTCAAGTCATTCACGCATTCTGAGTTTATAAGTGTCTTAGGTCAGATTTGAACCTAGGACCTCCCATCTCTAGGCCTGGCTCTCAATCCACTGAGCTACCCAGCTGTCCCCTGCCATGTATCATTTAGAAAGGATTTATAGGCCACTTAGGCATTTATAGGCAAGAATTTTAATCCTCTTTCCTAGGATTTAAATTTTAAAGCTTTTAATTTTTCTCCTTTTGTGGAATGAAAGATTCCTTGTGGTATTTCAAGTATTTGAGTGGAAGACTGAAATTTTGACCATCAATATGGTAGAAGAATTTTCCCCAAAATAACCCTAAAGCATGCATTTCCTAAACAATTGTGTATAAAAGTGAATCCATTATGCGAAAATAGATATTACTCAAAATCAGTCCCACTATTATAAAGAATATGAGAAATTCTGAGAAATTAGATATAAAAGTGATTGTGGTATTATTAATCTTTCCATTAACAATATTAATCTTCCAACATGTGAAAATCTGGGTTGCTTTGAATCCATTAAGGGCAATTTTTTATGGATTCCAGCAGAAACTGGGAAAATGATTCCTTATCCCTAACCAGGATCAGTCAGTGGACTGTATTTTTCTCTTACTGACTTTGGGAGGATTTGGAAGGGAAAGTATCCTGCAGTGCTGGACTGAAAGATTTGGACTGAATAATAATAATTACCATTAAGTAAGTCTTCCCATTATAGTGGTAGTAATTGGAATTTTCTCACTATGGGGCATCATCAGTAGCCTGCCTCTTTATAGTGGGTAGAGACTTGGTATAGAGTGCAATAATGATGGTAGTATACCATTTCTTTAGACCTAAGTTATCTAATTAAGAAAATGAGCATGTAGAGAATGGGCTAGATGACCTCTTAGTTTCTAACTCTTAGACTCCATGGTATATATTTTGTGGATTTCAATCTCACCATCTCTCCCTCTCTTAATATATTCACATATATTATAGGGGATCAGGAATGGGATTAAAGTTCATAGTGGAAGAGAAAGAGAAGGAAAAAAGGAGAAAAAGAAAGGAACAAGCATTAGTAAACATCTACTATGTGCCAGGTACTATGCTAAGCATTTTACAAATATGATCTCATTTGATTCTTACAATAATCCTAGGAGGTAATTACTATTATTATCCCCATTTTACAGATGAGAAAAATAAGGTTACAGAGAGAGGTTAAATGACTTGTCCAGGTTAATACAGCTAGTAGATCTGAATCCTGGTATCCCTGATTCTAGGTACAGCCAACACTCTATCCATTGTGCCACATAAGAACTAGTAAGGGAAATAAAAATGTTCAATTTTTTGTTCTAGATCAAATGGCTAAAAAAACTGCTTTTTCATATTAGCTAATTTCTTTCATTTTTCAACACATTTTTATTGAGTACCTACTATATAAAAAGCCCTGTGGTAGGTATATAAAGGGGCTAGAAAATTAATAAGGTGTGTTCCTTATTTAAGATAAAATACATCTACAAAAAATGGCAATGTAGAGCTGAGTATGATAAGGATCATCAGACTTTACTCACTCTAATGGGATTAGTCACATTCTATAATAGTAAAAAGCTGAAAATAGAATATCTATTGGCTGAAAAAAGTTGTGATAAGTAAATGGAATTGAATATTATTGTGTGTGGGACTATGAGGCATTCTGAGAAATGGAAAGAATTGTTTAAATGGATACAGAGGGAAATAATCAGAACCAAGAGAACAGTGTATGTGGTGACTAAAACAACATACATGAAAAGATCAGCAAATGAAGGCAGCTCTGAGTGAGTGAAAAACCAATCTAAGAGAACACAGAATGAATGAAACATACCCTCCTTTTATTGGAAAAGAGGTTGAGGACCCAATGTGGTACAGTCAAATGCCACCCTATTGTTAAATGTTTTTTGCTGAACTGTTTTTTTCTGGTTGTGTAGTAAATAGAGCACCAGACTTAGTGAGGAAGACTCCTGCTCAAATCCAATCTCAGCCACTTACTTACTAAGTGATCTTGGGCAAGGCACTTAACCTCAGTTTTGTCATTTGTAAAATGGGGATAATAAATAGAACAGAAAATCCAGGATTATTTAAGGATCAAATGAGATAATAATTGAAAAGTACTAAATATAGTTCCTGACAAAGAGTAGATACTATATTCATATTGACTATTATTAGCTATTATTCTTAGAAGGGACAGTTCAACATGAAGTAGAAGTGACTAGAATGTCTTCATATCTACCCCATCCTACTCCTTCCTTTTTAAAAATCAAAATTTATTATTTATTTAGCATTCTTTCTTTTTAAATTATGAGTTCTACATTCTCTCCCTCCCACTCCTCCTGTACCCACTAAGAAGGCAAGCAAAATGCTATCAATTATACATATGAAATCAGACAATATATTATTTCCCTATTAGCAATGTCACAAAAAAGCCCCCCAAAAATAGAGTGAGAAAATAATACTTCAGTTTGCAATAAGAATTCCTAAGTTCTCTGCAAGCAGTTTGCATTTTTTTTTCTTCATGAGTCCTTTGAAATTGTCTTGGATCACTTTCTTGTTCCGAGTAGTCAAGGCTTTCACAATTAATCATCATTAAAACACTGCTATGACTGTGCACAATGATCTCCCAGTTTTTTTCACTCCACTTTGCATTATTTCATACTTCATGTGTAAAAAGGAATTCGTTATTTCTTTTTTAATATAACAGGGTACCTGGATGTCCTCTTACCATAGAGATGTGTAGGGATTAACCAGCCCACAGTGACAGGAAGTAGAAACCATAGAGACAGGAAGGAGAAACCATTGAGATAAGAAATGAGGTAGGAGAGGGGATAAAAGAGGCAGGGTCTGTGTGAGTTGGTCTGTGTGGTCAATTGCTGACAGTTGGGGGGATCAGTTGCTGATAGGGCTGTGACCAGGTCATCTGCCATAGTATTAGTGCTCCTCTTTGCCTTGAAATTGCAGCCAGGCTCCCTGTTCCTTTATGACTGATCATAAGCTCTCCTCTTCCCATTGGAACTACAACCCAGAACTGCATATGTGCAATAGAGTTGTCAGTCAGTGTTAGCACCACCCAGTGCCAGCAAAGAGTCCCCTTTAATCTCTTTTGACAAGTTACCTGACCCCCTTTCTGTCTCTGTGTTGAGAGCTCTGGAAGATCCCACTGCTGCTTGTTGCTCTCCCAGCTTCCTACAAGGTCCACCACTGATGCTTTTGCAGGGCCAGTCTCACCCTGAGGTTAAAGACTTCTTTTGTTGACCTTCTCAATTGTCTTAGGCAGGAAAAATGTCTCACTTTGACCATTTTTTGGCTCTGCTAATACAAAATTTTATTTGAGGAATTATTTTAAAGTTATTTAGGGTGTGGAATGTTGAGAAAATTTAATTGGGTTGCTCTCTGTAATCTGCCATCTTGACTCCATCCTTTCCCTCACTCCTTTCCAGCAAGTATTGACTCTGATGTAGAAACAAAAGGTATTAATAAAACTCATTTTTGAAAAACATAATGAGTATAGGGAAGAGGAGATCATCATATTTACATAGGGGTGTGTGCATATGTATGCATGTGTTTATTTTTCCTCTAAAATGTAAATATTCTTTTTTACTAAAGTGCCTGATGGTCATGGATCTGATTTATTTAGTCAACTTACTATTTTGTGCGTGTGTGAGTTAAAAATGGAAATAGTGAACCATTTCAGTATCTTTGCCAAGAAATCCCCCAAATGGGGTCACAGAGAGCCAGGCGTGACTGAAATGACCAAAGAACAACAAATATGTCAAGAGAGTCTTCATGGAAAACAAGAAATTTAAACTGGTCTTTGAAAGATGGGCAATATTTTCTGGGTAGTGTAAGGAATTAAAATTTAGGGAAACGGAGGCAGGTAGAAATTAGTTTCTCTCTGCAAGGAGTATTATATTTTTAGAGGTTTATTGAAGATTAAAATATAAAGAAAATACAAGTAAGAGAGGCACGTGTCTAGGTCCAAAGAGCCTATTCATGACCACTCACATCTTGCCTGCTAGGTGGGAGCCACGTCTGCTTCCAAGCAGAAGTAGGAAAGAGCAGAGCCTTTTTACAACCAGGTTAAATACCCCATCTTGCTCTTGGCCCAGGTGAGGTTACAAGTCATTCTGGGGAAGTGGAGCAAGGACTTCTGGGGATTGAAGTCCTGGATTCAAGTCTCCATTTTTATATTACCCTGTTTGATCCTCTGGGAAGAAAGACTTCCCCCAAAAATCATAAAAACAGAATCAATTTAAAGATTACAATAATTTGAGGATAAGAGAAAAAAAACAAAGCCAAAAACGAGGGAATGGTGGTATTGTGTTTGATCAGAACTGTCATGACTCCACCAGCAGTTTCAATTCCAAGGGAAAGAGGAGTGACATCTAGCAGCAGCAAGTCCTGCACATTCTCAGATTTATCTCCAGACAAGATGGCAGCCTGGATCGCTGCACCATAGGCAGCAGCCTCATCAGGATTGATACTCATGTTGAGCTCCTTGCCATTGAAGAAGTCCTGCAGAAGCTTCTGGATTTCGGGGATTCGAGTGGAACCACCCACCAAGACGAGGTCATGAATCTGTGATTTGTCTAGCTTGGCATCTCTGAGGGCTTTTTCCACAGGATCCAGTGTGCCAAGGAAGAGGTCAGCATTCAGCTCTTCAAAACGGGCCCAGGTAATAAGGTATAGAAGTCGATACCTTCATAGAGGGAATTGATCTCAATACTGGCCTATGTACTGGAAGAGAGGGTTCTCTTTGCACGTTCACAAGCAGTGCACAGATGGCAGACAGCCCTCTTGTTCTCACTGATGTCCTTCTTGTGCTTTCGCTTCAACTCAGCAATGAAATGGTTGACCATGCAGTTGTCAAAGTCCTCACCCCCCCCCCCCCCCAACTAAACCTTGCATCCTTAGCTGGACTTGGTGTTTTTTTCAACACTTTCTTCAGGGGTGATTGTATTGTCATAAAATCCAAGATTTAAATTTTGCTCAAGATAGATCTTCAGAGAAGAAGCTTGCTAACTGACTGAATCCAGAGAATGAACTGTTTGCAGAAAGATATCTAAACCCTTTCACTACAGGAAGATCCAGAATGAACCTTGCGGTGCGGTTGATTGAACATTTTTTGAATGTACACTTTTATGCCAAAGGGGACTGCACCCTAATTGGCTTTTGTCAATGTGCCCAGCAAAACATTGGTTTGCTGTATTTCTCTCTCCTCTATTTCCCTTAATCTACAACTAATCTACAACTATTGTAGTTTTCCTCTTAGTGGGTAAATTTTTGTATACACTTGCAGTTAGAATTTTTCGGGGTGCAGGATGCTTATGTTTAGTGATCAATTGGGGAGACTAGTCCCCCAATCATCATCAGGGGGGATTGTGAATTTTAAAATCTCCATCTTGCTTGGCCTAGCACCCAGGATTGTGCACACCCACACTACACATACATGTGCTAGTCAATGACAAATCAGAAATAACTAACTGCCCACCTGGGCTGTCCTAAGCCAAGCTTGAGCCACCATTGGCACTTGTGAGGCACAGGAAGTGAGGTAGGGAACAGCCTCTGGAATTTGCTCACTTCCTGTGGACAGAGCTAGGTGCCAGTTGGTGCTAGGAACTGGAGCAGAGAGGAGGCCCACAGACAGCTTTCCTTCAGATCTGTCACGTGAGTCAAGGATTGATTCTCTTCTCTACCTTGGCCTTTGGGCCTAAACTCCCTCTGGCTCTGCCACAAGGTTGAGTTAACCTTTTCCCCTTTTCTCCTCTCTCCTTCTCTCCCTCTCTATTTTCTTATTCCTGTTGTGATCAAACCACCATAAACTCCATTCTGACTTGAGTGTTTCATTTTAGGAATTTCATAAGTAAATTCCTTGGTGACCATAAATTAATATTATAACAATCTTTAAAGGTGATTTTCACCATAACAGTAGAGGAGTGGAGGAGCTCTGACACTTATTTTAGGGCAATTCTAGTGATTCTTTGCTGGAAGATTAAACAAGTATCCAAGTATTACAATTCAGCTGAGTAGGGCATGTGTATATCTGGGGAGGTTTAGGGGGTGGGTTGGGTTTGGCTTTTGGATGATCTTAAAAACCAGAGACTTGTGTGCTTTCAAACTGTTCAAAGGTTCCGGTGGCTCTTCAAAGGAGGATGTAAATCTAACTCACTGTCTTTTCCTCCCCTTTGCAGGGTATGGATTCACTGGGAAATAGAGCCACACTTAATCAGTCACGGAGTACGTCCCAGAAAAAGAGAGAAAACATGTGGGGCCCCAGAGATAGACACAGCTCCCCATGGTCTCCCGTTCTGTTTCAGAGCAGAATTCTGAATAAGGAATCACTTTAGGAGAAAGATTATGCTTTGATTTATTTTTTCCCCAAAATGTAAACATTCTTTATACTGGAGTGGCTGATGGTCATGCATCTGACTTATTTAGTCAATTTACTATTTTGTGTGTGGTCTATTACAGTGTGTTTCAGTCAAATATATGTTAGATGCTTGGAAATCATCCATTGGGCATTGTGTGTGTGTGAGTGTGTGTGTGTATGTGTGTGTGTGTGTGTGTGTGTGTACATAGGATTCTTGACTAGAAACTCAACCATTCTACTCATAAACTGAAAGCACACATTTAATGGGAAGGCAGTTTTTTTGGCTCCTAATTTTGACGATTGTCAATCATGTTATAAGAATCCTGACATGGTTCAAATTAGTATTGAGGAAGCGCAAAGCCCTGCGTGACTAAATTATTAAGGACGCTCCATGGGGCCCAAATTCAAAACCCTAATTTCAAATTGGAAAACTTTATATGGTGCTTTTAGCAGGGCCAAGTCCCAAGTCACCAAACAAATTTGTGACAACGTGCCTGCCTGCCAGTGCTATTTTGGGAAAACAATTGCTGTGCTAAGAGCACAGCTTAGCTTTGAAATCATGCAGTGCTCTTGCCAGGAAATGGACGTCTAAGAAATGAAATGTTAAAATACTGAGATCAGAAATGAAAAAAAAAAGTCAGGAAAGCTGAGATGCTGAAGTGTATACACTCACTAGTTCTTATCCGTTAACAAGCTAATTAAAAAAGATGAAAATAATATTCCTTTCTTGTTAAATAATTTGGCCCATCAGGGCTCAGAATCATAATAAGGAATTTTGAGGATTAAGGGAAGAAGATACTTAAAACATTCTAGATAATATTTGGAAACTAGAATTTCAGCAAAAACCTTAACTTAATACCAATGGGGTAATACAATTTAGAAAGAGAAACTTAGAGAACATGTAGTCTAACCATCTTTTTTTTTTTTTTAATAGAGGAGGAACCTAAGTCCTATAGAGGAAAGGCAGTTGCCTTTTATTTAATTCACTTTAGTGAATTCACACTTAATTCACAGTAGTAACAGAACTGAATTTCAAATCCATGTTTCTAAATAACAAAGTTCCTTTCTTCTAAACCTCTGTCTGTCCTATGAAAAAAGGGAAAAAAAGTCATGTTAAGGACACAGATTGTGTGACCTAAGTAAGAGAAGGGAACTAAATTAAAATGAATTTTCAAAATCATTTAGCCTAAGCTTTAAGTCCCTTTTATTTCAATGAACAATTTTCATTGTCTCAAATTGTTCTCATTTACACATTTCCTAAATATTATACATTTATTGGCTTATGAACATCATTAGATTTTCTCAAGGAAGGCACACATCAGAAAAACAGAAATTGTTGGAATTAAGGAGTATTGGCAGGCAGGACTCTGTTCTGATGAAAGAAGGGTTTGACTTGGTGCTATTTCCTGTGTTTATTTCTCTCCCTTCTCTCTCTTCCCCTCCCCTGATCTTCCCTCCACTTTCTCCCTTTTTCTTGAATGAGAAGAAACTTAAGGAAGGTTAATTTTCTGTGATGATGACATTGTCAGTTCTGAGGATTTTTCTAAGAAGTGTGTCTACTTTTGACTGTATTTGGTTTCTTTCTTGAAGATCAGTAATCTCTTTGCGATCTCAGTGTTTACTGTTGAAAACAGAGATTCTAGACAGTTTCATTTATTTCTCCATTTGCCATGTTTCATTGAGTATCACTCAAAGGATTGCTTTGCTCCATGCTTGGAGAATTTTGTGTTTATAAGGGGAGAACAGTTCAGAATTCATAAGAAACAGCAAGATTTCAATACCTATTGAAACACCAAGTACACACTACTTTTACATTAAAAATAGCATTTTCATGCCTGTTATTTATAGGATTTTAAATATGTGAAAAATGCATATTCTCCATCCTGAGCACATAGTAGGACTCAAAAGTACTCATGGACTTGCATTAAGGAGTTAGTGGGTTATTATGAAAAGCATATTAGATTGGAATGCAGGAGATCTTGATTTTAACTCAAGTTTTAACTAGATCTGAAGCCTTGGATGAATTTCTTCACCTTTATGGGACTTCACTGTTTGTAAAGTCAAGGCATTGGACTGATATTTAAGGGTCTTCTCTCTCTAAAATTCTGAGTTGAAGGGGTGTCTGCCAACTGGGGAGTGACTGAACAAACTGTTGTATATGATAGTACTGGAATACAATGGGTTGCCATAAGAAGTGACAAACAAGAGGATCAGAAAAAATCTTTAAAGATATCTGAAGTGTTGTAGAGTGAAGTGACCAGTACCAGGAGAACACTGAACACAGTAACAAAATAGTGTATGATGATCAACTGTGAATAACAACTATTATCATTGAGGCAAGGATCCAGGAGAACTCCAAGAGACTCATGATGAAGAAAGGGTATCCACTGCCATGGAAGGAACAGATGGAGTCCAAATGGACATTGAAACCTGCCATTCTTTGTTTTGTCTCTTCCATGTATTTTTCTTTAGGGAATGTGTGTCTTCTTTTGTAACATGATAAGCATAGAAATATGTATGTATGATTATATATACATAAAACCCATATCTTAAAGTCTGCCTTCTTGGGGAGGGGGGGGGAAGGAGAAAGTGAACATGAATTTAAAAATATCAGAAAATGAATATTTTAGCAATTGTCTCAACAATGTAATCTGGAAAAATAACAATTATAATAAAATTATAATAAAAAATTTGATCAGTGCTAATTATGTATCTTCAGACATGGAAGCATCTCCTTTTTTTTTTAACATTTACCTTCCACCTTAGAATTAATACTTACTCTTGGTTCCAAGGTAGAAGAGAGATAAAGGCTAGGAAAGGGGGGGGGGTGTTAAGTGACTAGCCCAGAGCTAGGAAATGACTGAGGTCAGATTTGAATCTATGATCTCAGGCTCTTAATCCACTGAGCCACCTATCTGCCCCAAAGCATTTCCTTTTAAAAAAGAAAGACTTTGTAAAAAGCTCAGTGTGAAGATAAAGGTTTGGGTAAGATGGTGGTATAGTTAGGCTAGCCTTTGTTTTGATTTGACTCTCCATCAACTAGGGAATTGAGAAGTATTTATTATTATAATTTTTTTGGCTTAGTTTGGTTTTGGTTTTAGTTATTCCTTGAGGGGAGTTAGCATTGTTTGCTGTTAAATAATAGAATTGGCACTAATGTAGAATTTTATTTAAAAAATGAGCCAAGGCTCAACCTGGTTCAATTATGGTATTATGTCATTAAGCTCCACATATGTGCCTATATCTGGTCTATGTACACACACACACACACACACACACACACACATATATTGTAAAATTGAGATTTGAACTCTGGACTCCAATCCCCACAAGTCCTTGCTCCACTTCCCCAAAATGCTTTGTAATCTCACGGAATTCTGATGTGGGCGAGATCGAGAAGGTACTTAAGCTGATTGCAAAGGCTTTTGAGCTCTCTCTTTTTGGACTTCCGTTTTGGAGCAGACGTGGCTCTTTCCATAATGTAGGTGAGGTCTTGTCTAGGCCTCTGGCCTAGGCATGTTTTCCTTATTCTGTATTTTCTTTAATCCTTAATAAACCTCTAAAAAATATAATACTCCTTGCAGAGAGAAACTAATTTCTACCTGCCTCAATCTCCCCTAAAATTTTAATCTTTACAGTTGGCAACCACAAAGGGATTATTATTCCCTGTGCAATTAATGAGTTAATTACTGGGGTAATTCCCTCAATTGCCTCTTTTGAGAGGGGATACTGAGGAATGGAAGGAGGTGCACCCCCCTGAGGGGCATTCGCGCCTCGAGTATTTTTTGGACGAGCACCATTTTTTATATTTTGTTGTGGAGTTATTTCATTTGAGTTATCATTTTCCCAATATCCATTCCTATAGTCATCATTCCTAAAGTTGTGGTTTTCATTGTCATAATTATATTTATTTCTATAATTATCACTTCTGTAGTTGTTATTAAACTGAGTATTCCTTCCTATAATCTTGAGAAAAGCTCTACACTGTACCTTATTGTGGCCCTTCTTCCCACAGAAGTGGCAGGTAATGGATTGATAATTAGATTTCTGGAGAGGGGCAATTGTCGTTGGTTCATTATCATGCCCACTTTCTAATTTAGTTATCCTATCTATTACACATCTCATTTTTTTCTTCATTTCCTCCATGTCATCATTATTTTCTTCTTCCTTTTCTTTGTTTCCCTTTAAAACATATATAGTTGTTTTTCGCAATTCTTCAAGGTCCATCTCTGACCATTTTGGACATTGTGTTCTAAAATAATTCTTAATTGCTTTGCAAGAGTTATTGACAAAGATCCTTCTAACTTCTCTTAAGCTAGTTTCTTTAGTTAGGTCCCAATCCAGGTATCTGTCCCCAAACTCGATTATTCTATCCATGAATCTGGAGGGTGTTTCTTCCTCCTTTTGCTTAATTTTTTCAAGTTCCATCCACTTATCTGTATTGTCTGCACATTCCTTCATTGCCGTAAGGATGGCCTCTCTACAATGGTATAGTTGTAGATAATCCTCAGGATTGTTATAGTCCCATTCGGGATCCTGAGATGGCCAATGTGCTTCATTACGCCCCTGGGTTTTGTTGACATGAGCAATTATTTTATTTTTTTCACTTTCAGTTAAAAAAGCCCGTAGCAAGTTCTCAATGTCCTTGTAAGACGGATTATTCTGAAAAAATATGTCTCCCATCTTTTTTGTTACTAGAAAGGGATCTTGTTCATATGTGGGGATATTTCGTGTAAATTCATTTATTTCTTGGGGAGTAAATGGTATCCTATGTCTTAAAGTCACCACATCCCCATTCCTCCCTATTTCAGGTACTTCTCTTAGAGGAAATAGGCCTCTAGTTGAATTTTGTACCTGTGGGTCAGTTTGACAAGGACAGGTTTCTCTAGGAGGATGAGATCTCCTTTGTGTTGGAATTTGGTTTTCTGTAGGAGAGGGAACATGAGAAACTGGGATTTCAGGGCAAGGGTTGGAATATATATATATATATATATATATATATATATTGTTAGATTTAAAATGATTGAAGGCCTTAAACTGTAACAGTTAAAAGAGTGATGTTGTAAACTGTAGTGAGTTAAAATGGTGGAAGATATAAATTGTGATAGATATAAGAGAGGGTGAGTAAATTTGACCGCAGAAAATACGTTTCACTACAGTGTCTTGGTTTTTAAATCAAATATAAGGTGGTCGATATTCCCAATTATTCAAATACCCAAGTCAACTGGGTTTTATAGAGATTTTAATTAATATAAATGTGGAATTAAAGAAGAGAGAAAGAGAGAAAAAGGAAATAAGTATGAAGGGCCTTAAGCCAACATGGCCTAGACCTGAGTCTTAAGAGAGAGAGATCAGTCAGTCAGTCTTTTAACACTCACCACAAGGTCTGTCTAAGCAAGGATTCTAGTGACACCAGGCCAGCTCCATCTCAGCTGATTTCACCAGAGAGAGTTCCAGCCAGAGTCCGTTCCAAAGGGCCTCTCTCCAGAGCCTGCAGAGGGACAGAGTCCCCTCAGAGGAGCTCTAGCGAGACCTCCTTAGAGATTGTCCTCAAAGAGCTTCCCTTCTCCAGAGCCTTTCTCAAGAGATTCTTCCCAAGCGATCCTCATCAGAGATCCTCCAAAAGGATTTTTTTTTCAAGAGATTCTGCTTTTTCTTATATAGGGGTTTTTCTCCTATGTCATCTCCCCTAAGTCCTTACATCTACCAATCACTGTAGACGTTTTCCAAAGGACTGCCCATCTGAATTCCTGCTAAGTAGACTAATCTCCTCAGTAAATCTGAACCAGAAAAAATGCTGCTGTGTCGACTAATCTCCTCAGTAAGTCTGAACCAGTGAAAACACAGCTGAGTTAACTAATCTCATTAAGAGAAAACTTGTTCGACCCTTTTAGGTACCTAGCATTCCATTGTATCAATTCTAAAAACAGTCCTGGCTCAAAGAACTCCTTGCCCCACCATAAGCATGGATCCAAGTACTTTCTTTGTTTAGCAAGGAGTTTTCTCTCCTAAAGCAGTCTTAAGTACGGGTGGAGTAGAGGTCCTCCCATTTCTGATCCTGGCGAGTTCTCACATCAAAATGGGGAATGTTTCCCAGTAGGGAATTTGTTCCAATGGAGGATTCCTCAATGTGGAAATTTTTAACATTCACAAGTCTGAGAAATTTCAAGATTAACAATATACACACATACATGCATGCATATATGAAGGAGAGCCCAAAGCTTAGAAAGACAGGTTCACTGCATTTGGTATTAAAAGTGTAGGACTATAATTTAAACAATAACAACCTCGCTTTTCTTGTCACAGAAGCTAACTGAAGCTCTATCCAGAACTGAAGTCCAGTAGAACCCAATTTTCTCCCCTGTTCCCTACCCCTCAGTTCTCTTCTTAATAACTTTCTTCCCCTTTTCTCCTCCTGGATGGTCATTGCATCTGCATGCTCTGTGAGAAGCAATCCGGAATCTCTTCTCCACATTGACTCATAAGCAGCCAACCTTTTTTCCTTGGCTATGGATTGTTGTTGTGAAACAGCTGTCTGACATGACTTAAATGCTCCTGGGCCTTGCCATCAGCCCTGTAACTGGACCTTTAAGACCACTAAGTTTTTCTAAACCTGCAATGGGATTCTTAATTATAGCATGAACTCCTTGAGAGCAAGGACCATCTTTTTTTTTTCCTTTTTATATCACAGAACTTGACCCATTGCTGAGTACTTAGTGATTGACTAGTAAATGCTTTTTCTTTCATTCATTCATTAAATCACTCATTCACTGTATTCCACAAGTTCCTATCATGGATAAAATCACAGTTCTGGGGAAAAATATGTGTATATGTGTGGGTACAGTGCTTAACATATAGTAGGCACTTAATAAATGTTTATTGACTGAATGGAGAAACAGAGACAAATGGAGATAGAAGGATATGGAGAAAGAAAAAGAGAGCCAGACAGAGACAGAGAGAAAGAAAGATGTTCTAGCCATGATCCTGGCTGATGTCATCATGCTACAGGCAGTTCCTTAAGGTTACACGTGGGAAGAAAATAGATTGTAGCAGTGATAGAATGAATTTTCTAATTCAGAGTTCACTGCAATAATAAAATTATAGGTAAGATCAAAATTATACCCTATTTTATGTGTAGATTTATGTATATATGTGATATATATACATGTATATAGACACAGGTGTGCATATTTGTATTTGCATTGCACATGTATTGCATATATGTGTTTATGTGTATATATTTAGAGAGATAGACAGAGAGAGAGAGAGAGAGAGAGAGAGAGAGAGCACACCATATTGAAAGCATCAAATCGCCATCTAGATTCCTAGAGTGCATTCTCTTAGTAGAAGTGTTTATTTAGATTACAAGAGCTGAATCAGATTCAGTTTCTTGAAATGTACAGTTTTGGAACATTCAAGCAAATTCAACATTCAAGAAAAATAGATGACCACAAACTCTCTAGCTATTTTACAATAGAATGCTGACACACTTATACTATTTCTTCTTAGAAATGAGCTTAGTTTACCAATATTCACAGAAAATAAACAAGAACCACTGCAATCAAATGAGAAGGTAACCAATGGATCTTAATCCATGAATATGAAGTCTTTGCTTTTTTATGAAGCTCATAATACAATTATCTTATTAAAAAAACCTTTACTTTCATCCTATAATCAATCCTGTGTTTTGGTTCCAAGACAGAAAAGTGGTAATGGCTAAGGAATTGAAATTAAGTGATTTGCTTAGGAAGTCACATCTAGAAAGTGTCTGAAGCTAAATTTGAACCCAGGAGGACTTCCCATCCCCAAGCCTGGCTCTCAAACCACTGAGTACTTCACTTCCTCCTATAAAAATCTTTTAAGAAAAAAGAAAGATCCTTTAAAAATATTTACATATCTATTTGTATGTAAAGCTAACATCTCATCATTTCAGAATAACAAATTCAAAAGAGAAGAGCTAATTAAAAAAGTTTCTAAGCATTGCTTGTCTCTCTCATTGATATAGCCAGTTGAAAATTGGAGATGACTTTGAAATCTCCATTGAGACAGCTCTTTGCCTAATCATTCATTTGGTATGAGTTAGAGATGCTAAGAAGTCGTTAATTTAATTGATTTTTGCTAGTCTTTTTAATAGAAGACTTTGTTCGCCTTCTAAATAGAAATTCTACTGAGAACTTATGATGTGCTCAACTTAAAAAAAATGTACCATTTAAGTTCTTGTTTCCTTAGATTCAACTCTTTAACTCTGATTTATGTTGTTACCTCCCATCAAGCTGCATCAATTATATTAGCAAGTTTATTGTCTGCTATTCAAAACCCTGGCAACCACACAAGCCATATGCAGGTTGTCACAGATCAGCCCCCATGTCCTAGGACAATATCCAGGTTTTTCAGATGTAACAGATGAAGATTTATTCTTTTCATTAAGATGTCTAATTCTCAAAGTTATATTTGTTATGTAGTACAAAATGGATTAACTTGTAATACTGTGTATTTCTGTTATACAAGTGACTTTCCTCCATTGCTTAAAGAAGAATCAAATAACAAGAAGGAGCTTCCTCCCTCTCTCCTTTTCAGGCAAGATTATACCTAAATCACTCCAATAGGTCAGTCATGTTTTTGGAAAACTTGTGGATGAAAGAATGACTCTCCCTCCCTCTCTACCCCCCCCTCTCTTTCTCCCTCTCCCTCCCTCCATCTCTCTCTCATCCTTTCTCTCTCTCCTTCTCCCCATATCTCCTCCCTCATCTCTCTCCCTCATTTCTCTCCCTCTCTCTCTCTCTCTCTCTCTCTCTCTCTCTCTCTCTCTCTCTCTCTCTCTCTCTCTCTCTCTCTGTCTCTCTGTATATATATAATATATAATATTGTTGTTAATGTTACTTGTTATCTCTCTCAAAATGGATTAGCCATTTCTCTGGGACTCTATTTTCTTATGAGAGAAAGGGAAAGAATATAGTTTTTTTTTGAATATTTGGAATACTGTAATGTGAAAGAAAGATGAGGTTTATTCTGCCTGGCCCCAGAAAGCAGACCTCAAAACCTCAAAAAGATGGATTTAAGCTTGCTATAAGGAAAAAATTTCCGAACAATTATTGAAACATTCTTTCTTGGAAGAGAGTATGTTTCTTTCTCACTTGAAGAATACCTGGAAGGCCATGGGTTCTAGTTTTTACAGAGATTTTTGTTTTGGGAATTACTTGGGATAGACCACCTTTGTAAGGACTCTTCTAACTATGAGTGTTTGATTCTTTGAACTTAGTCTCTTCTCCATCTATAATTCAAACTCATGATTCCCCATCTCTGCTGGAGGACCTAGAACTGTGCTTCTCACAGAGTAGATGATTAATAAATGTTTATGAGAGGATAGAGGCTCTCATTTACTACTATTTAAGGCTCTGGTCCATCACCAGGTGTCCTGACTTTTGTCTTCCCTCTTAATTTTGATATCACTTAAAGAGAGAGTGAGACTGACAATTTTATATAATTCTGCCTTACTTAAAGCCAATTTATGCACAAGTCAAGACGTCACCCCATGATGTCATTGGTCCTCTTCAAAAATGAAGGACAAACAACAATATGCATAGCATACTTGGGGAGGAACTATATTAGTTTCCTTTTGGTTACTATCTTTTTTTGATCCTTAAACAATCCTAAGTGGTAGGTACTATTATCTTCCCCATTTTACAGATGAGTATAATGAGGCAACAAAGGTTAAGTGACTTGCACAGGGTCACACAGCTAGTAAGTGCATGAGACCAGATTTGAACCCATGTCTTTGGAACTCGAGGCCCACCATTCTAACCACTGCATGGTAAATCCAATGCCAATGAATCTAAATTAAGAGCTCATTGTTCATATTTCCTGATAAAATTGCCATGCTTCCATTTCCTTCAACCAGATTTTATGTGGCATGAATTCAAGGCCCTTTACCTTCCCACTTGCCCTTCTCTGGATGTTCTCCAATTTATTAGTGCCTTTTCTAAAATAGAGTGCTCAGAATTGAAACAGTGTTCTATTTAGGTCCTTAACTTGATATAATCTATGTAGGTATATACATATTGCAATGAATTACTTAACATTTAAATATTTAAAGTCAATTATAATATAGGCAAAGCTATAAATGACCAAGCTATGAAAATCAAGAACCTCTATATATTGCTGTTATACCTGGAGTTTATAACAAAATGATAAACAAAAAAAAAAGTTAAGGACCTAAATAGAATTTAAAAAAAATGAGAGATAATAGATCTCTGATGATTACTGAATATGAATGAATGAAAGGAAGGAAGAAAGAAAGAAGTCACCTTCTTTCGCTTAATTATCTATTGAATTTATTGTATACCTACACCAAAAATCTTTGTATATTGTGTGTGTGTGTGTGTGTGTGTATGTGTGTGTGTGTGTGTGTGTGTGCGCGTGTGTGTTCAAGACTCCTTTGGCTGGCTCAGATAAAAGTGGTGGCTACTTCCACCATGTTTGTACACTTAAATTTTTTTTTCATGAAATGTAAAATGTAATATTATTCCCTCCTCCTTCATTTCTTCCCCAATATATTTCCTTTCAATCTTACTTTTCCCCCCCTCTTTTAAAAACAATAAAATGGGAAAAAAATCACCCTGACCCTCTGATTGACTTATTTAATTCCTTCTATAACCTTTGAAGACTATAATGTCATAAAGGGACATTCCCCCCCTTCCCATGTTGGAATTTAATCACTTCACTATTGTTGATGCATTTGCAATAGTTCAATTCATTTACTTTTCTAGATTTGTCTTGATATTTGTGCTTATATTTCAAAGTTTCTACTTAGTTGTGGTCTTGTTTTTTTCATCAGCTGTGTTTAAAGGCCTCTATTCTATTAAAAAAAAATTTCCCTCCTATACAATTCTTACATGTTTATGAAGTCTTTTTCCCTTTAGAATTCAACCTTGTGTACCTTGTGTACAGCCTTCATTTTAGAAAAATTTCTTTTGCATTTTGGAGTATTTTACTTAAGAGTTCGTTTTCAGATTTGTAGTAGTGGATTGCAGGACTTATGTGACCCTGACTTTGGTAGTGGAACTCTCAATCTGCATGGAAGTTTTTTGATTTGTTGGTTGGTTTGTTTTTTAATGATGGAAGGTATGCTTTTGACCATAACATTCCTGAAAGTTTTTATTTTGAGGTTTCTTCTAGGAGTTGATTGGTAGATTCTTTGTATTTTTTTTTTACTTTGTCCTTTGATTTTAATAGGTTTAAGCCCTTTTCATTTATGATTTTTCCCCATTTTAAAGTGGCATAGGTATTTATTTTTATATATAACATATTTATGCTTTTTTTTGAAATATGGTATTCATTTTTTTCTTTTTGGCCATGGTCTTCTAGGAATCTGATCATTTGAAATTTATTTCCTTGAACTGTTGTGTTTTTCGTATTAGGTACATATTTTCTTCTATTTTTTCAATACTTGGTTTTCCCCCCTAATATTTCTTGCTAACTAACAGTCACTCCCTTTTTTTCTATTTAACTTTCAGGTTATATATTGTGGAGTGTGCTTTTTTGGTCTTCTATTTTAAGTTCTATTTTCTTTCCACTTATTTCCTTCAGGGCTCTTATTTTACCTGTAAGTTTATTTTTTAATTGCTGACTTCATTTCTTCAGACACTTTTCTAGTCCTTGTGGACAAGTCACTTTTTCCCCCCTATGAAGAATAGTTTTTACTTGTGGAGTTATTCTCTTCTTCTGGGTTTACATCTTGGCTATTTTTTGATCCATAATATGTCTTCATAGTTTTTAACATCTTTTCTTCTTCAGCTTCAATTCCTGATTTGGATCTCTGTGCCAGAGTCAGGCTCTATCTCCTCCTACTCTCTTATATGGGGTGGTCTGGCACTGTTTAGTTCTGACCTTAATTTCCTGAGCTCCTGCCACTGACATTGATCTCCTCTGGTATGTTTATACTCAGAATACTAGCAGATTTTAGTCCATATATCGAGTTTTGAATCTGCCACCATCTAACTCCTTTCCTCTCTACCCACCTACTTTCTTAAATATGGGAACTCATGAACTGAAACTTATTTTCTTGTTCTGTGATTTTTGTTAGGATTTTGTTAATTAGAAAACCTCTAAAATTCCCTCCAGATCTAGACTCTTCTATAGTCTTCAGAATTAAGGTAAAGCTTGAAACATTTAGTATTGTTTTGCTGAAGTGCTTTCTATTCATTTAAAGAATGGTATAGTTTTGTTCTATGTCCTTTAATACCTTTCAAAATGTGATCACGTGTCAGAAGGAGAATAACTCTTCTCCTACAACTCTGAGGGGAGAAAGAGCATGAAATTGTTTTGGACTTACCAATCATCCAATAGGGTAGAGGCTAAATAATTTGAACTAAATTCAATCATCAAACACACTTTCCTTTTAGCTCTGTTTAAATATTTGTTTCCAAAAGGATGACACTGGCTATTACACCATGGCCATGATTCTTGGGCTGTCCATTTTTGTTTTTCTAAAGTACCTGGCTTTCTATTTGGCCATCAAACTTGCTGAGTAGAAATGTGGAGCCGAGCTAATGCCTTCTCCTGCTGCTGATTTGTTCCTGAACCAACTAAGTCCACGAACTACAAACATCTTGCAGGCCAAAGCAAATATGCTGATCCCCCTGAACTCATTAAAAGGAGTTTGGTTTGAGTTTAAGAGCATCCAGGCTATTTCTCTTGAAAAACATGGCAGCCTGGACCCATGTGATATGCCATGGCTTTCTGGAAAGCCCACTTTCCCCCTTTAAAGAAAACAAAGAAATCACTTTCTTTTAGGAAGGCAAGAAAGAAACTCTTTGGTCCTAACTCCACAACACACTGGGGTGGAGATTTGAATGAGAGTGGATTCTCTGTGCCATGATTTTCAGGTTGGCCATCCCATCCAATACCTGGTAGGCGAAGCAGGTAAATCCATTAACCAGAGTCTGTTTGGAGCCAGAAGGGGGATGCTCACTGGGAACATCACTTCTAGCGGCTCTGTCTCCTGGGGTCAGGGTGCTTCTTGGAGAAGCCACGTCAGACGGAGTCAAGTTTAGTCATGAATGGCACCTCAGCTTTTCAAGTCCGCCTGGCAGGATTTTTATTTCTTCTTGTAAGTTTATCCTCTGATTTTTTTTAATGGTGTTTGCTGACATATAGACTCCATTAAGCTGCCAGAGTCTTAGGATAACAACAGGAAACTCTCCCCAGAAGAATTCCAGAAAGTAGTCATGGCTGAATAGTCCTGAGCCGATTAAAATTTTATGGATATTTAAAATGCAGTTATAAGAAAGCCCCCAAACATACCTCATCTTTATTATTTTTTTTTTAAAGGGGGGACAAGAAAAAAAAGTCTCTCCTCTCATTCCACAGTTCCTGTCAGGGCAAGTAGATTCTTCCTCGAACTTAGTGTTTATAGATGGCAAGGGGCAAGGTTTATTTGAACTGGTTTGTTTTGAGTTCATGAGGGTTTCTCCCCTGGACTGCAGAATGTATCCCACAAGTTTCCGTGTCACTCTGCCTGGCTGGGCCTTTTTGTAGCGGTGCCAAAGTTTATCACCACTCACTTCTGGATAGTGTTAATGCTGCAGTCACTTCCCGGCTGGAAAAAAAAAAAAGCAAGAAGCAGCAGTTCTAACATTGCCCAGACTGTTGCGTGATATAAGCAGAGTTGGGGATCATTACCTGAAATGACCAAAACAACCACAACCCCCTCAAAAAAGTAAGAGAAAGATGCTGACAGTGTTTGTAGAAAAATGATGATTTATGCTATACATACTCAAACCAAATAAACGGGAAGGAAAAATCACTGTTTCTGCAAAATGTCTAAAAGAGCCCATATATGGGACCCTGTGTAATGGCATTGGTGCATGAGTAGGTGTTAGGAACTCCCAGGTTTCATCTTTTGCAGTCTGCCTGTAGGTAGTGAGTGTATAAAAGGGACTGGAAAAGGCTGTTGAAGATGAAGGGAAGGAAAGCAACTGAAGGTACCAGAATTGCAGGGAGTTGGGAATTTGGAACTGATTAAAGTTCCTCAAAATGAGCAGTTTTAATTTCAAGGGGGAAACGTGTCTCCATGAAAGACTATATACATATATGTATATGTATATATATATGTGTATGTGAATAAATATATACACACACATACATATACAGATATAAATGTGGTTATAATTGCATCTATGTTTTATGCTTTTCTGTGGGACCTTGGGCAGATCACTTGACCCCAATGAACCTCAGTTTCATCACATTTTTTAATTAAAAAAATACCCTTTCTGTTTTAGAATCAATCCACTGAGTCACTTAGCTGCCCCTGTTTATCATTTATAAATTGAGGCAGGTGAGCTACATGATTCCTAAGGACTGATACATCTGTGAGTCTTTGAGTTTATAAACCTACTCATGCTTATATCATGAACAGTGGATCCCCTTCCACTAGAGAATAAATGCATTTTAGTAAAAATCATCTCTTTATCAGATTTTTTGTAAATCAATCCTGTTTTCGCCCAACTTTCCAAGAGAAAGTTTGATCGAATTGAACTCAACTTTTCCTATGCCAAAAAGTTATTTGAAACCCTCTTGATCTTGTTGACTTCTTTTTCCCTTGCAAGTTGGCATCTTTGTTTACAAATCCTTTCTCTCTAGCTATTTTCCCATTTACGTTTCCTTTTTTCTTTCATATCTACTTCCTTCCTTCATTTTCCTTCATTCAGTTGCTCCTGCTTTTCTGATTTCTCTTCTCCCTTCTCCTTGATTGATGCCGGAGGAGTTATGTATCTGAAAATTCTTCCTCTCTAATAACTCTCTTATTGCCCATGGCTTGGTGTTTTCTAGTAAATGTGCACCAGAAGATAATTGTGGTTTCTCAGTTACAGGCTCAATGTGAGGTGACAGTTTCATGGGCAGTCCATCTGTAATGGGAGGTGAGATTATCCATGCTTGTCTGCACTTTGCTTAGAGAGCTGTATAACAGAAGCCTGTCCTGACTGATTCAGTCTCCTCTCCCCCATGGAGTGGACCAGGCTAGATCTCTTTGCCTCTTTAGAAATTGACACCTCTTGTCTTTTGGAGTTTGTCAGATCACCCAGGGAAATGAGGAAATCTGGAGTCTTAAAATGCATCTATTTTTTATCTTGCAACAAGTTATTGCTTTAATGTTAGCAGAATTATTAGCTGTTTGCCTCACCAAGGAAAAGTATTTCTAAATTATTTTATTTTGCTTTCTGTATATTCTTTTCTTGCTTTCAAATTTTCCTTCAAGTAGAATTTCCTTCTTCAGTGAGATCTTTTGTAATATTTATCTTCTTGACCAATAGAAAGCTAGAAATAAAATAATTGAACACTTCTGATTTTTCAAATATTTTAGCTCCATCTCTAGGTGTAGATCAGACTTAGACTGATAGTTCAGAACTGCTCAATACATCCCTTAGTCTCCACCTGGAAAGAATTCTTCTTAAAGGAGGATTTTCATGAATTAGAAAAGTTAAAGATAGGGAAATAAGACCATTTACTTAAAGGAGTCTCTGTTAGTTGCATGTTAAATAATTTTGTCTCCACTTATCTCACCTATTCTTTGATTCCCAGGATTCTACTTTTTTTTTTTTTCTTGAGACTTCTCAAAATGTGTTGTGCATCTAATCATGGAAATGAGGAATGACATAAGAGCAGCAGATGGAACAGATATATATCAACATTAGACTCTTGGAATGAGGGGGAATGTCTATCTGAGTGTACTGATTGACTATTCTAAGACTGAGAAGCAGGAGGCAGATTTTGGGGAATCAGGAAGTCCAAAGTTCAAATCCTACTTTTGACACATGCTGACTCTATGATTGTAGGCAAATCACTTCTTCTTTCCTCGGGTACCCCAAAGAAATTCTCTCAGTATAACATACAGAGGAGTTGCTGATTGACATCTATGAATTCCCTATATTGAAGAAATCACAGGTTTCTAGACCTCACTCCATTCCCAACACACACACACACACACACACACACACACACACACACACACACAAATACTAAATCACTGAGGCCATAGCAGCGAATATCACTGACTCTCTTCTTCTCCCTCCTAGTCTTTGCTTATTTAAACAGAACAATTCTCCTAGGAGTTTCAGAATACCTTTGTAAATTTTATATATTGCCTTACTTAAATTTCATAATCTTTTGATTTCATAACATATTAATTTGAAAGGTTTAAGCAATATATAATTATTTGTACACCAAAGCCCCACTCTGCTGCAATAACCCAATGTGTTAATTGGACAAACCATTCATTAACAAGAGTCAAACATAATTGAAGTATAAAAACATTCTATCTTTTACCTCCTTCACTTAAAGTGATTCACTAGAAGCAATTGCCTATCTTTAGGGGCAGGTCACACATTGCCAACCCTCCCTTTATTGTAACTGAAGGCAAATAGTAAATTTAAGAGAGAGTCAGATAGTAGGATGGAGCATGGGGGGACGACTGATAAATCCTTTGAGCACTAAGCCCATTATGCCCTTGATCAGACCTCCTGTACTCTTGATGGAGCCTTACTGTCTCCAAGCATAGCTTTAACTTTAACCATAATTCAATAAGATTTAATGGTGCCACAGCTTCCCAGTACTTTAGAATGTGCTTTTGAATTATTGTGCCCACATTCCATTATGACTTCTGAATCTTACTTGTAGAATGAGAAGAAAAGCACGGCATTCTGCCTAACTATTGATAGACACATTGAAAAGTTTTACAAAGCACATATTGAGTAACTCAATTGAAAACATGCTCTAATAAACCATTTTCCTTTAATATTCTGTCCCCACTCGAGGGTTTGTTGGAATATGTGGTATGTCTTTCATTAGCTCCTTTGCCTTACAAAAGGTAAAGAGTCTGTTATACCCAGGAGAAAGATAGAAAAGGTAAATGGTGATTTTCTTGTTTGAAGATATTTTAATGAATCTATTTAGTCTATATTTAACTCAGTAGTTGGAAGATGTGTCGGTCTAGTACTGAGCACAGTAGGGTCAGCGGCAGATCATTCATCCATTTTCCATTTGAGTATAGGCCCTTTGCAAGAAGGAATTGTTTCATTTTTATGTTTGTATTCCTAGCTAGTATCCCTATTTCTGGTATATAGAAGGAGCTTAATTAATACTTTCTGACTAGTTAGTTAGTTGAGTCAGTCAACCAATCAGTCCTAGCTAGCTTTTGTGATAAAAAGAATAGGCTGGTAGGTAGATAGATAGATAGATAGATGATAGAAAGATGGGAATATTTGAGCTGAGATCAAAACTTGGCTTGATGTTTATACCTATTTGATACTAGGCAAGTCAAATAATATCTCCGCCTTACTGTTTCCTCATCTGCAAAATGGAAATAGGTAATAATCTTTTTCTCGAAAAATTGTTGCTAGAGAAATACTTGCCATCCTTAAAGCCTTATTTCAGGATGAGTTATCAAAAAGGGCAATAATAGTATAGTGGGAAGTACAATGAACTTAAAGCTGAAGAGATTCCAGTTTCAATTCTACCTTCTAGGCTTGCTAGCTATCTCTTTTACAATGAGACTTTACCCTTCTGATCTCTCTTCTCCCTCTCTTCAGAAAGGTTGAGCCACTCAATTTTCTCAGAGCCTCAGTTTCTTTATCTGTAAAATGTGGAAAATTTATAATCTGGAAAAAATATAATCCTCAAAAAATAAAATATGGAAAATTGTAGCAGCTAATTCAGTTGATCTGAGGATATAGTTAGATATCTGTAAATACATTGTGAAACTCAAAGACATTGTTGTTTGTCCTTCATTTTCAAGGAAGATCAATAACACCATGGGGTGATGTCTTGACTTACGAATGAATTGGATTTAAGAGAGGCAGAGTTACCCAAAGTTGTCAGCCTCAGTCTCTCTTCTAGTCATCGAACTCCAGTGGCAGGACTAAAGTTAGGATGACTGGTGATGGCCCAGTGGATGCAGTGGATGATCTGGGCATCTTCAATGTTTGACCATGCTCATGGTGCTCCCAGCACTACTTTTGTTGGCTGTTGGAACAAATTGTTCTCATCTTCCCATTCTTCCAATGGGAGTCTTCACATGCTAGGGGGTAGACATCCCCCCAATTCAGCTGTATGTGTGTCATCAGTTATTTCTAATAATGATGTCCCTGATCATGACAGTGGGGCATCAGGTTCAAATCTGTTTTGGGTACTTTGTCAAAGCTCTTTGATTAAGATGGAAGCAGAAATTAAGATTCTTTAAAAATAGAATTAAATGACATGTGATTTCACTATATACATTTAATGAGATCTAATGTACCATATAGTAGTAGAACTGAGGATAAGGTCCACTGGGCATAGGGGACTCACAGGTAAGAAAACTCCCTCTACAGGTGTAGGTTGGCAAATTCTCAGATACTTGTAGAGAGATGCCTGGAGCACTGAGATGTTAAGTGATTTTCCCAGGTTTATATAGCCAGTACTCCCAGGGAGTACTTGACTCTGGGTCTTCTTGGCTCTGAGGCCACCTATCTATTCACTTCATGGTGATTAGTTGCTGGCAAGGTCCAAGGTATGGCCTGAGAAATTTATCACTTTTAAGTCTGAATTAGGGCCAAAAAAAATATCCTGACGTTCCAGAATATAGATTTAGAAAGAACGCTAATAGCCATTTTGTCTACTCCATCCATAAGAGAAATTCCCATGAATACATAATGACAAGTAAAACAAACAACAACCTAGATCTTCAGGTGGTCAATTAAATCAACAAATGCCTCTTAGCTCTCTATGGTAGCAAATGGCAGAGACGATGGATGCTAGGGGAGCTGATACAGTCAAATGGTGGCACTTATGGCAGTGCTGGTTTGAGCTGTGCAATATTTATTTTTTCATGCAAACAAATATTTCAGTAAGTATTGAATTCTGTGAGTAAGTGCCCTTTAATGTGATTCTGGTTTATATGAAAGTGTTTTAAATAATAAATTGTTATATAAGTATTAACCATTATCATTATCATCTATATCATAGGGCAGACTACATACTAGGTTATCCGCTTCTGAATAGGATTTGGCATGACTTTTTGGCTGGTGAAATACTTGTACATATGTTGGGGAATCAGCATGCCACATCATTATGTGACAAGCTAGAGAGAGAACTGATGGATAATCTGTATGTTTTGCTGTTATCCTTGAGATGTCAAGAAAAAAAAACCAGGAAAAATTTTCAGTGTTTTTGGTGGAACTTCTGTGGAGGACTTATAGGAAGACAAAGAAAAAAGTCATATAGGATGGGCAGGCATGAACAGACATTGATCTGTATTATAGAAGGGAATATATACATTAATTAGGGTGTGGATTCTCTAAAGTATTTGCATGGAAATACACATACTCACACAAATCTTGCTGATGCTGCTAACACAATGTGTCTAAAATGGAACTCCTTGAATATTGTACACAGAAAGTAAAACATTGTGGAACAATCCAATGTAATGTTCTTTGCTACTAGTAGCAATGCAACAAGCCAGGACACTCCTGAAGGACTTATGGGAAAGAATGCTAACCCCACTGAGAAAGAACTATGGGAGTAGAAATGGAAAAAAAAACATATGACATAACTTGTCACATGTATCTGTGGGTATATAATTTGGGGGTTTAGGCTTTAGAAAATTGCTCTATAGCAAAAATGAATAATATGGAAAAAAGTATCAGGTAATAACATTTATACAACTCAGGGGAATTGCTTCTTGGCTCTGGGAGGGGAGAGTGAAGAGAGGAGGGAAAGAAAATGAATCATGGAAACATGATAAAATATTTAAAAATTAAAAAATTATTAATTAAAAATTATTAAAATAAAATGGAACTTCTTGCTTCCCTCCCCAAACGTTTTCCTTCTTTCAATTTCTGTTCATGCCACTATCATTCTCTCCCTGTCATAATTCAGATCTTCTTGAACTCTTCTCTCCCTCTCACCCACCACATCCATTCATTGACCAAGCCCTATTGATAACTGTCACATTTGTCCTCTTCTTTCCACTTAAATTACTCCTCCCTTAGCTCCCTAATCATTATCACTCTCTTGGACAAATATAAAAGGCTCCCCATGGAGGTGAAGGGGTGGTGGGTTCCCCCCACTCCCTCAAGGCTCTACATCCTTTACATAGCTGTCAGATTAGTTTTCTGAAAGTACTGGCCTGCCAGTGTCACTCAAAAACCTCCAGTGGCTCTTCATTGTCCATAAGATAAAATGCAAAGTCCTTCACATGACAGTCAAAGTTCTCCACAGTCTGGTTTCAACTAGCTGTGGCAGGTTTCATTTCCCCTGGTTTTCTTCATGTCCTCTATATCCAATCAATTAGTCAATCAGCATGCCCTTCTTATGTCATAGCCACTACATGGTCACAGCATCCTGTCTCTTGTTTTTTTCCTTCCCAGGTACATTTTCGCAGTTGTACTTATTGACTTCTGCTGCCTCATAATCTCCCTCCCATCACTCTGTGTTTCGTAGCACATTCTCCCAGCCAAGATTAGATTGTGCAGCAGCTACCACAGATGCATGTTTTACCTCCCATTCTCCACATCAATGAAAATGAAGAAGTTACCCTGTCTCCTCCTCTCCCCGTTGATCCCTGCCTCATAAAATTTCTTTTTTCCTTTGAGGTGCTTATCTGTCTCCAGGAAAGGCATGATGACTTTCCTGATCTCCTCAGATCTTAGTATCCTGACTACGTTGCATTGAGCTACCTTAATTACATGTATTTTTGTGTTGTTTTTTTCCTGTATATATTTGTAGATATTTCTACTTACCTCCCTCTGAGAGTGGGCATTGTTTCATTCTTGGCGTTTGGGGCCCCTGTGCTTGAACACAATGCTGGCACATAATGGGCACTAAAAATACTCGGAGGATTTGGTGAAGAGGGACACAGTAAACCAGAGTAAACCAGAGAGGCAGCAATTACTTCTACTGCCTAGGCCAATTTATCAAAAAGGTGAGAGGGAATGGTGAGGAGAATGACCACTACTCAGTAGGGCTGGATTAGGAGGAAGGAAGAGATCCCCCCAAAGGACTCCAGTGAGCTAGGATGAGGAGAGAAATAATAGAACAATACAAAGGGGAGAATCCCACTTCTATATCATTACACACTTCTGTTCACTTGCTAGGAATTAGGATCATCAAGGGTCATCAAATTAACAATCATCACATATTTATAAAGTGTCCATTCTGTGCCAAACACTAAGTATATAAAGACAGAAAGGAAACATTCCCTGCTTTCCAAAATCTGGACTTGCATGGCTAGGAGGGACCTTAAAGGCCAACTAGCTCAAATCCCTATTTTATAGGAAAGGAAACTGGGATCTGATGGGGGAAGTGACTTGTCCAAAGTCACAAAGGTAGCAAGAAGAAGAGGCAGTAAGATTGGGACCAAGGTCATCAGCCTGTGTAGGTAAAATGGAAAGCAATGAGGGGATGAGGCATGGGATTATATGCATTCTAGCTTCTCTCTCATCAAGATAAATAAATTTCAAGCAGTTTTTATTTCTTTATTTTAATTTTCTTTTATTCTACAAATAACACATGCCAAAATAAAAATATTTCTCGATAACTTATGTGTAAAGATATATACAGCATAACAGGAAAAGATGATTATATTTAAAACTTTTGATCTCTTGCATATTTTTAAAAAAATAAAAGCATATAGTGTTCTATGTAAGACCAGAAGTGAAACAAGGATACCCATTATCATCAATATTATTTAATATTATATTTGAAATGCTAACAATAGCAATAAGAAAAGAAAAAGAAATTGAAGGAATCAGAATGGGCAAAGAGATAATAAAACTATCTCTTTTTATAGACAATGTAATGATATACATAGAAAATCCTAGACATTCAATTAAAATACCACTTGAAACTATCAATAATTTTGACAGTGTGACATGATATAAAATGAACTCACATTAGTCATCAAATTGCTGTATATCAACAACAATATCCTGCAAGAAGAGATAGAAATAGATAACACATTTAAAATAACCATAGATAGAATTAAATACTTAGGCTTATATATACCAAAAAAACCCTCCAAAACTCAGAAACTTACATAAAAAGATTTTTTATACAAAAAAGACTTAAATATTGGAGAAATATTAATAGTTCCTGGGTGGACAGAGCCAACATAATTACAATTACAATCCTACCTAAACTAATCTATGTGAAGATTGGATTTAGCTATCTCCTGATTTGTAACAATGAAGATGCTTAGTCTAACAAAATCAGGGATGTCTTGGGGACTTTGCATTACTCCACCCTACTTTTTCTAACAAAATCGGAATGTCTGTAACCATGCTTGAGGATTGAGTGTTTAGGAGGATGGCCTTTGATAGAGAAATGACAAATCAGAAACAGCTGACAGACCCCTAGGCTGTCCTAAGTCAAGCTTAGGCTACCATTGGTCCTTTACATCTACTTATTCAACTCTATTCTAATCAAATTATCAAAAAATTATTGGACTAGAAAAAATAAAATTCATTTGGAAAAACAAAAGGTCACAACTATCAAAGGAAATAATGAAAAAAGGGTACAAGGAAGGAGGTTTAGCAGTAACAGATTTTGAGTCAAATTATAAAGTAGTAGTCATCAAAAATACCTGGTACTGGTTAAGAACTAGAAAAGTAGATCAGTGGAACAGAACAGAAATAGAGCAAACATCTTATAAAAGATTATAATAAACTTTTGCTTGATTAAAGTAAAGATTCAAGTTTTAGGGGTGAGAATTCACTGGTAAAATTTTTTGAGAAGATTGGAAATTAGTCTGTCAGAAACTAAATATAGACTGATATCTTACACCATTTATCAAGGTAAGATCAGAATGAATACATGACATAGACATGAAGGTAGATATTGTAAGCAATTTACAAGAAGAGGGAACATATTATACCAATCAGATTTATGGATTGGAGAAGAATTTGTCAATAAAGAGAGAGCATTGTGATTTACAAAATTCAAAATTTGAAATACATTAAATTAAAAATGTTTTGTATAAATAAAACTAATATAGCCAACATAGGCTGCCAAGAGGTGGGTAGCAGATATCATCATCAATCTTATAAATTTATGGTTGGTTATTGCATTGTTATCTTGATTCTGTTATTTCACCCTGCATCAATTCATGCAACTTTCCATCTTGTATGATGGAGGTAAAGAGCATTGTGGAATATAAAATGGATAATTTTGATTATATTAAATTAAAAATGTTTTACACAAACAAAACCAATGCAACCAAGATTAGAAGGAAAACAAAACCAAGAAAAAATTTTTATAGCAAGTGTCTGACAAAGACTTCATCTCTCAAATATATAGAGAACAGAGTCAAATTTATAAGAATACAATTAAATTCCCTTTTGATAAGTGGTCAAATGATATGAACAGCAAGTTTTCAGATGAAGAAATCAAAGCTATTTATTGCCATATTAATAAATGCTCCAAACCATTATTGATTAAAGAAATGCAAATTAAAGCAATTGAGGTACCTTCTCACACCTATCAGATTGGTTAATGTGAGAGAAAAGAACCTGCTTTATGTTGGGAGAGATGTTTAAGAATTGGGACGCCAATGTACCAATTTTGGAGTTGTGAACTGATCCAACCATTTTGGAAAGCAATTTGGAATTATGCTCAAAAGGATATGAAATTATATCTACCCTTTGAATAAAAATAGCACTACTAATTTTTTAAATAAATAAAGAGGAAAAGGATCTATTTGTACAAAAATATTAATACCAGCTCTGTTTTTTTGGTGGTAAAGTTTTGGAAATTGAGAGGGTGCCCATTCATTGAGTAATGGCTTGATTGTAATGGAATACTATTGTGTTATAAGAAATGATGAATGGGAGGATTTTAGAAAAATCTGGAAAGGCTTACATGAACTGATGCACAGGGAAATGAGCAGAATCAGGAGAAAATAGTATGTAGTAATAGCATTACTATATGGTGAAAAACTGTGAATGACTTGGCTATTCTCAGCAATGTAAGTTTTTGCTCATTTCAGTAGTGTCCAATGCTTCATTTGGTATCTTCTTGGTGAAGATACTACAAGTGATTTGCTCTTTTCTTCTCCAGCTCATTTTACAGATGGGGAAATGGAGGCAAACAGTTTAGTGACTTGCTCAGGGTCACATAGCTAGTAAGTATCTGGAGTCACATTTGAACTCAGGTCTTCTTGACTAGATTCTGCTAGACATCCATTTTGCCACCTAACTGCCTTTAGTGGAACTCTTCTTCCTTATTCCTAGAAGCTGTGCTTTTCTCTATGCATCCCAAGGCTTATTAGCTGGCTTAGCTTAATTAGGGGAAGGCTAGTTTAAATCAGCAAAAGGCCAGTAGGGCAGAATAATTGGAAAGAAATATCCTTTCCTTACTTTCAAGGGGAGGTAACATTTTGAATTAATTGCCAACGGAGCCTCTAACTCAGGTCTGGGCAGGCCTGCTTTAATGACAAGATAAGACTTCTTTGTAATTAGCAGCATGCATTTGCATGCAAAACAATGAGCAGAACAAGTTCTTTTAAGTTAGGTTAAACCTAGCCCCCAGCCATCTTGTTTGCAGTGCAGATTTCTTTAGCAAAACCATTATTCTAAGATACCAAGGCAAACTTCCAGAGAGCCCCAGCTAAATTGTCAGAAATTTTGAATGAATGGAATTTGAATTAATCTTGCTTTATTATACTTTGCCTTGGAGGCACCTATATACTTTTGGAGGAGAGACCTGTGTTCAAAAATAAACAAACGAATAAAAATGAAGTTAATTTAAAAAATACTTCCATTGAGTTCAAAAGCTCTGAATTAAAAAAAAAAAGTTAATAAAATGGCCTTACTGTGATTTAGTTTTGGAGATTTCTTTGCTTAACTCACTTTTCTTAAAAGGCTTTTTTTTATTAGTTAATCATTTTAAAACTTTCTATTCTTATGCTTTTGCAAAAATGGTCTTCAGGTTTAAAAATTAACTTGTTTCATTTTAGCACTCATCTCTTTACTTGACAGCTAGGCGTTTCCTAAACAGTTTTCAGTTTCCAGGTAGATGATACCATTTGCCAGTGGATTAATTTCTGGAGTCATTAATCATCATTAATCACAAAGTAAAGGAATCCCTTAAGACATTATGGGTAATAATAACTTCTCTTTGCTTGGTCAGCTCCCAAAGCAAATTCACATTTGTTCAGTTGTGTATAGCTTGTACACGCACATGTTTATATATACATACACACATATATATAGAGAGAAATATCTATATTTTTATATCTATGTCTATTTCTATCTCTCTATCCTCCTATCTAACTATCCATCTATCTTAAGTAAATGTCATAGTGGACCTGGAGTCAGGAAGATACATTTCTTGAGTTCAAATCTGACCTCAGACACATGCTTGCTGTGTGACCCAGGACAAGTTACTTTCAACCTGTTTGCCTCAGTTTCCTCATCTGTAAAATGAGATGGAGAAGGAAATGGCAGACTACTCTAGTATCTTTACCAAGAAAACCACAAATGGGGCCAAAATGAGTTGGAAATGACTGAAAATGACTGAATAACAACAATATGTAATATAATTAATATATAATATACATTATGAGATACATAATATATAATTTAATATATGTATATATAGTTTAACCATTATACATTTGCTGCAATGAAAAATCTAAGGGTCTCTTCTTATTCTTTGTTTCCTTTGCATTCTCTTGATCAAATACACTTGGAACTTAGAGGCTTGGAAACATTACTCTTCTATAGCAGTTTCCATTAGAGGAAGCACTGGAAGGGACTTTAGAGCTCACCTAGCCTAACCCCATTATTTTTTAGAGGTAAGTGACTTATTCAGAGTTACAGACATAAATGTCAAGAGTTGAGATTTGAGGTGGGAGGACAGAGGACTTGGAGTTTGAAAACTAAGGTTCAAATCTTTGCTCTTCCATCTATTAGCTTTGTCATGACACACCTGGGAAGCCAGGTCACTCACTAGACCAGTCAGACTCAGTTTTGGAAACTGAGATGGAAATATTTATACTCCACATTTTTCAGTGTTGTTAGGATCCAAGGAGCTGATAGAAGCAAAAATCTTTCTTAACTGTAAAGGACTCTATAACTATAATTTATGGTTATTTGGTATATCATTATTAGTGTCACCATTGCTAATTATTTTTTAATTGATTTTACAAACACAATTCTAGTAAATGAGTATATAATGTCCCAGTCTAAAAAGCTTATGTAAAATTTGGTTTCATTGAGATCCATAGTTTGCAATTAGAAATTGATGAATAGGAGCAGCTAGGGGGTAGAGTGGATAGAGGACCAAATCTTTAGAGCAGGAAGACATGAGTTCAAATCCTGTGCCTGGCACATATGGATTGACTTTGGCTTCTTGTTCAATCTCTTACTTGTTCCAGATAATTCTCTAAGACTTTAAATTGTATCATTCTACATCTTCATTCTCTTTACCTCTTCCTTATAATAATGAAATCACAAGCCTAGTCCCTATTCTCATGAACTTTGAGGTGCTTTCTAGATTGAATAATAATTGTAGAGCTAATATTTACATTGTTCTTGCTGCATGCCAGACACTGTGCTAAGCATTTGATCCTCACGATAACCCTGGGAAATTGACTCTATTATTATTATTATTATTATTATTCTCCTCATTTTACAAATGAAGAGACTGAGGCAAATGGAGATTAAGTGCATTGTCCGGGGTCTCACAGCTAGTAAGAATCTGAGGGCAAATTTGAAATCAGATCTTTCTGACTCCAGGCCAACAACAGGCACTCTCTCCATTGTGTGACTGAGAAGGTTTGTCATTCAGTCATCATTTATTAAACCTTCCTCTGTGCAGAACACTGGGCTAGGAGATGAAGGAAATGCAAAATTCAGATTGGAATTACTCCTCACTCTCATGGAGCAGAACAAATAGAGATAAGTGAAAGTTGACCTTGAGGGGGAAAAAAAAAAGAAAAATCTCTTTGAACCACATAAATGGATGTTCATTTTGTCTCATCTGTGAGTAGTTAATTAGCTCTGCTTGTTAGAGCATTGGCCTAATGAAGTGAAGATTATCATAGACTCTAGTTTTTTAACAGCCCAAAAGTTTTGCTCTGTCCCATGACTGGACTATCCCCTTAGTACTGGTTATTTGTCTTGTAGATATGTGGCTTCTATGAGAAGGGAAATCAGGCAAGGAACTATGAATGGTTTTGTGTCAATCTATGCTTTTAATGAAAAAATTGCTCCATGCATACCTGATGATGAGATGTCAGAGGTGTGTCTCTGGGCAAGAAATATGACCTTGCTGCCAATGTCAAGCTTTTACATGAAGACTCTCATCCATCCATCTTGTCTATCTGTCTAGAGGATCCTTGGTGTAGGATGGTCCACTGATGGGAATCCCATCTTAGTTACTAGTCATGGCACTAGGAAGTCACTGAACCTCTCTCTTCCCTCACCTGTAAAATGGTGTCAAACTTGATGATTTCTAAGTCTATGTGTATACATATAAATATGTCTGCTTACCTTTATAATATGAGAAGTGTGGTGCAATAGAGTAAAGGCTAGTCTTGAAGCTAGAAAGTTATTGAAGCTAGGAAGGTGGTTTAAAACTTGTCCCTGACACATATTGCTGGGTGACTCTGTGCAAGTTAGAAATGATTCAGTTCTCTAGGCAACTCTTTAAAGTTATAAATTGTAAAAAAATCTGCATAATAAAAGGAAATTTCCTATACTGATGAAATCATTGGTCTAGTCATCTATGTATCGAATCCCAAAAGGTCTTAATGTAGTTTAATTTATTATTAAATATTCTGTATATTTATATATCATATATGCATATATTTATAATTTATGTTTATTCTTCCATCTATCTATCTCTATGACCTACCACCAATAGATCACAACACACACACACACACATATATCAGAGATTATGTTACTCTTCTATTTGTATGTAATCTTTCTAAAAGGAAAAAAAATCTGTTATGTGAAATTACAAACATCAGTCCATTAATTACCCATCTTTCCTTATTGTATCTCCTCTTTTCCTGACAACAATATTTTCTGATTCTGTTCAGAATTCCTTTTTTCTAGTAGTCACAATGGACATATTTAGAATAACTTTATTTAAATGAAGCATAATAAGATCTCAGAATAAAAGCTATTCACTCCCTTCCCACTACTCTTCTGACAGAACACCTTTACTTGAACTGTGCCATTTAATAGATTAAACCATTCTGTCAAAATCTCCCTTTCTGTCTAGAATTCTTTTGTCTGTCTAGTTTGAAAATTCCTGCTTTCCCTAGATGAAGGAGAATCATTTGCAGCTGTGGATAACAGAATTCAAACTGCTCTGGGATTTGATTTGGTGGTTAAGTTACCAAGTATCAACACTTCATTTATTCTTTTGCTACTACAAGTGTATATGCCAAATTATAGCCACAGATAGTTTTTTAGGAATATTTGCCACCTCAAACCAAAAGACAACAGTGAATGTTTACTTTAATTCCTGCCTATGAAAGTTTAAAATGACAATATAATTTTTATTTGTGTTGTTCTCAACACTTAAGGTTGGTGGGATTTTCTTTTTAAAATTCTTACTTGGTTTCTCCTGTTCAGTTTATTGAATTTAACTTTTGGATCTCAGTCCATTTGGAATGACTTTTCCTCCTTCCCCACCACTCAAGCCGAACACAATTATGTTTGGGTTTCCACTCCTGTAGGGCAATGCTTGGTCTGAACTAACTGTTTTCATTTATTTTATTTTGAAATTATGGATACAATTCCAGTTATATTTGGTTTTGCAATCCAGCCCTCCCTCTGTTTCACAAAACCATAAAACCCTCACTGCCTAAAAAATGCTGTGCTGAGCAAAATGGATTCAATCGTCCTTGGAGAGCAGCAAAGGATGGAGCCAGTCTGTGGTATAAACATTTCCAGAGAGGGTGGCCTCTTCCCAGAAATGGTGGAAGGCAAAAGTTGGATGGGAGTTGAAGGATTTCTTTGGGGGTCTCTGATCTTTCCCTCCCTTCCTGGCTCCTCCCCAGTTTGAACCAAGAATACTGAAGATATGCCTCCACCAATCCCACTTTTTCCCCATTCTTTCAACTTTGCCCACCCTCATTCTATTCTCTGTCACATAAAACCAAGGATGTGGATTTGTGTTTTGAACATGTTAAACTTAGTGGTTAAACTTGACTTCCTGTCAGCAAAAGAATTGACTGAATTCTGAAAGTTGTATTACATGTAGCACACTTTTCCTGTCAGATTCCTGTCAGATTAGACATTTTGGAGGCAGTATTACATTGTGACTAGATCAGGGACATTATAGTAAGGAAGACATTGGTTCAAATCCTATCTTGGATACTTACTAGTTGGCCAATCCTTTCTGGGCCAAATGAGGGTATTAGATTCAATGATCACTCAAGTCCCTTCTTACTGTAAATCTTGGATATTGTGATTCATTTGCTTTGATTGCAATGTCTGATCCTCTAGGCTTAGTTGTAATTCTCCACAAGGATTGTTTTCAGAAGTTTATCTCTCACTTTTCACTTTTTTTATTCTGAGGAAAACTAAGTGAAAACTATATTCTGTTGAACAATTTTTTTCATTCACTTCCCTTTCTTGGTGTGATCCAGGAGTGAAGCTGAGGGCAGGGCACCCATTCATTTCTCCTGTTAGTGCCTGAAGTTGCTGCTGTCTGATGTGGGGCTGGGGGTTGGGGGTGGTGGAAGGAGGGAGGATTTTCTGAAAATCAGAACTCTTCCCCAGTTCTTGAAAAAAACTCCTTATCTCTTCCCATCCTCTTCCTCACACGCTCAGATGAAATTAAAGATACACATAGTAGTAAGGACTAGAACATTTCCAGCTGAATAGTAACTAGAAAAGATTGGCACAAAATTCATCCCCGATTCATTTCATATGTATGTGTGGGTGGGAAAGTGAAGAACCCAAGACTTGTTACTGGGGTTTTTAAGAACTCACCTGTTCTTCTGAGCAGGTGGGAAGTGCTATTTGGCAGATTTTTTCCTAAGTGTCCTTGATAACTTAGTTGTTTCTAGATTAGCTTGATTATTCTATTCTAGTTACAACTAGGATATCTAATAACTAAGTTGGCCTGAAGAGAAACATGTTCCTTCCATGTAGAGGTGTCTTAGAATAGAACAGGAGGTAAAGACAGCTATGAAGATGATCCAAAAGTCAGTCAATTGTGGGAGACTGACAATGATCTAATTCTGATGGAGAGAATTTGTGGTTCCCTGGTTTGACTTGGTATGATTAGAGCCTTCCAAATACAGCTCAGAATTGCTAAGTGTAGAGAAAACTATGTTAGGAATAAGGATGCATGGGCTCTAGTTTTGGCTTTTCCAATCATTGTATGGCCTTGGGTAAAAATCACTTTACTTATCTGGACCTTAGTTCCCTCACTTGTATAAAGAGAGGATTGAGAAAACTTTGCCTTCATTTCCTTCCCTTCTTTTCCTTCCTTTTCTCCTTCCCTCTCCCTTTCTCTTCCCTTTTCCTTTCCTCTCCCTTCCCTTTTCCTTTTCTCCTTCCTTCTCATCTTTGTGACTGGAGAGCCTTATCTTACCCAGTGGTTAGTCCTAGACCTGATCCCACAACTGACTAGTACAGAAACTTTAATGTACTCCATTTTTCCATCATGGGCCATTTGACCAATCGTAGGCAGCCTGGTAGTACCTTGGGTTAGATGCTCATCCTATTGGTGTGAGACCTAGTATGGATACCTAACTGGCTTAAACCCTCCAATAGCTTGGAACTTCTAAGTGCTAAGTGTCAGCTTCAGCCTTCTCAGTAACAAGGGTTCTATGGCACGTGCTACCATAACTGATAAAATTATTATTTCTAAAGTCCTTTAGAAATTCTAGATAGCGATGGTTCTATGACTTCCTCTGTTTCTCATTCACAACTTTTGTGTTCACTGCCACTGTAGTAAGTGAAGAGAGATGGCCAGCTTGGCGCTCCCCTTATATTTCCCTGTCTTAAATCTGGTAATGGGTACCATGTGTGTGAGCCTTTTAGTGACTTGCATAGCATACTCGATGCCTTATGGAAAAGCCATATTGTGTACTGGATGTAACATTAGACTTGAAGTCAGAAAGACCTGGATTTGAATCCCATGCTTGACACCTATTAACTATATGACTGTGAGTGAGCCAATAAATGTCTCTGAGCTTCTGTGTCTCTCTGTGTAAAATGGATATAATAATCTTGTGGTACCTTCCTTACAAGCTTGTGAAAGATTCAAATGAGATCATATTTGTAATATAATATTTTGTAATACTATTTTAATTGTAATAATGTAAAATAATATTTCAAATCTTTAAGTACTATAAAACTATTAGTATTAATAAGCATTTAGGAAATATTCATTAATATGGTTTTTATCTTATAAGAGTAAAGAGTTTGCAATGAAACAAGGCTTCTTAAATTAAGATCCATGAACATGGTTTTTAAAACTCAAAATATATATATAATATAACTATGAAAATAACTATTTCAATATAATTTATTTTTATAATCCTTCTTTTTTTATTTTATATACTTAAAAGCATTATTTTGAGGATACATAAGCATCACCAGACTGCTAAAGGGAGCAGGACAAAAAAGGTTAAGAATCCTTTCTCTTAGGGAGAAAGGAAATGAACAAGCATTATCAGACCTAGATGCCACTGAGACTAATATCTTGGTCAAGAGGGAATGAGAGTTCAAAGCTACACCAAACTTTCTTTTGCCCCTGGCGTGGGTTTGGTTTTAATCCAGAACAGGAGAGACAGAGCCAAATCTTGAACATTATTTGTTACATGAGTGTTTTATGAGGACGGGAATAGGAAAATGCCTTTTTACTCATGCCAGGATTTGTACTGGCATGTGCCACGATGAAAGGGGAATACCCTTCCATTTTTAGAAAATGTTTCTAATTTTTCCTGTGGCAAATAAGGACCCCTGAGTACTTTGAATTTAATGTTCATTCTTCTATTCATGTTACTTTCTATCATGAGTTTAAGTGGATCCCAGATGTAGAAAGGACAACTTTCTTTTGGAAGGCATTGAAATCATGCCACTCATTTTAATTTGTTCCCTAGTCACTTTCTTTAGTATTTTTGGTTCCTGTTTGATTTATTCCTATTCCCTGACAGAATGGAACTACCTTTGAAGACTTTGATGATTCATGTGAAAGACAATTCTCCCTACATTTTAGACACTTTCATGTTGTGGCATGAAGAATATTGGTCTACAAGTAAATACACTTACATTTTAGTCCAGACTGTACCCCTGATTCATCTTGTCACCTTGATTTAGTCACTTGTCTTTCTTTGCCTCAGTTTGCTAATCTGTAAAGTGAAGGGACTAGATGAGATAATCTCTAAATTCCCTTTTGGTTCTCACTCATGATCTAAACCTTTAGCTTAACTCCATGAAACAAGTTCAAAGGCAGTCCTAGGACACAAGTCATTCCCTCTGTACCCAGTCCTTCCTGGCAGACAAGGAACAGAGCTTTTCTTAGAAGATTTCAGCAATGTTTTTTCTCCTTCTGTCAAGAACTTGCTCCAAAGTGATCCCACTAGGGAAAAATCTTGAGATATCTTGCCTAATCTCTAACTCCATTTTGGGCCCATCACCTCTTTGAGTAGATATCTCAGATAAAAAAAGTTGCCCCAAACCTTAGTGAGAAAAGATAAGTGAATTTTTTCTTCAATGTCGACATTTCCCAAATGCACAGACTTTAAATAATGGTAATGAGGGTAGAGAAAGTCAGTAAGAAAATTTTGATGCTAGTGATATTTATCTTTTTAAATATTCAGTGTCAAATTTTGCATATAACCAAAAAGTAGAAGTTTAGAGATATGTAAAAATAAGCTTAGTTCAGTACTTTTCATAGTAGTGAGGAATTGGAAATGAGCAGATTCCCATTGATTGAAGACTGGCTAAACAAATTGTGGTAAGAGTGTGTGATGGAGCATTATGGAAATAAGAATACAGGAAGGTAATGGGAAGATTTATATGACACCAAACTGAAGAAGTAAGGAGGAGTAGGAAAACCACATACATAATGAGTACTGTGGCAATGAAAATACCAGCAACAACAACTTGTACCAGAATGTTGTGTAATGAGTAAGTTTGACTGGGAGGAGAGATATGGGGATGCATTTCCCTCCTTTCTTGAGGAAGACAGGGGAGAATGTGAAGAGGCAAAGAAGACTATGAACATAAAAAAATTGCATACCCTATTGGTCTCAAGGGATGTGTTGATAAGCTTTTTCTGTCCTTTTTCTGTATGGCTTTCTCTCTTTTGTTCTTCCTCTCTCCTACCTTGCTCCCTTCTATTCTTTCTGTTGTCCTTTCTTCTCTCTCTTCCTCTCTTCATTCCTTTTCTTCCATCCTTCCTCTTCTTCTATCCTTCTTTCATTTCCTTCCTTCTTCCCTTCTTTCCTGCCTTCCCTCCCTCTCTCTTTCTTTTTCTCCATTATAGTATAAGAGATGACTTTCTGGATGAGGGAGTGGGCAGGGATATATTTGGAAATAAGGGTGATGTGAAAATAAAAGTAATCAATACAAATTTTCAAGAAAGAAAACACCCAGTTTCCTCTCTTTTACTGTCAAATTTCAACACTCTAACATAGAATCATTTGGATTTTAGAGATGAGAGGGATTGAGAGAGATCACTGATCTGAATTCTTTTATTCAAGGAAAGTGAGGTGAAATAACACCCCAAATCTTACAAGTAATTGGTGGCATGCCACGGACTCTTCCTTTTACAACTGAAACTTTTTTTTTTGGTTCTAGCAATAGGTCTCAAGCCACAAAATGTTCAATGGTCAAATATTTTAAGGAAATATTGTCCTACACAAATGCAAAAGCCATGGTAAAGATGCTAAAATAGTTTCTTGTTCCAGTCCCAGCCCAAGTAGTGTAGTCTAATTGAATTCAGAAGCAAACATGGAATCAATCACTTTCATTATTTCAGTGAAATTAGACTACACTTTCTTCCAAATCCTTTAGCAGTTTAAGTTTATACAATATAGTTTACTTACTCCAAAAGTGATTGAGCAGGAAGGATTGGTGCTGGATTTCAAGTTGAGAGGACTGTATTCAAATCCTAGCCCTTCCACATTCTACTGGTGTGATCTTGCAGAAAGCATTGAAATTCTCTAGACTTTGGTTGCTCACCTGCCAAAAGTAAGCATTTGTATTCAATGAATTTCAGTTCTAAATCTAGGATCCTGGAACCTGAATAATGTGGTTCCAGTGTCTAAGGAACAATTGAGATGATCTGTTAGCTCTCACAGGTAGAATGTGATCCCTTGAGGAGAAAAACACCCAACTAAAGTGTGGTTATTACAGGCACAACAAAGCATAGATGAGGCACAAGTTTTCAAAAATGAGTATTGAGGTAGTAATGAACTCCTCCCCACACCACCACCATCTTTGGATATTGAGTAGAGCTCAAGAGAAGATGAATGGGTCCTATATGAATATCTAGAAGGTCCTCCACTCCCTATACTGAATGTACAACACATTCAGAAATGATGGCTAGAATTGTAAATCAGGTAGGGCCGGCCAGAGGAGGAATCCTTTAAGAGGCTTAGTGTAGGGGCTTTAAAGTTTGCAAAATATTTGTAGTATCTTTAAAAAAATTGTTTTTAGCCTTCACCTTCTGTCAATACCTACTAGTGGGTCATGGTTCCAAAGTAGAAGAATGGTAAGGGCTAGACATTGGGGGTTAGGTGATTTGCCTGGAGCCATACAGCTAGGAAGAGACTGAGGTAAGATTTGAACCCAGATGAGTGTTCCATTATGTCATGGTCTCTCTTGACACAATGGATGAAGAGCTGGTGTTGCAGTCTGTTCAAGTCTTGCCTCAGATACATACTGGCTCTAGGAGCAGTCACTTAAGCTCTCCATGTTCTAACTAATGCTTTAAGTTGCAGGGTAGGAGCTACTCTACATTGGGACGGGGAGCTTCCTTATCTGGTAGTTTCCAGTACCAGTGAAATCATGGGTGGAGAGGAATGGGAAAGGAAGGTTGGAGGCTCTCCTGAGATAGTTGTCTATCAGAGACTAGGGCACTGGTAAATTCAGTGAAGGAAGCTGAAAGGCTCCTTCCTGTTAATCCTGAGCATGTTTGAAAGTATCTCAATAATAATATATTAATTTAATATATAGCATAACACAAGTATATAAAATATAACAATATGATATATTAATGGCATATAATAATAATTAATTCTTAACTTTTGAATATCTTTGGAAGTAGTACTAGATTAGGAGAGAGCTAGCCCTTTTGTTCAGTTATACCCATGAACAAGTATGTAGTAGGAGGGAATTGTAGCTTTGCCTTTTTGTTTCTAGAGGTGGATGATCAATGTTAGCAACCCTTTCACTAGGCATGATCTCAGGATGAAGGAAGTTTTTCTTTGGAATTTCTTGTATGAAATATAACCATTAAAAACAAAACTGACTCATCCAAATTAATGTTGTACTTTAAAATCCTTCATAATGAAAAAATATTAAGTATTAAGAAAAATGAAGTTTCCTTATAAGGTTTAACCAGTGATCATGCCTGTGAAAATCACCCAAAGAAACTGAAAATTTTAGTCTTGAGAAGACTTAGTGCGAGGCTTCTTAACTTGGGGGTCTATGAACTTGAAAACATTTTTTTTTTATAATTTCATTTAAACATTTGGTTTTCTTTGTCTTTTGATGTGTTTTAGTTCATATGTTTAAAAACGTTATTCTGAGAAGGTGTCTTAGGCTTTATCAGAACACCAAAGGGGTTCAAAATAAGACCCCCGATGTAGAGAGATTGTGCTACTGCCTTCAAGTACTCAGAGTTGCCATGAGAAAAGGGGATGATGCCCCCTTCAGGTTGGCCCTAAGGGGGCAGGTCCTGGGAACAAAACGTAAGAGCTGAAGTTCAGATTTCAGCTTGATGTAACACTTGAAATTATCCCAAGTTGGAGTGAGTCCATTTCCCCCTCCATTCCTCCTTTCTGTCCAAGCCCCCAGGTTGGCAATCATTTGCTGTGCATGTTGTTTAGGGCATTGTTATTCAGGTATGTGCTTAACTAGCTGACCTTTGAGTTCCCTTTCCAACTCTGAGTTGCTGTGATTATGTGACTGTAGGCTTTAGATTTATTCCATTGGTGATTCCATTGTTCTTAGCATTACTGAGATTTCTCCTGGGTGATCCCCCTGCAATGCCTTCTGACCCCCTGGTACATTCTTTTAAATAACCTAGAGGCAATGACTCTCTTTCCTTTAATGCTAGATATTATTTTTGGAAACAGGCAAGTAGCTGTTTGAAGTCTGGTGACTAAAGTGGGAAGCTGAGGAATGCTGTATAGATACATGTTTTGCATCAAGATACATGTATTAGGGTCATGGAATAGTCTTATTTGCTGCATAGTTAACTGAAAATAATCTCCCCAAGGGAATTCTTAATATATTCTAAATGATAGCTGCATTTCATGGCATTAATGATCTAATAAACAAAACACTCTGATAGGTCTTGTAGATACAAAGAAAGAGAAGTCATTAGCCATGTATCTACATGTACACAGTAACTATAGTTGGATGCAAAAGAGAACATGGGAAGATAAATGGATTTGGGATTAGGAAAATCTGACTTAAGTACTAGCTATGGGACAATGGATAAGTCTCTTGACCTCTCAAGCTCAGCTTCTCTTTCTATAATCAGTCCTATAGTACCTTCTTCATAGAGTTGTAGTACAGCTCAAATGGGATCAATCAAAATATTAAAGCATTGGTTACATAGTTACTAAGAACCAGGCTCTTTGCTAATTATGAAGATTACAAATACAAGCAATCAAGACAGTTCTTTCCCTCAAAGAACTAATCATTGCAGGGGATGAAGGCAACCTGTAGAGGAGAATTAGAAAGGGGAACAAAGGGATGTACAGATGAACTTGAAGATGATGGTGAGTGTGTTCAGGCACACGGTATGGAGAAAGCTGGAAGGTGGTAGGGAGTCATGGTTTGGGACAAGATGAAGGGAGATGCTAATTAAAATGCTTTGCTTACTTTAAATTTTATTATTATTATCATCATTTTTGTTTTTTGTTCTTGTCATAGAAGTCCAAGTAAAGTGTCACGATAGATTGGAAGAGGAGATATTGTTTTCATCAAGGTATCAGATAAAGGAGAGGGTATGGATATGGAAGGCTTCATAGATGAGGTAGCATTTGAATTGAGTCTTGAAGAGAAGGACTTCAGTAAATGGAGGTAGAGGGAGCCTATTCTAGCCATATGGGAGAGTTGGAGCAAAAATATGATGGGAGCTGAAAGCTGAACAAGAATGAGAGATGGGGGAGGAACAATTTGATCAGAATTTAGAGTTAATGGTAACTATGGAACAAATCTAGAAAGGTAGGTTAGAACCAAATTATAGGGGATCTTGAATATCAGGATATATATATATATATATATATATATACATATATATATATATTCAATTTCCTTATCTACTCAATTTTAAGGTTATTGAACTAGCTGATTTCTAACTAGCCCTAAGTTCAGTGATCCTATTCTTCTGAGCACTACTTTCAAAATATCATTGAGAGAAAAATGTGGATGCTAAGTTGGATAGGGAGACCATTTAGGGGACTATTATAAGCACCTAAGTGAGAAGAGCTTAGGGACTGACCTTGAGTGGTTGCAATGGTTGGGCTGGATATATGAAATATTGTAGAGTTAGGGGTAAGTAGATTTTGGTATTGCTTGAATATGAGGAGATGGGGTAAGGGATGAGCTAGAGGGAAGAGTGAAAGATCACTTTGAGCCTGGTTATGTCTGGTTGATTGTGGGGATGATAGTATCATTGGCAGAAATAGATAAGTTAATATCTGGACTCGTTTTTTTTCTTTTTTTTTTTGAGAAATTCATTCAGTTTTGGACTTGGGTTTGAGGAAACAGATCTAACAAAGAGCTATAGTTATAATGCTCGAGTTGTGGAGAGAGGTTGAAGGAACTGCCATTTGGTCATTGAAGTCATAGGAGTGGCTGAGACTACAAAGAGTAAGAATGAATGTATACTTCCTCCTCTCACCCAACCAAAAAAACCCAATAACAACAAACAACTGCTTTGAAGGACAACTCTCATTTGAATCTAAGTCCTTGTCATATTTATTAAAAGCTAAGTCATTCATTTGTATTCAGATTTATTAACTTCTAAGGAAAATATTAGACTGTCAGTGCTGACATGAGATAACATTTTCATTTTATGTCAAAATCCATACTCTCATTTTGAGGCTATTAAATAGATTTTCTCCTAAAGAATAAGACAGTTACTAATGTATAAAACAATAGGTCTTTATCATTCAAGTTTTAACTTAATATCAAGGAAGACCCAAGGTCTAAAATAAAACACTTAGGGTCAAGAGTATAAAAGAATAAGCAAAGAAAGAAGAGGAATTTAGGGGAAAATAACCGAACAGTCACTGGAAAGGATCAGTATCACAAGTCCCAGACCCATGATGGAAGGGTTTATCACTGGGACTCCAGGTGGGCTGGTTTTTGGTTCTTTGCAAGAAGACCAATGGAGAGTTACTGGTCCTCTTCAGAAGCTGCCTCTGGTTCTGGCAAGCTCCTTTCCTTTCTTATCCAATTTTGAGATGCTCGAATCCCACATTCTATAGGAGACCTCTCTTGGTCTTCCTAGTTTATCATCCTATATCTTTTCAGATTACCAACATATACTCTACATCTCTCTCCTATTTGCCTATACATGTTATTTCCCTTGTTAGACTACACAGTCCTTAAGAGCAGGGTGTATGGGGTTGTTATTATTGCTATTATTACTACTACTGCTTTTCTTTGAATCCCCAGTGTTACCACTTTGCTGGCACACTTAATCAGTGCTTCTTGGCCATTTGACTGGCTATGTCTCTTCCATACCATAAATAGCTCCTCTAGGAATGTTTGCACTGAGACAATCTAATAGGTTCTTCATCTCTGAAGTCACATTCAGGGATAAGCTAGGATGGGACAGAGAAGAAATAAGAAAACAGGCATAGAATATGGCTGTCTGCAGAAATCACATGAAGGACCATGTCCAGAGCAGAGGTACTGCTGTAAGTGACTATTTATTTCATTGATGCCTCAAAAATTGGAGGATTTTTTAATTTTTATTTTTACTATCACAGTCTGTTATGAATAAAAATTCATTGAAGCTCTTCTCTATTTCCTCTACTTCTCATACCCTTCACCCCAAACTTAGAGTGAGTCAGGAGGAGGCTTCCTATCTAGCAAGGTGAACAGAAGCTAAATGTCCCCAGGGTGCAGTGAACTTAAGTAATCACCCTGAGGCTCTTTAAGGAAACTATTGGACAGTGACCCTGGGAGACCATATCAGAGTAGGTAAATAAGGGTACTGGGGATGTTCCTCCCTTCCCCCCATGTTTGTTTGGAATTAGTTACACACAATACTTTTTCTTTCTTCATTATATTTATTTTTAAAATAAAATTTTGTTGATACCTTTGGCTTTAAAGCACCTAAATTCCCCCCTGTATCCCTCCCCTTCCTCTTCTCCAAGAGCATCCCATTTAACAATTTTTTAGAATGGAGAAATAAAAAAGAGAAAAAAACAAAACCTGATCAATTTATCAAAAATATATATTATATGTAGTGTTCCACCCATATGAAACTCAACTCCAAAATTTATTTTCAATATTGAATTCATCCAAAATAGTAAAAATAGAAAAGTTCCCCTAAATTTCAAGGACCATAGACTTAGGGACTTCAGAAATTGTCTAGTGCAACCCCTTCATTTTATGGAGAGGGAAACTAAGGCAAAATAACATGTTCAAAGTCTTGCAGATAGTAAGCATGATACACAGGCAGAGTATATCAGTGTTTTAGCTTGAAATGAGCAAAGGACTCAGAGGCAGATGGAATGTGGTGTTCCCCTCTATCAACCACAGGATCTAAATTAATATTTAAGACTGTTATGATGTGAAATAAAACTAGGACACAACAAAAAACTTTTAAGATGTACAAATGACTCTTTCAGATCTTCAAAATATGGACTTGAAACCAAACAAAACATTTGCTCCATAAACCTGCCAGAGGTTAGAGGAAGTATGGAGGCAGAGACGCAGCCAATACTTTGGATCTTTTCTTCAGGAACTTCGGACAGATTTGAGACAGATGGATGAAAATCAGTCTTAATGAAGTTCCTTTGGCTCAGGGAAGCTATGTCAGAGGTATCGTTGTGGCGTCTGTATGGTCTCTGCTACAGCCAAAGGCAACTGAACCACCAATTACCAAAAATACCCAGTCTAGTCTTTATATCATAATCAAATATGGTTTCTAAATAAGAAGGATTGGCGGAACTAAGAAGCCAGTGTGATTAGAAAAGCTTGCTAAATATATTTAATTCTACTAGGTGGCTGGAGATATCATAATGGAGCCCATAAAATTCATTACTGAAATTATCTATTACTGTATCTTGCTGCTTGGTGCCCTCTCTTCAGTGTAGCTGAGCTGATTGCATTGCCGTAATTAAAATTCCATTACAGACCATATTTTTCTGAGGGTTTTATAACTTGCTGAAGGCTGAAGCCTGTCAGCCAGTGTTTCCCTATGGGGATTGATTTCATTAATACTTTACGGTAAGCGGGCTTTAATTAATGTTAAATGAAAATGAGGTTCCAAAGGCATTACATAGAACATTCACATGGACGTCAACATAATTTGCAATGATTAATATTTTTTAAATGGCCATCCAAAGAGGCTATTTCTGTTCAACTTTTTTCATAAGACATCGACTGAGATTTTTATTTAATTTATAACATAGTGGAAAGTGCTAGATTTAGTGTCAAAAAGTCTAGGGTCCAGTCTGAGTATGTCCTCTGACTAGCTGTGTAACCTTTGGCAATCAAAACTTATTGAAATATTGGTTATCTGACTGCCCATTTTTGACATTTTATGATATCATTCCTGTGGAATTAGCTGTTGTTCACTTGTTTTCTTACTCATAATCCTATTTAGGGTTTTCTTGGCAAAGATACTGGAGTGGTTTGAAATTTCCACCTCTGACTCATTTTACATATGAGGAAACTGAGGCACAGAGGGTTAAGTGACTTGTCCAGGAATTCCCAGCTAGTAAGAAACTGAGGCCAGATTTGAACTCACAAAGATGAGTCTCCCTGAATTCAGGTATGGAGCTCTATCCACTGAGCTACATAGTTGCCCATTCCTTTGGAAATAAATGCCCTTATAATATTGTTTCATCCAATGTTCTGTTTTTGTTTTTTTGCAAAACCAGTTAGCAATATTAGATGAAGAATGCCAATATTTTGAAGTACAATATTCATTTGATTTGCCTCCATGCATAACCAATGAATAACCAATGGACATATGACCATAAAATATATTCCCTCTCAAACTCTCTCCTCTTCCAAACTTTTTTGTTTCTATTGAGGAGTAGCATCATTCTTTCAATGCCCCAGGTTCACCATGTTGTAGTCACCTTTGACTCTTCCATCTCTTTTCCCTCTATATCCAATGAGTTGCCAAGTCAAAACTATCCTTCTTTCATGAGAAGATCCTATATTGGTCCTCTTCTCTCCACTCAAATAAGCACAACTCTATTTCAAGCCCTCATTAATTCTCATATTGGTTATTTTAGTAAACCCTTTAACCACCCCCCCCAAAAAACCCCCTAAAAACTCTTGATTCTGTCTTAGAATCAGCACTAAATATCAGCTCCAAGGCAGGACTAGGCAATTTAGGTTAAATGACCTGCCCAGTCACCCATCTAGGAAGTATCTGACCCCAGATTTGACTGTAGACTTGGTTCTCTATCTACTAAGCCATCTACCTGTCCCTTATTGCCATATCTTCTTTATGGACCTGCTTACCATCATTTTCTCCCCACACCTACCCATCCTCTCTACATACCTGCCAAAGCAATTTTCCTAAAGCACAACTCTGACCACGTTACTCCCTCAGCCATGAAGCTCAGCTAGTTTCCTCTCACCTAAATCTTCTTGGCATTTAGAGCCATTGGCAATGTGGGACCAAGCTATCTTTCCAGGCTTAGAGTACATCTTCACCTTTACACATTCTACATTCCAGTCAAACTTCTTGATTTCTCAGACTCTACTTGCCACTAGGTAAGCTATCTCCTATACCTGGAAGGCAAATGCTCCTTACCTCAGATATCTTTCTTCAAAGCTCAACTCAACTACCGCTTCCTCGATAAATTCTTTCCTGATGCCTCCCTTCCAGTCATTGGTGCCTTTCCCCCAATCCCCAGTTTGGAAACTACTTCATGTTTACCTTACATATATTTTATGCTTTTTTATATTCAGGTTATGACTTGTTATACCTTGAAGGTAGAAGATGTTTCAACCCTTCCCTCCTTCCTGTGGTTGGTATCTTTGCTATTTCAAGAAAAATGAGGGAAGATCCCCAACAGGTTGGGTGGAGAACTTATGCAAGGATATGGGCAAGAATTATATATAGGATAATAAGATACACATGAGTTTCCATTTATAAGTGTGAATGCTGATATAATTGAAATCATAGATTTCACAACTATTCAAATGGCTATTTGAGTTTTAGCACTGATTTAGAAATGTAATTTCTGGTATTCCTTCATTTGTTCATTCAGGAAATATTTATTAAGCATTTTATTTCTATCTATCTATATTATATATATGCATATGTACATATTTTGCATATATTTTCTATGTACCTTCTACTTGCTATGTATAAGACATCGTGATGAGCTTTGTGAAGATTAAAAACAAATCCCTAAGACAGCCTCCAGCTTCTTATAATTGGCAGTCTAGAAGGAGAAAGAAATTGTGCTCAAATTAAAATAAGACAATGAAGAAAATGAGAAGTCTTTCAGGGAAGTACAAATTATTGTGAAAATTCAGAGGAGGAAGAGGTAATCATGGCTGGGGAATTGGGGGAAGATTTCATGGTCAAGGTGTCATTTTTGTTTAGGCTTTGAAGGATAGATAAGATATCAACAAACAGGTAAAGGTGGCTACTGTGTTGGGAATACTGTAAGGATGAGGATTTGTATTGAAAAAGGCACAGAAAAGGAAAATCAGGGATATATTTATTGGATGGCGAATAGTTTGATATCTCTAAAACATTGCTCTGATGTGGGAAGTAGTATAAGATAAAGACCATTGTTTTTTGATGACAATATGTGTAATTGGGAATCATTTACCCTAAAAACTACATTTCCCAGAAGTTCACTGACTTCCTGTCGTTACATGCTGACATAGACAGGGGGATATATTGGGTGGGGTTCCTGGTTTCCGGCTCTTTGCTTCCTGTCAGAGATTGTGGTGGAGAATGGAGTTTTTGAACAGGTTGATTAGCCATGGGCATGTGGTTTTTATTGTTACCTTTTATTCTTTTATTTCTAGGGATTATTAATAAATCTCTTAAAATATAGTATTTTTATTATTTGAGATTAATTTTAATTTTTACAAATGACAATAATTGTCCACCAGCATCTATCAAGTGCTGGGCCAAATCCAGAGGCAAGATGCAGTACCACTCATGTTTTCTACCTTAAAAAAAAAAAAAACCCAGGGATGTTCTATGGAGAGGTCTCACTATACAATTGAGACTTAGATGTTTCAGTCTTACAATAGACTGAATAGAACCTCCCCACTCACATCCTATCTTAGAGTACACAGGCTATACTTCAGAGCAGAGAGAAATGTCTATATAAACTGTCTGCTTAATTGGGTGCCTTTTATAATGAGTGCTGTTGGAAACGGGCCTCGATATCAGAAATTTCATTTTGTCCTAGGTCAGGGTAAGACTTCTGTTCCCATCCTCATCTCTCACCAAGTCTTTTAAAAGAAAAACACAGAGACAAATATACATATTATAACTGCACAAATTATTCATCCATACTTATGCACATATAAATTCCTATAGGCATGCATGCCTACATATATGTAGATTGTGTGCATAACCTCCACTCTCTCCCCACCCTGGGGAAAAAAAGGGTGATTATCCTCACTGGTTCATTGTGTTCTCCATCTCCCCTCATGTTGATATTATCACTTCGGCTTCCCAAGTCTGGCTGGGAGACTCAGAATTAAACACAGACGGTCTGGTGCCAAAACAAAATTGTGAAAAGATTTGAAGCCCCCGTTCTTTAAACTCACAGGCTATCAAACTGGGAACAAGACAGCCTTTGTTTTATTTCCTGGATTTAATGGGGGTAGAACAGTCTGGAGCCACACTGGTTCTGATAGAAGTGCTGACTTGGAGCCAGAGAATTTAAAATTGCTGAAACCCAAATCAGAATGCCGATATAAAGACGTAAAATGAAGGAAGCATATGTGAGAGCAAAGAAAGGAATTATTGCTTCGAATCAGAAACAGGGAGAAAGTGACAATCCAATCTTGGGGAAATGCGGGACCAGAGACTGAGGAGTGGAAATAGTGGCAAGATGCTTCAATTTAGGGTAACCTCCCCATCACCCCAAAAGCCAGCCAGGGTGGAAGTCTTTTCCCCAGGCTTTAGCCCAAATGTCAAAGGTCCCATATTCTGGATGGGACTATGTGGCTGAAAAAAAAAGGAGAAATAAAATATTAGAAGCCCCTAGAAGAGACTTTAGAGGTAACTTAGTTAATCTCATTTTACAGACAAGGAAATCAAGGCTCAGACTGATTAAAAGTTAACCAATGTCATATAACTAATAAATAGCAAAGCCAAGAAGGGCTAGAATATGGATTGCTGGAATCCCAGGCTAGGACTTACTTCTCTTTCCTCATACCTCCCTTTGCTTTGTTGCAACTAATAAGATGGAGGAACTGGTTTTTCTTCAAGTCTTTACATGTTTCCTAATTTTCTCATTACTTACCTCCTCATAAACATGTTTTCTTTTTTCCATTAGCAACTGTATTTTGAGTACTACTTCTATACTTAAAAAAATTTAAATAATGGTGTGAGGCATGGTGATATCTACCTTGTCATTTTCTTTTTTGATCCTGTGTTTTTTTTCTTTGCTTTTCATCTTTTTTTTTTTAATGATGTGAATAACAATAGTTGCCAAAGTCAGTGAAGGACCACAACAAATGAACCTCCAGGTCAGAGCTCGCTTTGAAGTCTAAGAAGTCTATGGAGAGGATAGACCAGAGCCTCCAGGAGGATGGGGGAGCAGGCAAGGGCTGAGTCACCAGGATGCAGTTAGGTCTGGATGGAGCCTGCAAACTGTGACAGGGAAGACCTGGCAAATGCCCTTTCATAGACTGAGACAATCAGAGATAGCTGGATCCACAGCGACTGCTGCTCTGTTTCCAAACAGGAAGAGAACCTGGCTCTTGCCACTCATGGTAGGAAAGTCAGTGATTTCATTCACTGACACCATCAGCTGTTGGTGATTTCATTACGATCAAGCCTGCCCTTGAGGGAACAATGGAACATTTCTCAAACCTGAATTTTTCATCTTTTTACATGGATGACAATTCATTTTTCTGAAATCTTCCTTTGACACATATACCATATACATATACATTTGTGTGTATAAATAGTACATAAACATACATTCATGAACATCTAAATATATTTCTAGCTCTTCTCCTTTGATTGCATCAAGATGGGAAACCCTGAGATTTTATGGAGAGGCAATAGGGTCAAATGGAATAAAAACAACTTCAGACTAGTTTTCAGAAGACTTGGATGCTTGCTCTAGCCTCAGTTTCTTCATCTGTAAAATGTGGGTAATGATAACTCCTACCTTACAGGGTCATTGTAAGGATTAGCTGAGATATTATATAGACAGTGCTGTGCAAACCTTAAAGTGTCCTATACATGCTAGCTGCTGTTATTATTTTTATTGACTGTATGACTTAGACCAAAATGGCTTTTCTCTAAACTTTGGTTTCCTGATGTGAAAAACGAAGAATTTAGAATAAAGATCCCTTCCAGCAATCAAATTCTTTGAGATGAGAAGTTATTCACCTCTGACTCGATTTGAAATTACCTTTTATCCAAAAATATCAAACAAACCAAACACCAAAGAACCCCATCATTGGGATCCTCCCCCCCCCACTCTTTTTGCTAGGGGTGTGAAGAGGTAGGAGAGGTGGTAGATCAAAACTTAGAGCAAACTTCCCATGGAACAAAAGTTGAAAATACTGTCTCTAGATTCAGAGATAGGAAGGTTAGGGGAAACAGATTGCCTAGGGAAAAAAAGAGTTAGTAAACACAATCTTCTAAACAAGCCATATGGATGTTTAATTGTGGAAAAACAAAGACAAGAATGGACAATTTCAACCAGGGGCTTTATCTCTTTTTATCTATCTATCTATCTATCTATCTATCTATCTATCTATCTATCTATCTATCTATCTATCTATCTATTTGTTTATTTTTTTAAACCCTTACCTTCCATCTTGGAATCAATACTGTGTATTGGTTCCAAGGCAGAAGAGTGGTAAGGGCTAGGCAATGGGGGTTAAGTGATTTGTCCAGGGTCACACAACTGGGAATTGCCTGAGGTCTGATTTGAACCCAGGACCTCCCATCTCTGGGCTTGGCTCTCAAGCCACTGAGCTACACAACTGTCTGGGGCTTTATCCCTTATAGAAATATTCTTTATCCAATGAATGATATGGGCCACTTTTTGTTTTCTTATGAATTTTTAATGAAAATAAAAAGTTTTTTTAAGCACTTGAAAAAGCAATGATCATTTAGTTGCTTGGATTGGTTTGGTGAGAATGAAGCTAATGTAGCTATCTATGCAATGCCAGCATTTTTTCTACTGAATTTTAGCATGTGGCATTTCATAATAGTCACAAATGCCTTCACACCCTCCTTATAAAATTCCACATTTTTCCAAAATTGCTCTTATACAAATAATTTTCTTTTGACAAGGTCAAATTTGGAGGTATTCAAATAGGACATGAATTTAAAGGGACTGTATAAATAATACCAAGATTCCTGGAACCTTGACACAACTTGGCTAGTGGCAGGAAATGTGACACTTATACCCCAAACTAAAGGGCCACCCATCTAGGGGGCCAGCTCTAAAGAAGTCTGTTTAAATAATAATAATGATGATGATGATGATGATGATGATGATGATGATGATGATGATGATGTAAATGATTATTATTATTTCCCTTCACAATTTTTTTTTTGCTTTTAGTTCAAGTTGCAATGATCCTTTCTGCCCAGGAATGCCAGTCATGTAAACTCTCTGTCTGTGCTCATTCTCATGTCACAGTGTGCCATCTCACACATGTTGGGAGAATTGTTCGACACGCCTGGAAGAATAGAGAAAAATACCCTCGAAGGCCAAGCTCACATTTTATGGCGTAAAAGATCTTGACCTAAGCATATGTCTGTTTTTCCTCAGTCTCTGTGTTGGCTGACAGCAGGCAAGCCCAGACAGCAGGCCAGCAAGAACAAAAACATGAAAAACATGGTAAAAACAGTCCTACTGTGTTTGAGCAAGCATTTGAACCAATAAAATATTAATTAATAAGACAACAGTTGAATTGAGGTGCAGAGAGAAGGGTTTCTGCTCCCAGACTCAGTTGGGCAGTAAAATATATTACATGTTTGTCTCAAAAGCATATAGCCTTTGGCTACAAATCTTTATAGGGACAAGAAAAGGCATGACTGAAAGGCTGGGAGAGGCCAGGTGCCCCAGGGGCTCTCGAAGTCAGAAACAACTATGAAAAGGTGGGGAAATGGAGTTTGAAGGTTGAACATAGCTGGAAGGAATCCAATAATTCAAAGCCATCAGCATGGAAGATAATTAAATGCTGACAGGTATCTACCAAACATGTATGCACGTGTGTGTGTAGCTTAGATTAAGTCTCTGATTATGAAGAAAATGTGTAAACAAGATTATAGATGTAGAGGAGGGGTAAGGAAGACTGGTCCAGTACACAAAAGGAAAGGGCTGGGAGAAAACATTTCCTTCAACCTGATGACCTGTAGAAAAGGCAGCATTTGAGATGGGAGTGCTTCTGGAACAAATGGAACTCTTCTGGTGCTCTGAGGAAGAGGAAATCATAATTATAATGAAATTAAGAAAAGGGAGATTTAGTTTGAATAAATGTAGGACCATAAGACCTAAAAGTTACAAGGATCCTTAGAGACTACTGTAAAGATTAAAATTAATATTCAATAATTAAGTATTTTATAAAGTTTTATTAATAATTAAAGTAAAAGAGCTACCTAAACCCAGCCCAGTCGTGAGAGAAAAGAGAGTGAGTGGGAAGAGCTACAGAAATTATAAACAATTAGGTGAGGACTTAACCATGCACAAAGGGAAAAGCATTCTGAGTAATATAGTTTTAGGAGTTCAAGATTTTCTGACTATATATTATCTAGTCCAACCTTTTCATTTCATCGATGAGGAAATGGAGATTAAAGGGAGGATGAGCTCTTTGAGGTAACACAGATTATAGATTTGAACCTTGATCTTTTCATATCAAACCTGTGTTCTTCTAATAAAACATTCAATAGCTCTTAATCAGAACTGGATAAAAATGACATTATGGAAACCTTTCTGGGAGTATGGTGGCTCGCAAGACTCACTCATTGAAGCTGGAGCTTTTTAGAATCGCAGTATACTTATATTGATGTACCCTTAGAAATGCTATCCTACTAGACACTATCCTATGACTAACTCTCTTCCAAAATGAAGTGGAAAATTGCCAGGAATGAGCATTTGATCTATTATTTCCCAAAGAAGTCAATAAAAATTGAAGAATCAATACACACATTGATCCATCACCCATTGATAGGATGGGACCAGCCAGCATTGCATGATACTAGAGACCACCTGCTTCAACATCATGGCTGGTGACAATAGAGTCTATAGTGAATTAGGATTATTTGGGGGAACACTAAGGGCAAATGAGGAAATTTCCACAGATGATAGCCAGTAAAGGATCTGAAGTTCATGAGTTCATGTTATACAGGTTGAATGAATGAACATGTTTAGCTGAAGAAGAAATGACTGGGAGTACTGAATGGCAAAGAGGAGGAAAAACATGATAGCTATTTCCAAGGATGTGAAAGGCTATCAGGTGGAAGAGGGATTCACCTTGTTTTTTTTGAGTCCAGTGAGCAGAACTTGCAAAGAGGCAAATTTAGCCTTGTTATGGGGGGGGCGGGGGAGAAGGGTTGGAGAGGGGAGACTTTCTAACAAATAGTTATCCTGAAGTAGAAAGCACTTCCTCAGGAAATAGTGGGTTTACCCTTGTGAAAGTCATATGGGAGTAAGTAATGAGGCTTCTTTTTCTAGTATAAGTTGGACCAGTTGGGGAAATCATTTCCAACTTTGAAATTGAATGATTCTATGAATGCACCATTATATTTCCATATTTATATGATCCTTTGAGCCACTCATTTTCCATTGCCTGTTTCCTCCTATTTGGAAGCAACGGGCTTGAAGTGACTGACTATTTAGATGAATTAATCACATGGACTTGGACAAAGATCTCAGAGGAGAGAGAAACCCATAGTTAGGTAGTGCATACTCTAAATTTATTTCAAGGAGCTTGCTATTGTGGAAGGGAAAGCAGAACCCAAATCTCCCAGGGTATGGCAATAGAGTTTACTTACTTCATTGAACGCTCCATGGAGTTATTGAGTTTGGCTATGCAGTCAGTAATCAGAGCAGAAGAAGAAAGTCAAAATGAAAGCTAAAAATGACAGAATGTCTTGTCTTTCAGGTTAAGCACTCGATATGCCATGCTTCATCGAAGTCAATCCAATGACCATTCCTGTACAGTCAAGGTCACAGAAGTGATAACCAGAAAAGCATTCCTATTCTTAATTAACTATATCAGTTCTTGATGCCTATTTAGGGAAATAAGACCTGTTGCTGTGCTGAAGAATGATACACCACCATTCCCTTTCCAAATATGTTGTCCTTTCTGTCCCACCTCAACTTAATTGACTCTTACCTTCCTTTCAATTCTGGTGCCAAGAATACAAATTCCACAGGCACCGGGTATGATGTTATCTGATTGTCCCTCTCAAAGGCTGACATACACCAAGGCCATACTGAGAGAAATGAAAGGAAATGCAATCTTGACATTAGGCTACCCCTCTACTTTTCCATGGTGCCCCATAGGCAGGAGTCGTACTACTTTACCATCCCTTTATCTGTTTCCCTTTCTGAAATTTGCAAAAGGTAATTAGCCAGACCCAAACTATTTAACCTTTCATATTTCAGAACTTATTGTGCTGGAAGCTTCCAATACTCCTGGCATTTTCAACTCAGATGCCAAGTGGATTAAAAAAAAAAGAAAAAAAAAACAACTCGTGCTAGTCAGGTTCTCAGTTTAGGACTGAGGCAACATTATTTTATTGGAAATTTTGAATAAATAACGAACCTGATGGGGGGAGAAAGATGGAAGAGGGGAGTTTCTTCTCGGTTATAATATTATATAAGCTTGAATGACATTACATCATTGGTCTTAATTCATCCTTCCCTTACAAGGGCAATATTGTGCTTTTTGCTAGCTGTCAGAGATAGTACAAATGGCTAGGGATCAACAATAATTGTGAATAGAGTCTAGGAGGCTCACAGTTCTGACTTGTTTCAGGGGCTCAGCTTTTGGAAGACAGCCTAAAAAAATAGCAATTTACAGAAAAAAAAGTAGGTCCTGAGGCATTTGGTCAGGGCAGACATTAGTTCCATTTAGGGCTTAAACCAGCCCACAGTTAATTGTAGGTCTGTTGCATTAGCTTGTAGGAGTAGTAAAAGCATGTAATTTGATCTAATCTGATGGGCACATGAACTGGGTACTTGGTGCCAAGTGAGACCATGAAACAAAAGGACAAATGTGTTTCTAGAAAAAAAAAGTAGTTTCAACTACAGCGCACATGAAACTCAGGAGAATTCTCCTGAGTCTTTGTCATTTTGAAGATGTTCAGCACAAGTAAATAAAACAGAAAAAATACTCAACAACGAGGGCAGAGTGGGTTATATTTATTTTGTGGTTGAGTGCCAGGGTTGAAAAGCTTTGACTCTGGAATGAGGGAGCGTGGTGGTCACTAGCTTTTTGTTTTATCTGTAGAAGGATCCTTTGTTTAAAAGCCCAGGTGTATCTGGAGGACATGGTGAGCTTAGCAGCCACTGATGGTTCCCAGGTGAGGGACTAGCAATGCAGTCCACCAGGTTGACAATCTCCATGTGATCGTCAGCTCCTTTTCCTCTCTTAATCCCATATATCCAAAAATAGTCAAATGTTATGATTCCTTTATCTATAATATCTCCCCTATATGTCCTTTTCTATTCACTCAAGAGAATCATTTTTCTAGTTCAGGTCCTCATGGCTTCTTGCCTGAATTATTGCAATAGCCTTCCAATTGGTCTCTCTGCCTCAAGTCTCTCCCTAATCTAGTCCAATGCCAAAGTGGTTTTCCTAAAGTAGAGGTCTGACACTGTCTCTTCCACCAAATCCAATTAAGAAGATTTGTGGCTGTAAGGGTGATAAACCCTGGGTTTTCAATGGACGCTCTATCATTTCAAGACTCACAAGTCCCCTACATCTCCTAGGCAGCTACTAAAGTGAGGGAACACAGTGTTAGGCTGTACCTACAAGACCCCCCCCCCCCAAATCAAAACTGGTCAGTTAACTCAATTGATGAATTAATGAACTAAACAAAATAATCAGTTCACTCAATGGATCACAAAACTGCTTTTTTGACTGTGTTCTTTTAAATGATCTGAATCTTTGAAACTAAATTAAATTTAGCATTAAAACTAAAACTAGGTCTTTCATGAGAACTATTTTAAATTGTTTTAATTTTGTTGAAACTGGGAAAATATAGAAAGAAGGTGAAATTTTGAGTAAATTATGTTGGCACAAGTTTGTGAAACCAGGGGCAAAAAATACAAAGCAATTTAAGGAATTATGGGTGTTTGGATATAATTTAGAAGACTGTTGTTAATAAAGTTAAAAGTAAAACACAAAAGAAAGGAAGTATATTTGTCTAATTATTAATCCTCTATTTAGAGAAACAATGAGGTTATTGTACTTATACTATAAATGCTTACATATAAAATAGTGATTGGAGAACAGGAATTGATCTTTGTGGGTCCTATCATAGTGGATGTCTACTTTAACTTTTTAACTTGTAATTTCATTTTTTTAACAAGCCTGATTGTGATGGCACCATCATTTATAACATAACTGGTAATTTCATCACTGTTTCCAGTTATGCATGTAATGCTCTATGTTAAGGAAAAGCAGGTAAGGAAACCAGAAGAGTTATAATTTTGTCTTTAGAAATATTTAAAATTTCTATAATAGAGAATAAAAATGTGATAATATTGGAAGTATAGAGGAAGCTAAATGGTGCAGTGGAGAGAATGCTGGGCCTGGAGTCAGGAATTTTTGAAATCAAATTTAGCTTGAGATATTAGCTATGTGTCCCTGGGCAAATCATATAATTTATATCTGCCTCAGTTAATCTCATCTGTAAAGTGGGGATATTAATAACACCTAGTAGGGCTACTATGAGGATACAATCAGATATTTGAAAAGTATTTTGCAAACTTCAAAGTGCTAGGTAATTCCAGTTATTATTATTGATGTTACTATTAATAGAATTTTTATAATTGTTATTATTTGGATGAATCTATGATACTAATCCTTTCATTTTATAGAATCACAGAATTTTATTGTTATAAGTTGATGTTGATATTAATTCCAAATGTTGCTTGTCTCCAATGCAGAAATCCTTTCTGTAACATTCTAATGTTAGTTGTCATTTTAATCAAGTCTACAAACATTTATGAAGTACCTACTGTGTCCTAAACTCTAAAGGTGAGAAAGTATGGATAAATTATGGTCCTTACCTTCCTGGACTTTATGTTCTAAAAGGAGGAAAAGGTACAGATAACTATGATATATAATTACATATAGCATAATTAAAGAGGTCTGTGGAGAAGCTCATGAATATTGGTTAAAATAGTGTATGTCATGAAAGGAGATGGCATGCCATACATCTTAAATCCATATGTGTAGCAGTTGCAGGAAGGAAGAATTTTTGTTCTGATGAAGAAAATACTCAAGAATGAGATGATATATCTGTCTTCAAGTATATGAAAAACTTCACATAGAAGAATTTGGATGGTTCTTTTTGCTCCCAGAGGATAGAACTAAGAATTGTGAAAGTTGCAAGAAACAAGTGTTAGCTCAATGTAAGGGAAAACCTTCTATTAATTAGAGCCCTTTCCCAATGAGTAAAAGTCTACTTTAGGAGGGAGTGCTTTCCCACTCAATGGAGGTCTTCAAGTAAAGGTTGTATTATCATTTGTTAGTATGTTGTATTGGGAATTCTGTTTCAGGTACTGACTGGACAAAATGGTAGCTCAGATCCTTGAAATTTCTGTGATTCCACCATAATTCAAGCTGTAAGAAGTTCATTATGTTCACATTTTTGATAGCTCCAATTGTCAGAAAGTGAATTTTTTAGATAGATTTAACCTCTAAAGCTCAGTAGTTTGTACTCAGTTTCAGAGGCAATATTGTGTGTGTAATATGGAGGGCATTAAAATGGGAATCTGGAGACCGAGAGTCTTTTTCCCCCTTATATATTTTATTTAAAAAATAAATTTTACTTGTATATCATGTTTATACTTATCAATTAAATGTATATGTATGTAATCTTTATATTTATATTTCCTACTGTATTTCTCTTCATCAACTTCCAGATAGCCATCCTTGAAAATAAAATATGAAGAAAGGAAGAAAGGAAAAAAGTTCTACAAAACGAGACAACATATCAAAAGCATCTAACATTATATGCAGTATCCCACATCTATCATCCTGTTTCTTACATAAAGGGAGGGGATGTGTGACTCTGGTGCCCCATTTTGCAAAGGGAGGGTAGAGAATAAAGAATTTGATTTTATCTAAAATTTTCCACAATTAGCATAACTTTGGTCATTAGTTAACCTCTCTAGACTTCTTTTTTTTTTCACCCAGATAATCTTCAAGATTCCTGAAAATTCTAAATCTGGCTCCTCTGACCTATACAAATATTGTGGTTGAATTAGATGACCTTGAAGTTCCTTTCCTAGTTCTAGCATTCCATGATTCTATCTTCTATAACAACCAAGATATAGATTTGGAACAGAAAGATACTTTAGAGGTCATCTAGTCTAACTTTTTTATATTCCAGATGAGGAAACTGAGGCCTGGAGGTAATGAGTAGAATCTTGATTTGAACATAGATATTCTGATTTGAAAAATAATGCTCTTTCTGCTGCACCACACTATATTTATTTCCCCATTTATTTATTTTAATTTTTATTAATTTATTTGTTACATTAAAATTTCCAGGTATTTCACTCTGCCACTCCCTTCACCATAGAAAATATCATCTGGAAAAAATATGTATATATAAACTATATCTTTTATGCTTCTATTTATAAATTAGCCCCTAAATATAGGACTTTGTGTTTATTTTTATCAAATTTTATTTGTGATTAAGTTTTTTGTTTCTATCCTGACAAGGCATTTTTTTTAGATCTGGATTTTCTTTTTCCAATGGATCAATTCTCAAGTTTGTTTCATTTGAAAAATCTGATGATCCTATTTTCTATGTCTTTATCTATGCCATGAACAAAAATATTAAACAGGACACAGCTCTGTGGTATACCACTAAGAGCCTTCCTTCTGGTTGATATAAATCTTAACTTTATTTGGGTTATTTTGTTCAACCAACTACAAATCTACCTACTATGCTGTCCACATTTCTCCATCAGGGATATCATGAGAGACACACAAAAAAATGCCCACTGAAATTTACATAAACCATATCTATGGCATTCCTCTAATCTGCCAGTCAACTAATCTAATTAGAAAGTAAAAAATCGAAAAGTTAGCTTAAAAAATGCTGACTCAATGAACACCACTTCTTTTTCTCAGTCATCACAAGTTGTCTCTTTCATAATCTACATCAGAATTTTGCTTCAGGCTGATGCCAGCATCTATACTTTCTAGTTTCTAAATCTAGCTTCTTTATCTCTCTCTTTTTTTTTAATTGGGACAGCATGTGGTCATATCCAGTCTTCTGGCCCTGATACTATTTTCTAGTAATGCTCACAATAATTGCTTATCCCCATATGCAGATTCTTTAAGTACTTGGGATATGTAGATACATAGAATATACTTGGGGCAGGGAGGAAGGTAGCCCAGTGGAAAGAGCTCTTAGGCATAGAGTCAGCAAGACTCAAGTTCTAATATGGCCTCAGATACCTACTAGCTGTTTGATCCTGGGCAAGCCACTTAGTGCTATTTGCATCATTTCCTCGTCTGCAAAATGATGTGGAAGAGGAAATGGCGAACTACTCCAGTATCTTTGCCAAGAATGGGATCATGGAGAGTTGGATGTGACTGAAATGACTGAATGTTAACAACAAGAAATATTTAATATAAAAATTTTTGAGACTTAAAATAACTAGCTTTTCTTTACTCATGCATCACAGCCTCCATCTTCCTCTTAACCATATTTGTTTCATATTTTCCACTTTAAAAATATTCTTTTGGATAGAGAATATGAAAGCCAAATAGGAGTGGAATAAGAACTCTTTCCCTCTGATCAGCTCAACTCATTTTAGTTTATCAAAGATTGGTCAAATTTTTGTCAAAAGCAGTTCTATTGTGTGAGGTCAATGAGAAGTGTGGGGTGAAATACAAAACTGAGGTAAGACACATCTTGTGCCTTGGCACTAAGAGAATGGTGAGGGGTACATCAATAAAAAATTTGGTAAATACATTAGGGATTTACTATTTGAGGGCCAAAAGGGAAAGCAGGTTATTGGTTGCGGCAGATGGATACATAGGGCAAATTTGGAAATACTTCATGAAGGAGGTGACATTTTCATGGGGCTTTAAAGTGTGGTTGGTGGGGAGGCTACTGGTGGCACAGTGGACTAAGAGATCTAGAGACAGGAGTTCCTGTGTTTAAAAGTGACCTCAGACATTTTCTAGATGTGTAACCTTAGGTAAGGCACTTAACCCCCATGGTCTAGCTCCAACAGCCTTATTGCTTTTACTCAATATTAAGACAGAAGGTAAGAGTTTAAAAAGTTTTTTTTTTTTTAAATTTGGTTAGGGATTCCATTGACAGAAAAGGGAAGGCAAGATATTTTAGGCAAAGGGAACAATAGAAGGACAAAGTTTGGAAAGCTCAGAGAAAATTTAGGAGACAGCAAGTAGAGCGCTATCAGAATATTTATAGCTGAAAGTTGCAGAGTCTTCATTTAAACTTAGCCCATAGGTTCATAAATTTAGAGCTAGAAGGTCCCTTAGGAGTTATCCTAGACCCTTCATTAAATGAAGTGACTTGTCCAAAGTCATACTTGTAAGTATCTGAGCTGAGATTTGAACCCAGAATTTCCTGACTACAAGTCTAACATTATATTCACCACACCATGTTGCTTTTTCATAACCTCCAGCTCTCTTGATTCCATATTCAGTGTTCTTTTCCTGCTATTTTAGGACATAAAATGACTAGCGTTACAATGCTGGAAAGCATGGTGGTGCCATATTGTGGAGAGATGTGAGGTTGTTTTTTTTTGCCTTGAATTCAAGCAAAGGAATTAGAATTTTGCTCAGGAACTGGGATATTACTGGAATTCTATAAATGGTGGGAAGTATTAAAAAGAATTACAAATAAAGATGCTTATTTTGGCAGTATTATGAAGGATGGACTGGATGAGAGAGTCACTGGAGATAACTCTATTAGTAGATTATGATAACTCATATCTATTATATGACTCTATGATCTATAACTCTTATGACTTTTAACTCTATTATCAGACCCCAGATGGGTAGTGTTGTGGACTTGGGCTAACAGAGGAAAGAAGATAGATATGAAAAGTAGATCCTAGAAGACTTGATAACTAATTAGTAATGAGAGGTAAGGGATAAGGAAGGTCTCTCTCAAGATCTCAAGGATAATGTCAAAGTAGACTGGGTAAATGGTTGGGCACAGGCATCATCAAGTCAGAGAAGGTTTGAGGAAAAAGACAATAGGTTTGATTTTGGAGGTGTCAGTGGGGCATTCAGGTGATGTCATATAAGCAGTTAGTGAAGTTTTAGGAAGTTTGAGGCTAGAAATAGACATTTGGAGTTCATCTTCATATGGGTAGTAGTTTAAGCTGTAGAGACAGTATATATAGAGAGAAGAGCTCCAAAGGCTGCATCACAGAGATTGCCCAAGATTTTGTAACTTTCTCTTCAGATGTTCAATGGCAATGGAAGGACAGGCCTTTTGTTTGTTTGAAAGGCCTCCAATTCATCAGAGTTTTGAGGGTGTGTGTCTATCCCAGGCATGTGAAGACTTTTTCCAATGGAAGGGGTGGATGAGAACAATTTATTCCAATGGTCATGAAGGCTGCTGAAGCAGGTACTGTGGAGCTCTTAGGCTTGTTAGACATTGATGAAGCCAAGCTCATCCACTGCATCTCAAGCCATTGTTAGTTGTCTTGACTTTTGTCTTGTCACTGGACTAGGATGACTCTGGAAGAGAGAAAAGTCAGCAACTTTTTCTCATTAAATCCAATTTATGCATGAATCAAAAAATATCACCCTAATGTCATTTTGGTCCACTTCCAGTATGAAGGACAACAACCAACCAGCTCTGAAATGGGAGTCCAATTGTATGCAGGTTTTACCTAGTAATGAAACATCAGGAGTGGTGGAAAGTCCTAGCATCATCAGAGGATCATAGCATTAAAGTTGGAGGGAATCTAGTCAACTCAAGTAAGTCACTTTACAGTTTAGGAAATTGGGGCTTAGACAGATTAAGCACTATAGTTAGGGTTCTAAGCTGACTCCTCTGATTTTACCTCCAATGTTTTTTGCATTTTATCTTGAAACCTTGGGCTGGGGAACAAGGGTTTGTGAAGAAGTTGCGAAAGTGAACATTGAAACACTTTGGGTTCAAAGTTGAAGATGCTAAAATTATTAAGAATTATTAAGAAATGACCAAAAAATAAGTAGATGATAACCACTGGAATGAGGAGAGAGCAGTATAAAAGGTTTACATGAATTTAGAAAGAGGAAAGCTTATTTGAATATTTGTTGTTTTAGAGAGAAGAGAAGGCTGGCTGGTGGTCAAACTCACTCCCCCTCTCAATCAGAAAAGAGATTAGGAAAGAAAAATGCCCCTATTTCAGTGCATTGTATTTGGGGCCAATTTAGGTAGGGTGAGATGTACCCTGCTCCTTGGTTTGGATCAGGACTAGAAACACGTTGCTGCATACTGTGATCTTCTCTGCTCTATCAGGAAGGCAGATATTGCATGTGACTGAATGAGTCATGCCCAGTCACAATAGTCAATAGACTTATTAATGCCCAGAAGTGATAGCCCCAAATCAGTATAGAATTCTCTCTTTCTTCTTTGGGGAAAATTCATCAAATAATTAATATAAAACTTGAAATAAATTAACAGAGCTCTTCCCCCCTAAATTAAAGATTTCTCTCTCCTAATCACTGGTATCTCTGTCTTAAACTAGAAAGGAAACTTGTAGCCTATTTCTTTCCATGTAGCTGAAACAATCAGAACTCTTTACCACCCGGTTGCAACCCTCTGAAAGCAACCAGAATATGTGCTCAAGGAAATGCTCACATCAGGGTCAACAATTGATGCATTATGTGAAAACAAAACAAGATCAGAATAATAAGACCATTAGAATATAACAAAAAAAACCCAACCCAAATCATAATGAACTTTAAAATAACCTTTATTTTGTGGGGGAATGGGGAATTTAGGAGAAAAATTCTGTGGTTTCCTCTCTGTTCTAACAGAGGGACAGATGTCTGTTAGCAAACACACAGTGGTCCTTTTCACTAAGGAGGACACTGAGGCTGACTTCTGTAAATTTCTGTCTTTAGTTCACTGTCCTCAGGGCTCCAGCAATCAAATGACTTTTCAGTTACCCCTTCTCCCACCACTCTGTCCCCTGACCCCAATTCACAAGGCTAAGAAGAAAGGCTGCCCACCACTACATACATACAGACAATATTAAATAACTCTATCTTCTAAGTTTCTCATTAGATTTTAAACTCCTTGAGGGCAGAGACTGTCTTTTGCCTGGCACATAAGTGCTAGAGATGCCTCTGTTTCCCTTGTCTCAGCACTCTATTTGCTTAAACTTTTTTTCCTGGAGATGCATAATTTTATATTGTCAAAATGGTGCAATAGTTCATTGAGACCTCATTGACCAGGATGTTTGGCTATCACTCAAATACTTCTCCAGCCTATTGAGAATTAATCTAAACCTTGCCAAATGCCAATTGCAAAAGGATGGAGATCTAGAAATGGAATGGTTTATAACATTAGGGAACAAAGGGAAAAGTGGTCTTCTCTGAATGTTTCGAAATCTGCATTCCTAAAATCATGAGCAGCTGGGTGGTGCACTGGCTAAAGCACTGGGTTTGGAATCAGGAAATGTTATCTTCCTGAGTTCAAATCTAGCCTCAGACACTTGCTAACTTAACAAGGCACTTGACCTTGTTTGCCTCAGTTTCTTAATTTGTAAAGTGAGCTGGAGGAGGGAATGGTAAAACAGTCCAGTATCTCTGTCAAAAAAATGAATGGGGTTATGAAGAGTCAGACACTACTGAAATAACTGAACAACAACATTCCAAAAGTCTAGGATCATAGCAAAGTCCTAAATGATGGGATTACTTTCTTCTATGGTTCTTCTTCCTGTTTGTTGATCTGAAGTAATCCAGGGTGGGTAGCTCTATTTGTTATTTCTTCTTTCTTTAAAAAAATTAAAATTTTCTTTTCTAGATTACATGTTGATACAGCTTAATACTTGTTTTCTGACAATTTACAATCCATGTTCTTTTATTCCCTTATATCCCTTCCATCTCCCCATTATTATATGGCTTTTACATGTATTTTCATACAATACATCTTTCCACGTTTAACATGTGATGAAAGAAGACATATTTCTCTTACATTGGAGAAAAATTCATAAAAGAAATAAAGTGAAGAATGGCATGCTTCAATCTGTATTCAGATGCTGTCAGTTCCTTATATGGCAGTGGATGGCCTTTTTTTGTCATGAGTTCCTTGGAGTTATCCTGGATTCTTGCATTGCTGACAATCATTAAGTCACTTGCACTTGATCATCATATATTATTACCTTGTATATAGTTAACAGTAATGTATGATTACTGTTAACTATATACAATGTTTTCCTGGTTCTCTTCACTTCACTTTGCATCTTTTCATATGTTTTTTTAAGGTTTTTTGTGATAGTTTTATTCATTTCTTATGGCACAATAGCAGTATTCCATTATAATCATCTGCCACAACTTGTTCAGTCATTCCCCCAACTGATGAACATCTCTTCAGTTTCCAGTTCTTTGCCACTACAAAAAGAGCTGCTACAAATATTTCTTGCACAAGTAGGTCTTTTCCCCCTATCTTTGATCTATTTAGGATACAGTACTGGTATTGCCTGGTAAAAGGGTATGTATGGTTTTATCGTCTTTTGGATATGATTCCAAACTGTTCTTCCCTCATGAGGAATGTGCCTCTCTCCCTCTTCCCTACTCTATGAATAATCTAGTCAAACAGTATGGCATTAAGTATGGCAGTTTACATTCAAATAGTTCTAGCTTTTCAATGAAAATAATTTACCATTTTAAATGTAAAGGCATAGTTCTATAATTTATTAACTATGATCATTTTAGTGTGAGATAATGAGAATATTTGAATTTTTTAAAAAATTCAGCCTTCATTGATGATGCCCCTTCCTGAGCACTCCTCCTGACTGCTTTGTCATGGTGTCATTCATCACATCTCCCCATTATTATATTCTTTAACTGGGTTCTGGAGTTGCCTCACAAGCCCCTGGCTGACTTTATGAAAGGGTCGGAAGCGTGGGCCATGATAAACAAGCTCTATGTGAAGAGAAAGGGAATACATCTCCTCCTGAAAACTCTCTTAGACCTCAGGTCTGCTTTTCTTCCAGTTAAAAACCTTTCTTACTTCAAAGGAAGACAGCAATATTTCACCAAACCCCAACCATGCCAAGAAGAAGCCTTATAGTATGGTACATCATAATACTCTGTTAGTGGGTTTTCTAGTGTGGAAAGTGACAAAAGAACTAACCCTTGGTCATTGTTAGTGACTAAGGCTCCTTGTTAGTGACAAGCTCCTTGAGGAAGGGACTGTCTTAACTTAATGAATTTTTATTGATTGGTTGATTGATTAATATAGAGAAGGTAGAGTTTAGTGGTAGGTGACTAAATTCTAGGTTTAGTTGTAGGATTTATCTTTTAAAAATATTGAGAAGCTGAACATGGAAATGTAGAAGGAAGCAATCAGGATAGTGAAGGCACTAGATATCAAGCTATGGGAGAACTGGTTCCTTCTTTTAGGGGTGAGAAGCCAGGACCACTAAGAACAAGGATTAAGGGAATGAAGTAGGAATATTTGCTGCTAGAAAATATCTAGAGCCTCATCTGGAAGTTTATTCCCATATCTTTCCATCCATTCAAGATGAACATCGCCAAAAAACCAACTAGTTTGTTGATTATATGCCAGCACTCCAGGGGCTTTTGCTTAATCCCATTTGGCTTGCCCATCACTTGGATCCATTTATACTGCACTGGGCCATGAAATAAGTCTTAAGGATGTTTTTTTTTGAAGTTGGTGAAAAATGTATTTCTTTAATTTTTAATATAAAACAAAGTGCTACACTTGGGTCAGTCTCTCCCTTACTGGTAAATGACTTCCTTACGTACAGGAGAGACTTGCATCTGGGTGAAAAAATCAAAATGCCATTTAAATAAACCCAGTGATCCAAAGGGTTGCTGAGAATATGCTAAAATGTTGCTTGAGTATTGGACTATCCAAAAGACACAATTCTATTCATAATGTAGTATTCCATCTTCAACTCATTCCTACCTCTAATTCTCACAAGGTTACGAACCTCCTGTTAGCCCACTTTATTGAAATTATGGGACCTCTTTAATTTTCTGAGTTATAACTTTAAAGGTAATGGATAGTTAGTTTTGTTTTTATTGTTCAATTACCTCAGTCATGTCTGACTCTTCATAACCCCATCTGAGGCTTTCTTGGCAAAGATACTATAGTGTTTTTGTCATTTCCTTCTCCAGATTATTTTACAGATGAGAAAACGGAGGCAAACAGGATTAAGTGACTTGCCGAGGGTCACCCTGACAGCATTTGTCTGAGCCTAGATTTGAACTCATGAAAATGAGTCTTCTTGATGCCAGGTTCTTCACTCCATCCACTAAACTACCTTCCCATTCAAATAGTTGTTTATAGAATAAGTCTATTGAGCCCAGGGTTGTAAATGCAGAGCTATAGCTTTCTCTCTCTTATTCCTGAGAGATAAGAAGAATGCCCTGCTGATGATTGAGACATCAATTAACCCCTTTACATTTTCCAAACCATATGTCCATGAGGTTCATCTCTGTTGATTATTCAGAATATAAAATTTGCCCATATGGTGGAGAGATTGCTAATATCAAGGAGCAATTAAAAAACTAGTGGGGTAGCAACTGATTCTCCTCTTTATTAAATTCCTCTTGCAGTAGTCTAGAGGCAATGCTGTTCTAGTGAATGTTTAACAATAGGCCCTTTTGGAGAAAAAATGTAAGCTCAACACCCTTTTAAGCTTATCTGTATTGACATTTTCTCCATTGCTTTTTTAAGTCAAAATCATGAACAAAAAATAAAGCCTTGATTGTACCTTTGATGATTTCTGAGATGCAAATGCTGAATTTTCACACTGAAAACTTAATAATCATCACTTACAAACTGAGAAAAGCTTGATTTACTATATCCCTGTTGGAGACATCTGGAACCCTGAACTCAATTTTACTGAATAGATCTGGGACTTTTACTTATGGATATCTGAATGTAGTTGAGATGGTTCCTGCATGGGGAAAATGCATAGGTCCACATCCATTCAAAATTAGGGTTATGTTATCATACCTTAGCTTCTCAAACACAAACATGTGAGTTGTCCCTTGCACCATTTATTATCTGCCACAGTCTGCCTTAGAAATGAAAGGACTGTTTTCCTACTTCACTAGACCTTCCCAGAAAGTTCTACTTTCATGTTCAGGTGTCATTTTCCAGTGGAGGGATGTTCCATATTTCTTATCAGTTTATAGGCAAGGTAGTAACCCTGATAACCCTGATAACCCAGACTCAATCAGGATCCTTCCCCAAATCCTAAATTATCTTGATTGGAGAAGACATACATAGCAAGAGAGTTCCTCTCTCCTTTCCTACCACATCCCACCTTCCTATGTGATTTCTTCTGAACTGTTCTCTTTTCCGGGAATTCCTGACTTGTTCCCAGCTGGGTTTGTTTCTTCTACCCAAACTGGTTCCTCCTACAAGGGTTTTACCTGCAGTGCCAAGGCAGGTGGTTAGTTTCACCACACCTGAGACAAGGAATGTGCCAGGCCTCATTCTCCTGCAAACTGGGTGACTGAGGTCTCTGGCCAGCTCCCAGCTGTGTCAGGTCCAAGTAATCTCATTCTTTTCTTTCCTGACTCCTGAACTCACCAACAAAGCTGTAATCTTTCAAATTTTTCTCCAGGCTGTGGCTTAGCTGGACCCTCCTATCTATTTGGCTCTGCTAAATCTGGCATCCCATGTTTACTATTAAATGTTTCTGAAGATTATGCTTTAATTTCTCTCTGGAAACCTCAATCAGGAATGATGCCCAAACCTATCAATCTAAGGAATGTATCACCTGGTTTCTTTAACCCCCAGCCTTCATGTTTCAATCCCTTCTTGCTTTGTAAGCAATCACCAAGACCACAGCTTTGAATCATGAGTAATTCTCCAGCAAAGGACCCGTCCTCTCCTTTGGTTGTCCTGCCCAATTTTGTCCACATTTCTTAGATTCTCAATGACAAAATCTACTTGTATCTCATCAATGACAAAAGAGCAGAGCTGAGCCTTAGAGGACCCAAGATGTCATAGTCTTCATCCTCTATTTTAAGAAGGGCAGGGAAACCAGAGCAAGTCCTTAGGGAAAGTCAGCAGCTGTATTTGTCAGAACTCTTCTTGGATATGGTCTTCGTCCACCTTAGATGCAGCATGGCATTTGGTCTCAGACACAGGTATATACAGCTGAGGGACCACAGACCATGCCTGGTTAGTTTCCACAACCGATTAATAGCCAGGACTACAGAGAGCAAACATTGAAGAAGACAGGAAGGAACACCAAGTTTCCCCCATCACTTCCCTAACACTCCCAGTGTTATACTATGACCCTCACAATAGATTGGATAGCTAGACAATTGTATTCAGCACTTATGAATGTGCAGACCTTGCTGCTTTATTTTCTCTTTGACCAAAGTGTGGTCAGAAACTTTGGAGCTCAGCTCTGGTGAATGGCTTCCAACCATTCTCAGCCTTTGGCTAACTCCCTTTATTGACATAGATAAAAAACACTACAGGTCTCAGCAGATGGCTTCATGAGTTACTGTAGCCAAAAACATTCATCACTTGATGACCCACCTTCTGGTGCCAAACCTTTCTAAATCCTGAAAGACAGGTCCTTGGACAACAGCTGCCAACTGAGCTCATACCTCAATCAACCAACCAATCAACAAATATTTATTGAGGGCTTACCGAATGTGATCATTGGGAATACAAAGGCAAAAATGAAGTAGTCCCTCCTCTTAAAGAGCTTAATTCTGAGTAGCAAAGTTAGCCTATACACATATATGTATTTATTAAATATGTACAAAATCAAAACAAGGTATTAGGGGATGGGGACAAGTAATAGAGTGTTGGGAGATCAGGAAAAGCCTCATGTAGAAGGTGGCAACTATACCGAGTGGAAAAAAGGAATTCTAAGGGGTGGTGAGGAGAGAATGCTTTCCAAGTATGGTGGATCGTAAGAACCAACACAGGAAGACAGGGAATGGGATGTTGTATGTGGGGAACAGCAAAAAGATCTGTGTAGCTGGTCCATATTGTTTAAGAAAAGGAATAATGCCTAGTGAGGTTGGAAAAATTATAGGAGTCCATATTGTGTACGACTTTAAATATACCTCCCCTCCCAATAAAGGATTTATACTGATCCTAGCATCAGTAGAGCACCATTGGAGTATCTCAAGTAAAGGAGTGACATAGCCAGAACAATGCTATACAAAATCATTTTGGAAGCTATTGCATAGAAAGAATGAATTTGATTGGGGGGGAGCAAGGAATGAGACTTGAGACAGGGAGACCAATTAGGAGCAAATACATTAGTCTAGGTGAGAGCTGACAAGAGTCTAAAATAGAGTCATGACTTTGTGAGTGAAGAGAAGAAGACATATTTTTGAAGTAGAAATAATAAGATATGGCCATTTTTTGTAATGTGAAGGAGAGTGAGAAGTCATGAATAACACTGAGGTTGTAAATCTATGTAGCTAAAAAGACAGTTACAAATAAAACTAGATCTAAACAATTGGAAAAAACATTGATTGCTCATGGGTAGGATGAGCTAAAATAATAAAAATGACAATCTTACCCAAATTAATTTACTTATTTAGTGCCATACCCATTGAACTATCAAAAAACTTTTTTACGGTATTAGAAAAAACCATAACAAAGTTCATTTGGAAGAACAAAAGATCAAGGATATTCAGGGAAGTCATGAAAAAAAAATGCGAAGGAGGTCTTGTAGTCCCAGATCTCAAACTATACTATAAAGCAGTGGTCATCAAAACAATTTGGTACTGGCTAAGAAACAGAAAGGAGGATCAGTGGAATAGACTTGAGGTAGGTGACCTCAGCAAGACAGTCTATGATAAGCCCAAAGATCCCAGCTTTTGGGACCAAAATCCACTATTTGATAAAAACTTCTGGGAAAATTGGAAGACAGTATGGGAGAGATTAGGTTTGGTTCAACATCTTACACCCTACACCAAGACAAACTCAGAATGGGTGAATGACTTGAACATAAAGAAGGAAATTATAAGTAAATTAGGTGAACACAGAGTAGTATACATGTCAGATCTTTGGGAAAGAAAGACTTTAAAACCAAGAAAGAGCTAGGAAAAAATCACAAAATGCAAAATAAATAATTTTAGATTACATCAAATTAAAAAGCTTTTGTACAAACAAAACCAATGCAACCAAAATTAGAAGGGAAGCAACAAATTGGGAAACAATCTTCATAACAAAAACCTCTGACAAAGGTCTAATTACTCAAATTTATAAAGAGCTAAATCAATTGTACAAAAAAAATCAAGCCACTCTCCAATTGATAAATGGGCAAGGGACATGAATAGGCAATTTTCAGTTAAAGAAATCAAAACTATTTTTTAAATTTTAAACATTATTTTATTTGGTCATTTCCAAACATTATTCACTGGAAACAAAGATCATTTTCTTTTCCTCCCCACCCCCCCTCCCACCAACTTTCCCTCTCCCATAGCTGATGCACGATTCCACTGGTTATCACATGTGCTTTGACTCGAACCCATTTCCCTGTTGTTGGTATTTGCATTAAGAAATCAAAACTATTAATAAGCACATAGAAAAGTGTTCTAAATCTCTTATAATCAGAGAGATGAAAATCAAAACAACTCTGAGGTATCACCTCATACCTAGCAGATTGGCTAACATGACAGCAATGGAAAGCTGGAGGAGATGTGGCAAAGTTGGGACATTAATGCATTGCTGGTGGAGTTGTGAATTGTTCCAACCATTCTGGGGGTCAATTTGGAATTATGCCCAAAGGGTGCTAAAAGACTGTCTGCCCCTTAATCCAGTCATAGCACTGCTGGGTTTGTACCCCAAAGAGATAATAAGGAAAAATACATGTATAAGAATATTCATAGCTGTGCTCTTTGTGGTGGCCAAAAATTGGAAAATGAGGGGCTGCCCTTCAATTGGGGAATGGCTGAACAAATTGTGGTATATGTTGGTGACAGAATACTATTGTGCTCAAAGGAATAATAAAGTGGAAGAATTCCATGGGAACTGGAACAACCTCCAGGAAGTGATGTAGAGTGAAAGGAGAAGAACCAGGAGAACATTATACACAAAGACTGATACACTGTGGTACAATCAAATGTAATGGATTTCTCCATTAGTGGCAATGCAGTGATCCTGAACAACTCAGAGGGATTGATGAGAAAGAACACTATCCACATTCAGAGGAAAAACTGTGGGAGTAGAAACAACGAAGAAAAACAACTGCTTGAATACATGGGTCGAGGGGATATGATTGGGAATGGAGACTCTAAATGAATATCCTAATGCAAACACCAACAACATGGAAATAGGTTCTGATCAAGGACAAATGTAATACCCAGTGGAATTGCGTGTCAGTTATGGGAAGGGTGGGTGGATGGGAGGGAGGGAAATAATATGATTCTTGTAACCAAGGAATAATGCTCTAAATTGACTAAATAAATTAATTTAAAAAATAAGAAGAGAGTGACACTGAAGCCTTCCTAACTTGTTAGGAGCTACCAGGACTTGGTCTTGGCTGGCCTCAGCCTTCAACAAAATGCAGTCTTATCTTTAGATCATGGTGGAGATCTGGAGAAGAGAACTTGTCACATGGCTACTGAATCTTGAAATTTGGGGTGGCACAGTGTCTTAGTGTCTAGTATAAACATTTAACAAATGATTGTTGCTGAATTGTTTTGAAACCATAATCTTATTGCAAGTTCAGTGCTTTCTTTCTATGTAATACAACCTTTTGCTTGTGATAAAAGAGATATGTTAACAAAGATTTATCAAGGGGATACAAGAATGGCAGAAACATGGCTCTTGTCTGCATGGTACTCATATTATAATGAAGCAAACAATACACAAAAACTTGTACCCATCTAGTTTTATGTCTACTGTGGAAAAGGGGAAATTAATTTCAGAGGGAAAGTAATTTCAGTGTGGAGGGGTATGGGTAATGAGACAATTGTTAAAGGCTTCTGAGAGAATATGGGGTTTTGGCTGAGTCTTGAAAGAAGCCAAGAGGTGAAAATAAAGAGGTAAAACAGACAAGGACAATTCGTGGAGTCTGAGATGGAGTAGCCTATGTGAAGAGCAGCAAGAAGGTGAGCATTTTTGGATCATAGAGTTTGTGAAAGGGAGAAAAGTTTAAGAAGAATAGAAAGGTAGCAATGTACCAGGTTGTGAAAGGCTTAAATGCTAACTAGTATTTCAAATTTGATCCTCAAGGCAATAGAGTGTCAGTGGAGTTTGTTGAGCAAGGAGTGACATGGTCAGACATGTGCCTTACAAAATCACTGACAGATGCATAATGAATGAATTAGAGGAGGGAGTCAATGTGATTTTTGACTTATCTTCAGTTTTCCTTGATTCAGTTTGATATGCCAGGTGAGAATGCATTGAAGGATTTTGGAATGTTTAGCTAAGACTAGAGAAAATTTCATGGGGAAAGAGATAGCTCTCCTCAAATATTTAAAGTCTGTTATTTGAAAGGATTAGACTTGTTCTGCTTAAACTTGACAAGGTAAACCAGGAACTCCCTGTAGATAGAAGCATCAAGTTTAAGTTTGATGTAAGGGAGAAAAGGTCCTAAAAATGAATAATATGAAAGTGGAATGAGCTGCTTCAGGAAGTACTGGGCACCCCTTAATGTAGGACTTAAAGCAAAGGCTGATTTGTTCCTTTTCAGATGTTGTAAATTCATTTTCTGAGATGGGTTGGATTAGGTGGCTACTTGGTAGTCCTTTTTAACTCTGACATCCTGTGGATGGATGAGGTGGGACCTGAGCCCAGTCTGGAAGTAAGATAAGGATTCTGAGAAGTGATCATGAAGAGGGAGTGCATTCCTAGGACTGGAGAGACTGTGCAAATTCATGGAGGCAGGAGATGGAATGTTAAAGTTTGGGTGAACAACTAGTGGTCCAGTTTGGCTGAGTATAAGGTGATGAAGGCAAAATAAAGCAGAATAAGGTTGGCAAGGTAGGTTTGTTCAAAGTCTTAAATGCAGGCTGAAATGATTCTATTTTTAGTCTGGGATCACAGATCCAGAGCAAGAAGGGACCAACCTAATCATTTTATGGATGAGGAAAATGGGGCCAGCCTGACCATTTTCTCCCAGCTAGTGTCAGCTTTTCTGTCCTTCTATTTTAATGATCCTGCTTGCACACTAAATTGCATGACGCCTTGGCCTTCCTCCTGAACACAATCTTTCTTCCCCATCTTGATACAGCCACCCACCCTTTCTGTAGCCCCTGTGTTCCAGAAAAACATTCCTGTGGCACCAGTTCTCTAGTTGGGTAATATTTCAAATCTCTTCTGAAAAATATTTCTTCTTTCCCTTGCTTCTTGTCCAAATTGATCTCTCTTACTGCCATTATTTTGAAAGAGTGCAATTTTAAAGTTGTGATTTAAATATCACAAAGGAGCTTGGCCAGTCACTGATACTCACAGCATTCTTCTTGAATTTTGTTTGTCCCAGAAGGGATTGTGCACATTTTACCCATGCCCTTTTTCTTTTGTCTCTTTGGTGCTATATTATACCCATTTTTGAGGTTTCCAGCAGCAAACCTCATAGCTGAGGTTACATGCAAACTTCTGTCATGGCTTCTTGATTCCCTCACTCCTATCTTTGCTTTAAAATAAAAGGCTGTTTAGGGCTTGAATTTTCCATGCATGGTCCCTGCCTAGTGGAAATGTATGGCTTGGAAAGTCTGAATGCGCCATTTTTCAGCCAGGAGTGGAAAAGCCACTTTTCCACACTTAAAAAGGCAGTTTGAAATGTGTCTTTGACACATTGATAATGCAAAGTCTCTTTTTCTTGTCATTATGAAAGAAGAATCTCTCATGTGACAGGGTAGAGGAGGGTGATCATGTAAGCAATTAAATTTTTATAATCTCATAGCATCATGAATTTGGAACTAGACAGAAGTGACCTTAAAATGATCTTGTCCAATATCTACATCCCATAGATGAGAAGTTAAATGATTTGTGTAAGGTCACCAGTTTAGTAAAATTTGAACTCAGATCCTTTTATTCTATACTCCAACTTTCTTTCCTCTATACATTTCTACCTCAGAAATTAATGTTCTTTTCCCTTTAACTTGAATTATTTTGATATTTTGAACCATGTAGAATACTCAATGCATTCATTCATTAATTCATTCATGCATCCATTTATTCATTCAAACATACATACTACAAGCAATTATTAAATACCAGCTGTGTGCAATGTACTATGATAAATCCTAGCGATACAAATAAAAAGCACATTAATACATAGAAGCAGCTAGCATAATGTAGGCTTGGAGTCAGGAAAAGCTGAGTTCAAATTCAGCCTCTGGCACTGAACTGATTCTATGACTATGAGTCTAACAACTATATTCCTCAGGCAACTTCTTCCTACTAATTCATAGATTTATTACAATATACAACATGGGGGAATGAGTTCCCAGTTTAGTCCTACATTGTCAAAATCATAGAACTTTCCATGCATTTGAAAATTTGTAAGAAAGACTAGGCTATTTATATAGTGATGTAAGTAACACAAGCTGTAGCATCATAGATTTTGGAGATCCTCATGCAATTTCCTCTTTTTCTAGGTCAGGAAACTGAGGTCCAGGGAAGGCTAGACATACCAATAGTCACACAGGAAATTTCAGCTGGGTTTCAACCCAGGTCTCTATTTCCAAATCCAGAGTTTTAGAAGGGTGAGAGACATTAATGGAGGTGTGATAGTATAGTACCAGAGGTTGACAAGAATTAGATAATTTTTTTTTTTTGTGGGGAGAACAGGGAAGATGATGAACTATTGAAGCTATACTTTCTTATTGAATTGAATTTAAATATGTTCTAAAAGGTGGTAAAATAACCATAATCAGAAAAATTAAATCCATTCTACTTTTGTGTCCTTCCTCTACTCTCTTCATTCCCAAGTAACTTTTAGGGATGGCCTTCTCCATCAGAAAAATCTGTCTCGATATATATCCTCAGGGCTTCTAATGAGATTCCTTCTTTCCTGCTGGCACAATTGTGACCTTACACTTAGATGAATAGAATAATGCTGACCCTTTTCGACCCCTTGAGGTGAGCCTAGCAATCCACTAAGGGGTTCTACTGTTCCTCCAATTTGCTCTGTGTATGAGGCTTGAAATACATTCGCCTAATTACAGACATGGGAAGAAAATCTGATTTGCATCAAGAGACCCTATGAAACTGCACATGTAATAAACATACAATGTGAGTTTAATGCCACACTGAGGCTCGGTTTTTCATTTTCAAGCTTTTCAGCATTAATATCATTCTCTTTGGAGTGTTAATCTGGACACAAAACTCTCAAAGACACATTTCCTTAAGAGTGCCCAGTTGTATTTAGGGATAGCTTGTTATGGGTTTTTTTCCCCATTTCCTGCTTTCATAGACAGATGTGCAACCTGTGTAATTACATCCCTCCATTTCATTCATGACAGAATTGAAGGTTTAGTTTTCACTAAGCCTTATCCTTCTGGCAAATGAAGCTCAGTTCTTTGACTTGGCATTCCTGTTCCTTACTTGGATAATCATACCTTGTGTTATGGTTGGAAATTAGAGAGTAGGATAGTTGATTTATATTCTATGAGTTACATATTCCAGTGCCAGCCCAGAAAATCTGACCATGGCAGAAATCTAGTATTTCTACATGGCTTCTCCAGACCATCACAGTCATCCAACACATGGATGGAAGAACACAGCAGCACACATCCTAATTATGGTTACAAGGATAGCTTCACATTTCAAGGAAAAATCTGCATTCCAAACCTGCTCCCTATTTCTTTTTCAACTAAAAGACCAGAAAATTTAAATCAAGAGTCTTAGCTTGGGTGGTGTCTAGAACGGGGGGAGACATCTTCAAAATTAGTAAGAAAAATCAAATGCAGGCTTTGCAGCTTCCACATATGAAGAAATCCTGTTGTGTTATGTCTTGTAACTGACACAATTTGACACTCTTATTCTTTCCATCTCTAGGTTTTAAATAATTGCTTCTTACAGAAAGCCTGTATTTTATGTCCTTCGTGGTTACCAGCAAGCGTTGGCTTTTGAAAGAATCAGAGGAACATATCCTTATGGGAAATTGATGCTTTGGGGAGAACAAATAAGAGGTTTCGTGATCTCTGAAATACGAGGGACCAAATCTGGTCAAAGAACCACATTGCCAATCTCCGATTCATATTCTGTATTCTATCCCTCAATTGAGTTTTCTCAATTCAGTCCTCTGGCAGAGGACTGAAAACAGAAGATGCAGGAGACATCCAGGACTAAGATAAGAGCTTTCTCCCAGATGGCTCCAAGAACAAAAATTTCCCCTTGTCCATTCCAGCCCTCAGCCCCGCTGGAATGCAGCTCTGCTCCAGACCACTATCTAAGATGTCAGCACCAGGTGCACGGGTTACAAAGGATATGGGCCATAGCATGGTTGGGAACAAGAACAAAATAAAGCCTTTCAGACCAGTGGTTTGTTTTTATTATTATTATTTTGAATTTTATTTCTTAGGGTGGGAGGGGGGAGTGTCTTAAAAGAAAGACTTCAAACACTGGGGGCTTTCAAACTAGCCACCTTAAACAGTGCTGTCACCTCCCCATGGAGACTGCACCAAGGGAGAGTTTGCTCAAACATGTGCAGATGTCTGATAACTGCAGCCCCTTCACCTCCCAGTGCAACAAATAGTTGGCAAGACCCTACAGGTCCCTGCCGATCTTCCTTTTATTTGTCAGGGTTTAATAAAAAGTGTTCACCTCAGGTTAATGTTTTCTTTTTCTTTTTCTTTCTTTGGAATTACTTCTTAAGCATTCATCACCCTTGGAAAAGGAAGCTGTAAGTGCTTTGACAAACAGATTAGAAAGTCATCCAAAGTCACGGAAATCTCTCCTGTTCCCTTCTCTTGCTGAATGGCAAGCCGTATGGTTTTCTATAGCCAGAGTCCACAGGAGTCTTAGCCTCTCCATAGTCTCTTAGATCAGAGACCTGTGAGTAGGGTCATTCTACCTTATTCATTACTACATTATTCAGACTGCTCCTTCTTTTATCTTGCAATGGACTTTCCCTCAATTTGAAGCCAAATGATCTCGGGGTCTATTTTTTCTCTCTAAGGTCATGTTCAGCTCTAATAACTAGTGATTTTGTGATTTTATGCACCCCCCATTCACTTAACCCTTTCATGCACCCTCTTTGGTTTTACACATCGAATTGGGAGTTGTATTATTTAACCCTTTAGAATTTTTCTGAGGAGAAAAGAGAAAAGTAATTGTTAAACATGTTGGTAAGAATATGATAATAACTCACTTATATAAAGCACTAAGGTTTACAAAGTACTTTATAAATATTAATTTATCTTCATGATAAACCTGGGAGGCATGAGCTATTTTTAGCCCATTTTACAAATAAGGAAACTGAGTTAAAAAGACATGAAGTGACTTGTTCAGAATCACACATGTAACAAGAGTCTGAGTTGAACTCAAAGTTTTCCTTATACTAGATATAGTACTAAGTTCACTACTCTGCCTATCTATTAATGATATTTAGGGGCAGGAAAGCCTTCCAGGTGTCCCTCAAAACATTCAAATGTATGTAACATTACTGATGTACAAGGCCAGCTCAGCTCATAATTCTTGACATCGTCATGAATTTATTGTATGCTTTCTATACCTAGAACTGTGTGACTTCAGACCAGTAAAATGATAACTCACAGAGTTGTTAGAAGAGCAGATGAGATAATAGATATAAAGCACTTTAGAAACCACAAAGCATTATATAATGCAATTATAAGCCAAATGAATAATACTGAGCATAAACACAATGGAAGTTGAAAAAAGGATGATATTCTTCCAGGGTAGGGAAAGAACTGATGTGAAATGCATGATCACTGACCACAAGGGTGGAAGGAATTCAATTCACAAAACACTGGTACTAAGAATATTGACCTCTGGAGAATATGGGCAAGTGTTGCTGAGGATGGATGAGAATGGACCAATTGTCATCTGCATCATTGGAGGAAATGCCTGAATCAAGAAGACATATCACAATATGGGCAATGACTTGACACCAGAGTATTTCATTTTGTATGATATTCCCTGCTTTGTCACTCTCCCTCTGCCAAAGGACACCATTCTACTCAGATTCAAAAGTAGCATATATCAAGCCCAAAGCAAGCTCCATAAATGGGAGCCAAGTCAAATGGCACAAAGAGTGCTCTAAATTTTACTTAAATCCATTTGGAGTTAAAGGAAGGCAACAGAGGACACATAATAAGATTACTGGGAGTGGGACCACTTGGGGGTAAGGAGAGAGATGAGAAGAAAAAAACAACAAGTATTTTCTGACTATTTGCTTTTGAAATAAATTATTCTTGCTAGGTTTTGTTTGTTTGTATCCTTCTGTGTTGTAATTGCTATTAGGTCCCTCTAAATTTTGATACTATGGAGCAAATCCCAGAATTTTGGTTACATTGTCTTCCTCATCACAGTGAAGTTGTTTTTTTCTTTTCTTTTTTTTTTTTAACCCTTATCTTCTGTCTTGGAATCAATACTGTACATTGGTTCCAAGGCAGAAGAGTGGTAAGGGCTAGGCAATGGGGGTAAAGTGACTTGCCTAGGGTCACACAGCTAGGAAGTGTTTGAGGCTACATTTGAACCCAGGACCTCCTATATCTAGGCTTGGTTCTCAATCCACCGAGCCACCCAGTTGCTTCCCACCACAGTGAAACATTGAAAATGTATGCCTTGTATTACAGGACTGAACAGATTTGGAAATGTAAGTAGCTTTAGCACATGTTCCAGAGAGGGTTCATTAGAAATACTGGGGAGGATAGGTGGCCCATAAACCCACACTGTAGAATATTCCCAATTTATCTTTGACACTACCAAATGTATCTGTGTTGTTGGCCAGTATGGGATAACAGCAAGAGTAGTAGATATGGAGACACAGGACCTGGGATTGAGGTGCCAGGTATACTAGATAAAACCTGTTTGATCTTAGACAAGTTACCCTTTATCTCCTAAGCCTTAGTTTCCTCAATTGTAAAATTAGGTCAGACTATTTTATTGCTAAGTTTTCTGCAAACTCCAAATTCTATGATCAGCTATTTTCTTTCTATAGTCTCTCCTCCTCTAATCAATATCCCTTTCATCTATAGCACCCCATGCAAATTCCCATGGGACCCTACCTAGGATGTCGTTTTAGGACAATATCCTATAATCTAAATTGACACATCCCTCTTGCTTCATCCCCCAAATAACAATTTATATCTATTTAGTGTTTTAAGCTTTATAAAATAATTTCAAACCCTTTATTCCTTTAGTATCCTCATCCAAGCCAACTCTTATTGAAGGTGATTTTGTCAACTGATTTACATGATATTAATAACTAATAACTATAATAACTATAAAATAACTAATAAACACCTGTGTCTCCTATACTCCAGGAACTGTGCTAGACACTAGTGATACAAGGCAAAACCAAGGAACTCTTTTCCTGTTTATAGCTTTACGAAGGGAGATATGTGTGTGTATAGGTGCCTATGTGATATAATGAGGTTGAAAAGGTGGAGACTAGTTTGCAAAGCAATATCCCTTGCAAAACTAAGGCATTTTTATTTGACCTTATACAGAAAGGGGAAACCATCAGTTCATTGTGTAAAGGAAGTATATGGTTAGACCTAGACTTTATGAAAATCATTTTGGAAACTAAATGTTGCTGATGGATTGGAATGGGGAGAGATCTGAAGAAGGAAAGTCAATTGGGGGGATCTTGAAGTAACCCAAGGGAGAGATGAGGAGGACCTGAATTAGGATAGGTTGTGTGGGCAGCAAGGTGAGAAAGGTTATGGGAATAGAAAGGGCAAGCTTTGGCAAGTTATTGGATACTTTGGGTAAGAGAGAGAGTGAGGAGTTAAGGCTAAGACTAAGGTTTCAAACTTGGAAGAAGTGTTGAGTTCCAAATCACAGAACCTGGAAAATGTTGGTATCCTCCATAAAAATATGAAAGTTTGGAACAGAGGTAGTTTGGGGAGGAAATATGATGAAGTCTGTTTTAGACAATGAGTTTAAGAGTCTATGAGTTAGAGAGTGACCTGTGTAGAGATTATAATTAGAATTTTAAAAACTTAACAACCCTTTCCAGAGGTTTTTGTATTTTGAAAGAGGATACCAGGAAGAAATATGCTAATGTAAAAGAATGAACTCTATAGTAACATTTCAGACATTGTTACAGGAAAATGGGGGAGATATTTGGTAGTAGAGAAAGAACTTTTTCATGGTTTTCAACTTTACTCACTTATTCATTAACTCAATGAAACGGACTGACAGACACGCATGTGTATGTGAACCCCAGAGTAGTTTCCTTATCTTTTTCAAATGACTAAGGCTTGAATTGAGGGAGTATAAAGAGAATGGGTAGTATTAGGGAGAGGCAAAAGGAAATCTCTCTTGCTTGTGTAGCCACTGGAGAAGAAGCAATAGAAGCTGTGGAGCCTTTTTGAGTCCCCTAAATATTTTGGATGACAAACCGTGGCAAATGTGGATCATTTCAATGGCTCAGTTCTGCACTTAGTGGCATCCCCAAAGAAAAAAGAACACCCAAGGAGATGCCAATGGTATCCACAACTTGTAGTGGTGAAGGGCTTGAGAGAATGTATTATGTCTCTGTAAAAAACCACAACCAGAAAAATGGAAAACGAAACTGTTGTTGATAAAAGCAATGGAGTCAAAAGTAGTATCATATAGGGGAGTTACTCTGCCTTGTCATACTGATAAAATCTCAATCATCTACAGTGCTCAAAGGATGTAACAATCTGACTCATTGAACTTTAAGGTGAATTATAATCTAGACATGATTTTGTTTGTACAGAATAAAAGGGAAAAGTATTTGTTAAAAATGCTTACTGTGCACCAAGCACCTTGGGAATACAAACAAAAAAGTCAAACAATCCTTATAATAAAGAAACTCACATTATAAATGAATAAAACAGCATTTAAAGGAAGTTTTAGTTTCATGTCAGTTGAATAGGACAGATAGTACTTAAATTCTGGCAGGCAAAGAAAGCCCTTGCAATGATCCCTATTAAGGAAAATGGCTCTTGACCAATGACATCTAGACAGAGAAAAAGTGGGTCTAAGAGTTGGGGTGGAGTAGAATTGCAGGCTTCCTTTGCAGAAGTGGGGGCGTGGTAAGAGGATAAGCAATATCTGACTGAAAGTAGATATTTGGCAATTGGCACAATTGGCAAAAGGGGCTGGACTTATTGAAAGGGAATATTTCATGGAGACTCATGGTGGTTCTGGTCTCTATTGCTGGCTTTTCATTGGATTGCTGAGATAAATGGAGAAGAAGGTTCAGGAAGCCCCATTTGATTGTTGCTAGTGGTGCTTTCCTTCCTTATTGTTCAAGATCCGCCTAAAATGTATTAGTTCACTTTTTTGCCTTACCAAATGCAGCATCATGGACACAATCTAGGCAGTTGGCATTAGCTGGGAGAAAGCTTCTAAAGATTTTGAGCAAGGGAAGGATCTGGAAGGCTTCTGCCAGATATCCTATCAATGTGGAATTCTTTCTCTATTCCTTTTTAGCTACAATCCAGCCTGAGGAAATCACCTGGGAGATGTGAGCTGTCAAAGCTCCATCACACCAACATTTTAATTAGAACCTTGAGGGTGATTTATTCTACAAGCTCCTGTCTGCTTGGTATTCCTCCTCCCCTATGGCTAACAAATTCAGCATTCTTGTTTCCCTAATCCCTGTCATTTATAGTCATCTCCTTCCTAGGTAAAAATTTCTTTCCCTTGATCCCTTTTCTTGTACTCTCATTCCTATTCACCTTAATCCAACCCCACCTCCTCATTCTCTATCCCCCTTTGCCCACCCCTTCTCTCTGGATCCTTTGCTTTCTCTTTTATTCATTGTCACTTAATACTCTCATTCCACTTTCTGGCAATGAATGAAACCTGGGTTTCCACATTCTTTGCCACCTGTCCCATGATGGCTTCTTCATTTAAGCCTTCTGATTCCAAATGCCAAGATGAAAATCATTGTACTTCTTGGACCCCATTGTTATTTATAGATACTTGCTTTACAATGATCACTCACCAAACACTTCAACTTTGAAATTTATTCCATCATTCTGCCCAGACTTAATTCAATACGTCTCTTTACTAATAAAGGCTTTAGTATATGTGACACCTTTGTTAGACTCTGGGAACACAAAACCAAAGGGAAAAAAGGGACATAAAGAAATATAAATCAATTTGAAGGGGAATGAAAGTGATCACAGAAGACTTCATGGAAGAAGTGACTGAGCTAAGTCTTAAAGAAATAATAATGCTGAAAAATGAATTGAAGGATGTAGCTTATTCTGGGTTGGTGTAAATGTGCAGAGGCAGTAGATGGGGTACTGAGTTTGAGGAAGATCTAGTAGTTCATTTTGGATGGACTATGGAATACATGAAAGGAGTTAACATGAAGTGAGACTGGGAAAATAGGTTGGAACTAGATAGTGTATGGCTTTAAAGGCCAGACTGAGGTGCCTGCATTTAGACTTGAAAGCAATAGGAAATTCATGAGAGCCAAAGAAAGAAGGCTCTTAAAGTTGATGATGTTCAATAAAACTCTCTTGCTGCTTGGTCAACTTGCTTGTTTTATGCTTCCCAAAGATGATAACAGAAACATCATGGTAGCTGGATGGAAAATGGAATGGGGAGACTGGGAGAAGAGATATCAGTTTCAATAATCCAGGTAATCCTCATCACTGTCTCCAACCTCCAGCACACTCTCCTTCATTCTTCATTGTCTCCCACCCTTGATTTAGTTTTCTCTGCTCTCTAGCCTTTGTGACTATTTTTCTGTTGATTGCTGTCTCAAGTTCCTCCACTCCTCCCATTGGCTCATTCCTCCTAATTTTCCTTCACCTTCTTCATAACTTCTCTGTTTTCCCATGCATTACTCATGCTCTGATTTCATTGCCTTTCTCTTATAGTCTTGACCCTATAGTTAAACCTTTAATAGTGCACTCTCCCAGGGCAGCAAGGTGGCTCGGTGGATAGAAAGCCAGTCCTAGAGATGGAAGGTCTTAGGTCCAGATCTGGCCTTAAACTTCCTTGCTATGTGAACCTGGGTAATTCACTTAACCCAAATTGCCTAGCTTTACAGCTCTTCTGCCTCAGAACCAGTACTAAGTACTAATTCTAAGATGGGATTTAAGTATTAAAAAAATAATGCACGGTCCCTTACGCTTTCATATGTCCTTAGGTTAGCTGCTTTGCAAATGCCCATCTCTAGGTCACCACTATATTTTTAGAAAGTATTCTCATTTTGAAGATACGGAGAAAAAGGATGATATACTAAACTGAGAATCTTAATTATATACATGGTTTATTAAAAGAAAACACCAAACATGTTAGTGTGTATCTCCTATCTCATTAGGTTCTCTTCTAGATATTTTAAATAATTAAATGCTGACAATTTTCTTCTTTTTTGAATTGATTTAATTTTAATTTCAATTCCTCCCTAAAATATTCTCCTCCAAATAAAAGCCCTCTATTATAATAAAAGAAGGTATAGTCATGAAAAACGAATGTACATATTGGTCCCATCTGAAAATGTGTATCTCATTTTGTAGCTTTTAGTTAGTTACTCCTCTAATAGAAAGTGGGAAGCATGCTTCATATGGAAAGTAGTTTGTATGATACAGACCTTAGTTACTATTGCTGTCATTAATAGTCTTTTTAGGGGCATTCTTCGTCACTTCATTAGTAAGTTCTTAAGTATTTCAAAATTGTTTTCCATAACAATATTGTAGAAATCACCATCAATGGATATTTTTCTCTGCATCTACTCACTTTGCAACTCAGAATGGTTTTATTAAGCCCTTTGTCTAGTTGATAAAGGTATTTCTTTACCTGCCTTCTGCTTTGTGTGTGTGTGTGTGTGTGTGTGACCTCTTAGCTTTAGATTTGTATCCTTTTGGAGATTGTTATGGCATATAGTGTGAGATGTTTTGTTGAAATCTAATTTCTACTAGACTGGTTTCCAGTTTTTCCAGCACTTTTAGCTGAAAGTTGAATCCTTATCTAAGAAGGTGGTGTCTGGGTTCATTGAACACCATATTATGTTTAATTCTAGTTCTTAGGTATCTAATCTATTCCATTGACCAACTTTCTTTTTAAAAAATATCAGTGCCAAATAATTTTGATGATTATTGTTGTGTAGTTTGATATCTGATAATACAAGACCCTTTTCCTTTCCATTTTTTCATTATCTCCTTGATTTTTAACCTTTTCTTCTTCCAGATGAATTTATTTTTATGATTTTTTCTAATTCTATAAATTAATTATTTGATAGCTTGTTATGGCAGAATACCTATAAATTCCTTTAGTTAGTATTATCATTTTTATTATGTTAATCTAATCCAAGCATGAGCAATAGCTTTCTATCTATGTCTGTAAAGAGTGTTTTGCATTTATAGTCAAATAAATTCCTGTGTGTTTCTCCCCTCTGGGAAGAAAGGAAGTCATAGTAGAATTTTAACATAAGATCTCTAAGCAAAATAACATTTATTAATAAGGGCATTCTACCTGTCAATTAAAATTTTCTCAGAAGGAAACAAGCATTTTATAGCACCTATCATGTGCCAGGTACTGTGTTAAATGCTTTACAACTGTGACCTTAATTGGGGCAGGTGGGTGACTTAGTAGATAGATATCTAGACCTAGGGGTGGGAGGTCCTGGATTCAAATCAGACTTCACATACGACCTAGCTGTGTGACCCTGAGCAAGTCACTTAACTCCAAATTGCCTAGCCCTTATTGCTCTTCTATCTTGGAACCAATACTCTGAATCAATTCTAAGACAGAAGGTAAGCATGAGGCTTTTTTTTTAAACCAAAAAAGCCCCTCAGATATTATCTCTTTTGGTACTGACAACCACACTTGGAGGTAAATACTATTATTATACTCGTTTTATTGTTGAATAAAATAGTCAAGACAGAGGTGAAATGACTTGCCCTGAGTCACAGAGCTAAAAGTGTTTGAAACTAGATTTGAACTTAGGTCTTCCTGACTTTAGAACTATCACTCTATCCACACTGTACTACCTAGCTACCTCTGTAAGATATTTATCTAGCAATTATTTTTAATGCATTTCATTTTCTTTTTCTACCTACTGAGTTTTGTGGGCAATATTATAAGATAGCTGATTTTTTTGGTGTCTCTATTTTATGTCCTGATATATTACTTGTTATTAATTGTTCCAATACATTTTAAATTTAATCTTTCAGATTCTCTGAGTTTACCATTATAACATAGGCAAAAAACAAAAAAACAAAAAACATGTTTTCTCCCTGTCTTTGCTTATTCTAGCAATTTATTTTTTATCATTGATAGAACTAAATCAAATAATAGAAGTGGTAATGGACATTTCAACTTTACCTATACTTATTTTCAAAGATCTATACTGCTTCTCTGTGGTTTGTCTTTCACAAGAGTTTTATAGATCTCTATTTTTGCCAATTTTGCAAATAATTTACATAATATTGGAATTGGTAGGATTTTTTTAACGTTTAACAGAATTCACTTGATAAACCGACCTAATTTTGTGTTTTTTCCCCTTCAGAAAGTTCTTTTATAGCTTATTCAATTTATTTTTCTTAAATTCGATTATTTAAAATATACATTTATTGTTCTATTAATTTGAGTATTTTTATAATTTTTATAAATATCCACTTCATTTAACTCATTAGGTTTTTTGATATATAATTGGGCAAAATAGTTTTAAATGATTTCCTTTATTTCCTCTTCAATAATTGTGAATTTTGTTTTTTAAAGTTCACATTTTTTTCTTCTTTTTTAAAAAAACCTTACTCCCTGTTTTAGAATCACCATAATTTATTTGTTCTAAGGCAGAAGAGCAGTAAGGACTAGGCAATGAGGATTAAATGATTTGCCCAAAATCATACAGCTAGAAAGTGTCTGAGGTCATATTTGAACCCAGGACCTCTCATCTCTGGGCCTGTCTCTCAATCAGCAGAGATACCTAGATCCTCCCTTTTTCTTCTTAAAAAAATCTAATTAGCTAAAAGGTGAAATGTTTGATAGGTTTACTAAAATTAGTTTTATTTATCAATTCTATAGATTTTTAAAGTTGTTTAATCTCTTTAATTTTCTATATTTGAGTTTTTACATTTTTTTATGTTTTCAAAAAATTGTATGCCCAAATTGTTTATCTGTTCATATCTTGATTTTAAGTAAAAATATTTGGAGATGTAAATACTCCCCATCTCACCCCAGTACTATTTTGACTGAGTTCCAAAAGAGTTGGTGTGTTGTCTCATTTTCTTTGATGATATCTATTATTTTGGTCATCTGTTTATGTTAATTTAGCATAAATATATACCCCACTTTCTTTAAAAAAAAAACATTTTAAATCCTTTTTGGTCTCACCCCCTACCCTTTGATTGGGTTAAGAACAAGACCTGGGGCTTACCTGTATAAGGAGGACACCTCATGCCACTCTAGAGTCCTGGACGACACTTGCCTCTTGTTCCACATGGCTCCTGGCATCTGGAAGCTTTGCCTCTGATCCAGAGTGAGGTCAAGTCTGTTCAACCAGGGAGACTCAGAAAAAGGGACTTCATAGGATATAAGTTATGGATCAGAGAAGGTTACCCTCTCTAGGAAGCAGCCAGAGTGAATGGGGACATGCCATGAACGTCAGCTCAGGTTAGCTAGGCAATCAGCCATGCTATTATGTGTCTTTTCTGTCTCTATCTCACTTTCACCATTTAATAAATAATTATAAATTAATATACAGTCTACAGGGAATTTTAATCATGACATGTCTTTTAATCCATGTATCATTTTGGATTAAATTATTTCAATTCAGTTTGAGTTCTTTCTTCCAGTGCTCTATATCGATTATAAAATATATGTGTGATATATTTGATTTTTTTCTTTGCATTTACTTAAGAGGTTGTTATGCCCTGGCATATGGTCAAGTTTTGTGAATTTGGTAAAATTCACTGGGCCCACAAACAGGAAGATCAAAAACTAAAGCCAAAAAAAAGAAACTGTAGATCATTTTGCTGAGGAAGAATTCCGAAAAAACTGCTTTCCTGAACAATATGTAGTGTGCTATTAACCATAACAGATGAATCTCCTTTCACAAAAATATTTATGTTGACTTTTTGATAAAATATCTTAAATTTATTTTGTATGTTGTCAAATTTGGTAAAATTCAAAAAATAAAAATATTTTGTGAGCAAAAAAAAGAGTACTATGTATAGCTGTGAAATAGGAATATACATTTCAATTACAATTCCGTAATCCTTAGATATATAGCATGTCTAATTTTCCTAAAATTCTGTTCAGGGTCTCTCATTTTTTTTCTTGTTTATTTAAAAAAAATTAAATCTTCTAGGGCCAAAGAGTACATGCTGAAGTCTCTAACTATTTTAATTCTTTTGGTCTACTTCTTCCAGCAATTCAGTTAACTTTTTCTGTGAGTGCTTATATGATATGCCCTTTGATGAATAGATATTAAGTATTGATACGATAGCTTTAAATATAATATAGCTTTCATGACATTTCAAATTATTACCATATAATCCCAACTCTGCATGGTGACATCTCAATTCTCTTATTCATCTGTCTCCTTTTTTAAAAATAACTCTTACTTTCTGTCTTAGAATCAATACTGTGTATGGGTTCTAAGGCAGAAGAGGGATAAGGGTCAGGTGAAGAAATAAGTGTCAGACTGAAGATATAAAGTCAGTCTGGGAGGTTGGCAGTGAGGTATTTGCTGATTAAGCCTTAGTTACTCTCTTGGCCAGGCCCATACACACAACTAATTTGGAGAGCAAAATAAGTATAAAAGATAAAAACAAGGAGTCCCTGTTAAACTAAGGTTTCCCAACTTTCCCACTCCCTCTAATTGGACCTCACGTCCCAGCCTTCTGTTCTTCCAAAAATTACTCTCTCCTTTCCAGATAACTTATAAAAAAACCAAATAAAATGCTAATCTGACTAATCAACAACTAAAGGGAATTTATCACTGATTTGTCTACACCTTGCTTCCAGACAGAAAGGTCCTAAAAATATCTGGACCTACCAGTTACTTGGCAATGAGGAAAATCTCAAATTTCCAGCAAAGCAAAGGTTTGTTTTTCCTCCCTGCCTTCTTCTTGAAGGTTTCTGAAGACAGGATTTGAGGATGCTTCAAATCTCTCTCTCAGACCAAAGATGGCCTGGGAAAGGAGTTCAAGCTAAATCATAAGGCCAGCTTAAGATTTTGCTGCCACAAGGATATTCCTGGGAATCAGCTTTCCTTCTCTCTTTTTGAATTCTTCTCAGGGGAATTAAAGCAGGTTTGCAGTCTGTTCAGCTTAAAGAAACACATAGCCAGAGCAACCAGGAAAACAGTCCAGTCACAACTAGTGCCACAACCAAGCTGTCTTTTCCAGTCAGCCAGTGTTCCTAACTGTCACACACAGAATTGGGTCCTCATGCTTTATGTTCCAATCCTTGCTTGCACCCTCCAAGAGTTTGCAAACCTTTTGCAAATCTATTTATTTACTAATCTTAATTACCTTACTTCTAAATCTACTACTACACAGGGAATGGAGGTTAAGTGACTTGCCCAGGGTCACACAGCTAGGAAGTATCTGTGGTCAGGTTTGAACCCAGGACCTCTTGGCTCTGGGCCTGGCTCTCAATCCACTGAGCACCCAGCTGCCCCCGTTATTCATCTCCTATTGCCTCCGTATAGCAATCCCTACAGTGGTCATTTCAAATGAAAAGTAGTAGTTTCATCTCTCTCCTCACTTTGATAAATAGCCTCACCCCACTTTTACCTAAAATATTCTCACTCATAAGATTCTCATTTCTTTTGCATGCATATTTTCTTGTGCTCTTGATTTTATTCTTTACAGTCTCCTGCATTTTCTTTTAATTCTTTTGATTTTTATTAATAATTCTTTTAATTCTTGCTCCTCTCTCTCCCACCCTCTTTCTCTCCTTACCTTCTTCCCTCTCTCCCTTCCTTTCCTCTCCTCTCTCTCCCTCTTCCTCTTTCACTCTCTCTCTGTCTCTGTCTCTCTTTCTGTCTCTATCTCTGTCTCTTTGTCTCTCTCTGTCTCTCTCTCTCTCCCTCCTCCCTCTCTTTCTCTCTATCTCTCTTTCTGTCTCTCTGTCTCTGTCTCCCTGCCTCTCTCTCTCTCTCTCTCTCTCTCTCTCTCTCTCTCTCTCTCTCTCTCTCTCTCTCTCTCTCTGTCTCTCTCTCTCTCTCCCTCTCCTACTCCCTCTTTCTGTCCTGGCTTCTTCCTCTCTACTTGCAAAATATAACAGGAACTCCCTATTCTTAAAAACAAACAAACAAACTAACTAACTAACAAAAAAATACTTGCCCAACTAAGGAAACGTTCTTACCTCCTCAAACTATAATCTGTTCCTTCCATTTTTTCTTCAATGTTTAATTTTTGAAAAAAGCAAGCTATGGTCATTGCCTCCTCTTCCTCAATACCCACTCAATTCTCAAACCTTGAAATCTAGTCTTTCATGGCCACCACGGGGAAAATGTTCTCTCTGAGGATCCAATGAATCTTAATTTGCCGGATATAATAGATCTTTTTCTGGGATAATCTTCCTTTTCCTTTCTGCATCTTTTCATAATCCTTACTGTCTTTTCCTTTTTTCTTTATGTTTTTATTTAGTCAATTAAGAACATTATTCCTTGGTTACAAGAATCATATTATTTCCCTCCCTCCCATCTACCCACCCTTCGCATAGCTGACACGCAATTCCACTGGGTATTACATGTGTCCTTGATCAGAACCTATTTTCATGTTGGTGGTGTTTGCACTAGGATGTTCATTTAGAGTCTACATCCCCAGTCATATCCCCTTCGACCCATGTAGTCAAGCAATTGTTTTTCTTCTATGTTTCTATTCCCACAATTTTTCCTCTGAATGTGGATAATGTTTTTCTCGTTTTCCAAGTTATTCAGGATCACTGTATTGCCACTAATGGAGAAGTCCATTACCTTCGATTGCACCACAGTGTCTTAGTCTCTGTGTACAAGGTTCTCCTGATTCTGCTCCTCTCACTCTACATCACTTCCTGGAGGTTATTCCAGTTCCCATAGAATTTCTCCACTTTTTCTTCCTTTGAGCACAATAGAATTCCATCACCAACATATACCACAATGTGTTCAGCCATTCCCCAATTGAAAGGCAGCCCCTCATTTTCCAAATTTTTGCCACCAGAAAGAGCACAGCTATGAATATTCTTGTACATGTCTTTTTCCTTATTATCTCTTTGGGGTACAACCCAGCAGTGCTATGACTGGATCAAAGGGCAGACAGTCTTTTATCACCCTTTGGGCATAGTTCCAAATTGCCCTCCAGAATGGTAAGATCAATTCACAACTCCACCAGCAAGGCATTAATGTCCCTACTTTGCCACATCCCCTCCAGCATTCACTGCTTTCCTCTGCTGTCATGTTAGCCAATCTGCTAGGTGTGAGGTGATACCTCAGAGTTGTTTTGATTTGCATCTCTCTGATTATAAGAGATTTAGAACACTTTTATATGTGCTTATTAATAGTTTTGATTTCTTTAACTGAAAATTGCCTATTCATGTCCCTTGCCCATTTATCATTTGGAGAATGGCTTGATTTTTTTATACAATTGATTTAGCTCTTTATAAATTTGAGTAATTAGACCTTTGTCAGAGGTTTTTGTTATGAAGATTGTTTCTCAATTTGTTGCTTCCCTTCTAATTTTGGTTGCATTGGTTTTGTTTGTACAAAAACTTTTTAATTTAATGTAGTCAAAATTATTTATTTTACATTTTGTGATTTTTCCTAGCTCTTGCTTGGTCTTAAAGTCTTTCTCCTCCCAAAGATCTGACATGCATACTATTCTATTCTATGTTCACCTAATTTACTCATAGTTTCCTTCTTTTTATTCAAGTCATTCACCCATTTTGTATTTATCTTGGTGTAGGGTGTGAGATGTTGATTCAAACCGAATCTCTCCCATACTGTCTTCCAAGTTGTTGATTATTTTGACTAGCTTTTTAGTTGATTCTCTAGGATTCTTTAAGTAGACCATCATATCATCTGCAAAGAGTGATAACTTGGTCTCCTCCTTGCCTATTTTGATGCCTTCAATTTCTTTTTCTTCTCTAATTGCTACTGCTAGTGTTTCTAGTACAATGTTAAATAATAGAGGTGATAATGGGCATCCTTGTTTCACTCCTGATCTTATAGGGAAGGCTTCTAGTTTATCCCCATTACAGATGATGTTGGCTGATGGTTTTAGATATATACTGTTTATTATTTTTAGGAAAGGCCCTTCTGTTCGTATAATTTCTATATATAATTTCAATAGGAATGAGTGTTGTATTTTGTGAAAGGCTTTTTCTGTATCTACTGAGATAATCATGTGATTTTTTGTTGGTTTGCTTATTAATATGGTCAATTATGTGGATGGTTTTCCTAATATTGAACCATTCTTGCATTCCTGGTATAAATCCTACCTGGTCATAATGAATAACCCTCATGATCACTTGCTATAGTCTTTTTGCTAGTATCCCATTTAAGATTTTTGAATCTATGTTCTTTAAGGAGGTTGGTATATAGTTTTCTTTCTCTGTTTTTGACCTCCCTGGCTTTGGAATCAGTACCACATTTGTGTCATAAAAGCAATTTGATAGAACTCCTTCTTTGCTTATTCTATTAAATAGTTTGTATAATATTTGGATTAGTTGTTCTTTTAATGTTTGATAGAATTCATTTGTGAATCCATCTAGTCCTAAGGATATTTTCTTAGGGAGTTCTTTGATGGCTTGTTCAATTTTTTTTTCTGATATGGGGTTGTTTAGGTATTCTATTTCTTCCTCTGTTAGTCTCGGCAATTTGTATTTATGTGAATATTCATCCATATCACCTAGATTGTCATATTTATTGTCTTATAATTGGTCATAATAATTTTTAATGATTGCCTAAATTTCCTCATCAGTAGAGGTGAGGTCTTCCTTTTCATCTTGGATACTGTCAATTTGTTGAGTACTGATATTTCCTCATTGTCTATACTGCCATCTGTATTTGGAACCCTGAGCCCGGCACAACTTTGCCTACAAGGTATTATCTCCAGACTAGCACCCTTGCCTGCCCAGAGATTCCAGTCACTGCTGGAGGCTCAGTACTGTGGGTGGGGGAGCAGTCCTGGGACCTTCCTTTTTCCTTCCCCTTAAACCCAAGTGTTCTCAAATTCAGACTTTTTGGGGGGTGTACCTTTTAAGTTGAGTCCATCAGGAGGGTTCCTTAGCTCTGTCCTGTTGTTAGATTTGGTTTTCAGTGACCTAGGAGCATTTGATTTTTAATTGGCGAGGAAGTATTTTTCAGAGGTCTGAACTTTTGCTGCCTCTATGTTGCCATATTTACTCCCGGCCTTTTCCTTTTTAAAATTGTCTCTTCTATTGGATTTCATGATATTACTCTTCTGGCTTTTCTCCTACCTTCCAGACTAGTCCACAACCATCATGGTCATCTTCCTCTTCTTACACCTTAGGTGTGGGTGCCTTCCAACATTCTTTCTATCTTTTTCTACAACAGGACTTCCTAATGTGGGGTCTGTGAGTTTAAGATTTTTTTATAATTGTATTTCATTATTTTCATATTCACATATATGTAACTATAGTAATTCCATCTTTTTATCTTATATAGTTTACTTATACATCTAAAACATAATTTTGAGAAGAGGACCATAGGATTCCCCAGGTTGTCAAAGAAGTTCATGAAACAAAATGGTGAAGAACCCCTGTTCTTAACATCCTGCCTTAGTGATAGCACCTACTGTTATAGATTACATCTATGAAGACAATTTCCAATCCACATATTTAACTCCAATCTCTCCCCTAAGCTCTAGCCCTACTTTTTCTAATTTATTGCCAGGCATCTTTACCAATATGTCCCTTTAGACACCTTAAACTCAACACACCTCTAAATTGAATTCATCATCTTGCCCTTAATATTGTTTCTACTAACAATCTCCTTGTTGCTGTTGATAACACCTCCATCCTTCTAATCACCTAGACCCAAGACTTTAAGGTCATTTTGGATTCTACTTTTCCTCTCCCTACGTCCCTTCCTAAATTTACACACTATATTGTTGAAAAAATTCTTTAAATTATACTTCTTCAGTATTTTTCAGTCCTCATTAAATAAAATGCCATCTCCCAAAGAACAACATGACTCTCCATTTCCTATAGACATTCAGTGACTTCCTGTTTCCTACAGAATAAAATGGGCATGTAGGTGGTACAGTGGAAAGAGTTCCAGGTCTGGGGTCAGGAAGTCTCATCTTCCTGAATTCAAATCTGGACTCACACACTTACTAGCTATGTGACCCTAGGCAAGCCACTTAACCCTTTTTGCCCCAAGTTCCTTATCTGTAAAATGAACTGGAGAAGAAAATGGCAATCTAGCCCAGTAACTTTGCCAAGAAAATCCCAAAATGGGGTCACAAAGAATCAGACACTACTGAAAGATGACTAAATAACAATACGAAACAATAAAATATAGCCTTCTTGGTCAGTCAACTAATAGCCTCTACAATTTGACTACAACTTCTTTTTCTAGATTATTCATATTCTTTCCCTTCATATACGAAAGGCAGGGTGGCATAACCAATAAAGATCTGGTCTTGATGCCAGGAAGACATATTCATGTCAAGCCTCTGGCATATATTGGCTATGTGGGCCTTGGTAAATAACTTCTTAGTGTCCTAGGCAATTCTCTAAGTCTAAAGATAAAAGTGAAGGTGCCCACCTGCATTGGTAGAGGGTGTTTCCTGTGCCAAAGAAATCTCTGATTCCATCTCTATACTTGACATGTATTCTGTGCTCCAGTCAAACAAGATTTTTGCCTCTTTTATGACTTTTTCTCCTTCCATTTCACCACTGAGCACTTCTGCAAGACACCACATCAAGGATATGTATAATTGAAAAAAAGAAATAGCTAGGTTATGAAGGGAGAATCATGGATGTCAGGTGGCTGTTGTAGCAGCTGTATTGATAAAATACAAATAAAATAAAATACAAATTGGTAAAATATAAGCCAAAGAAGAATAAGGGAGCATAAATAAAATCCTGCATTTTGAACAATTTTCCTTTGGCGGGAAAATGGATTAGAATTTCAGAGTGAGAAAGAATACATAAATTGTGATCTGAACCAGTGGAAGGAGATTATAGGCATCCTGAACTACTTTTCAAAATTTATTAGACTAATAGGACCATAGATACAAAGCTAGAAGAACTATCCGAGCCATCTAGTCCATTGTTTTACAGATGAAGAAACTGAGGTTGAAGGAGGTCACATGGGTGGTAAGTAGCAGAACTGGAATTTGAAGTTGAATTTTTGGTCTCTAGAATGAATGCTCTTTTTCTGCATTTGGCAAAACTTTGACAATATAACCAAAAACATGTTTTAAAAAAATGGCAACCTCAGCCATATTTTTATTCTAGTAGTTTCATGATCTCATTATGCCTGGAATTCATTTGGGATTCATATACTTATCTAAAATGTTCAACTGAGTTAACTAATAGATATTAATTTATATTATTTAAACTGTTCTCATTCATATTCAAATTTAACAGTGGTTTTAGTATGATGTACCATTTCCAGAGGTCTTGATTTTCAACTGGATATCTGTTAATGATCTTTTAAAACTGATTTCTGCTGAGTTAATATACTCTTCTGCCCTTTTGGGTTCCTTCTACACAATGAAAAGTAAAGATTTGGCAATTGGAGAAATTTAGAACATTAGGCTTTTGATATGATCTAGTCTAGCCCTTTCAAGGAAACTGAGTTTAAGAGAATGAAAGTAACTTATTCAAGGTTGCACAGTAATTTAGTGGCAGAGAAAGAAGAACTTGAAGACACACATATCTCTTGAATTACAACACAGTCTTTCTCTCCTAACACCACTTTCACCATTGCGTGCTGTGTAGACTGTCAGATAGTGGGTGGCCTATCTTTTTTATTTTTTTTGGCATCTCCAGCTACATGTGAATAGAAAACAGCTTTTCCCCCCTCTGCAGCATTTTAAACTTTAACCTTAACTATGAACCAGAATGCAATCATCCACATATTATCCTTGCCAATTCATAATCTATGATACCATCCACTGTTCCAGAAAAGTAGCTGTTTTTCTTTTCCTATCTTATAAACTACTTGAGCAATAAAGCAAGGCATTATTCCCAACCCACCTCCCTGCCCCTTCCTCCCCACACCCATATATTGTATGGTAGTAATTTATTTTTGTTAACTCATAGAATTTTGGGTTTGAAAGAGATCTTGGAGATCATCCATTCTAAATCTTTTATTTTATAGACGAGGAAACTGAAGCTTAGGGAGCAAAGTTTCTTGCCCTAATTTGTGACAAACCTGGGTTTAAAACCTAGGAGTGTTGACTTTAACTCAATTTGCCATGTGAAAATAATTAGTATTGTGGACAACTGAATTGTCTAGTTTAGGGATGAAGCTGAGTGCTTAGAATCATTCTCTGTATAATTTTTTTTCTTTGTCAATAGTTTGGACAAAGAAATAAGTATGATCAGCAAGTCTCTGTATGACACAAAGCTTGGAAGGATAGATAATGTGACAGATGACAGAATCAGGATTCACAAAGAACTGCCAACATGGAATGACTGGCAAAATTTTGAATCATAGAAACTTATATAGTTTATCTAACAATGGGGGTTCTCAACATTGGGTCTATGACAATAATTAACCAGATCTAGTTTGACCAAAATACAGCAGCACTCTATTAATTATATTCAATCCAATATTTGCTTTATCCAATATATCTTGTTTATATGTAAATGTTTATATATTATCTTATATATTTTCATCCTCCTTTAGAATGTAAGCTTCTGGAGGGTCATTTATCCTTTTGACTTTTTTTATATCTGCAATGCATAGCTTAATGTCTGGTTCATAGTAAGTACTTAATAAATATTTGTTGACTATCTACTTAGTAGGAGCTCAATAAATGTTTATTAGCTATACGACTCACTGTGAATATAGTACTTCTACTAATCTGACCCAAGGTTGCCTTAGCTCTTATTAAGTCAGTACAACATGCAGGTGAGTATTGACTATGCATCTCATTGGAACCCTCACATCTTTTTTACCTGAACTGCTGCTATCATCATTCTGTAGCTGATTTTCTTTTTCATTCAATAGGATTTTTCATTTGTACCCACTGAATATTTTTCTTTACTAGATTTAATCCATTTCATTAGCCTGTCTGCATCTTTTGGGATCCAGATTTTTTTTTGACTTTTTGCAGAAGGGAGGATTTTATTTTTTACTCAAAGATATTTTATTTTTCCAATTAGATGGAATAGCAATTTTCAACATATGTTATCTGAAATTATAAGATCCAAATTGTCTCCCTCCATCCCTTATCTCCTCCCTCTTGGAGATGGTAAGCAATTTGATCTGGATTATACATGTATTATCATGCATAACGCAGTTCCATATTGGTTATCATTGTAAAAGAATACTCATAAAAACCAAAATCCCTCAAAACCATAAATGTGCAAGATAATATGCTTTGATCTGAATCTGATGCCAACAGTTCTTTCTTTGGAGGTGATAGTATTTTTTGTCATAAGTCCTTCAGAATTGTCCCAGATCATTGTACTGCTGAGAGTAGTGAAGTCTTTCATAGTTGATCATTGTATAGTTTTGCTTTTACTAAGTACGTTGTTCTCTCAGTTCTGATTATTTTGCTCTACATGACTTCATGTAGATCTTCCCAGATCTTTCTGATATCCCCCTAATTATCATTTTTTTTAGATTTGTTCTTTTTTTCCTTTAAATAATATTTTACTTGATCATTTCCAAGCATTATTCATTAGAGACAAAGATAATTTTCTTTTCTTCCCCTCCCCCCCCCCATAGCCGACGCGTGATTCCACTGGGTATCACATGTGTTCTTGATTCGAAGCCATTGCCATGTTGTTACTATTTGCATTAGAGTATTTGTTCAGAGTCTCTCCTCTGACCTGTCCCCTCAACCACTGTAGTCAGGCAGTTGCTTTTCCTCGGTGTTTCTACTCCCACAGTTTGTCCTCTGCTTATGGATAGTGTTTTTCTCCTAGATCCCTGCAGATTGTTCAGGGACATTACACTGCCACTAATGGAGAAGTCCATTACGTTCGATTATACCACAGTGTATTGGTCTCTGTGTACAATGTTCTCCTGGTTCTGCTCCTCTCGCTCTCCATCACTTCCTGGAGGTTGTTCCAGTCTCCATGGAATTCCTCCACTTTATTGTTCCTTTGAGCACAATAGTATTCCATCACCAACATATACCACAATTTGTTCAGCCATTCCCCAATTGATGGGCATCCCCTAGTTTTCCAATTTTTGGCCACCACAAAGAGTGCAGCTATGAATATTCTTGTACAAGTCTTTTCCCCCATTATCTCTTTGGGGTACAAACCCAGCAGTGCTATGGCTGGATCAAAGGGCAGACAGTCTTTTATCACCCTTTGGGCATAGTTCCAAATTGCCCTCCAGAATGGTTGGATCAGTTCACAACTCCACCAGCAATGCATTAATGTCCCTACTTTGCCACATCCCCTCCAGCATTCACTGCTTTCCTCTGCTGTCATGTTAGCCAATCTGCTAGGTGTGAGGTGATACCTCAGAGTTGTTTTGATTTGCATCTCTCTGATTATAAGAGATTTAGAATACTTCTTCATGTGCTTATTAGTAGTTTTGATTACTTTATCTGAAAACTGCCTATCCATTTCCCTTGCCCATTTTTCAATTGGAGAATGGCTTGATTTTTTTGTACAATTGATTTAGCTCTTTATAAATTTGAGTAATTAAACCTTTGTCAGAGGTTTTTTTTTTTTTTTTAAACCCTTACCTTCCGTCTTGGAGTCAATACTGTGTATTGGCTCCAAGGCAGAAGAGTGGTAAGGGCTAGGCAATGGGGGTCAAGTGACTTGCCCAGGGTCACATAGCTGGGAAGTGGCTGAGGGCAGATTTGAACCTAGCACCTCCCGTCTCTAGGACTGGCTCTCAATCCACTGAGCTACCCAGCTGCCCCCTGTCAGAGGTTTTATGAAGATTTTTTCCCAATTTGTTGTTTCCCTTCTGATTTTAGTTACATTGGTTTTGTTTGTACAAAAGCTTTTTAATTTGATATAGTCGAAATTATTTATTTTACATTTTGTGATTCTTTCTATGTCTTTCTTGGTTTTAAAGTCTTTCCCCTCCCAAAGGTCTGACATGTATACTATTCTGTGTTCACCCAATTTACTTATGCTTTCCTTCTTTATGTTTAAGTCATTCACCCATTTTGAATTTATCTTGGTGTAGGGTGTGAGGTGTTGATCAATTCCTAATCTCTCCCACACTGTCTTCCAATTTTCCCAGCAGTTTTTATCGAATAGTGGATTTTTGTCCCCAAAGCTGGGATCTTTGGGTTTATCATATACTGTCTTGCTGAGGTTGATCCTCCTTTCTTTCTCTTAGCCAGTACCAAATTGTTTTGATGACTGCTGCTTTGTAATATAGTTTGAGGTCTGGGACTGCAAGGCCCCCATCATTTGTGTTTTTTTTTTCATTATTTTTCTGGATATCCTTGATCCTTTGTTATTCCAAATGAACTTTGTTATAGTTTTTTCTAAATCAGTAAGGAAATTTTTTGGGAGTTCAATGGGTATGGCACTAAATAGATAGATAAGTTTGGGTAGGATGTTCATTTTTTATTATATTGGCTCGTCCTATCCATGAGCAGTTAATGTTTTTCTAATTGTTCAAGACTAGTTTTAGTTGTGTGGAGAGTGTTTTGTAGTTGTGTTCATATAGTTCCTGTGTTTGTCTTGGGAGATAGATTCCTAGGTATTTTATTTTGTCTAAGGTGATTTTGAATGGGATTTCTCTTTCTAGTTTTTGCTGCTGAGCTGTGTTGGAGATATATAGAAATGCTGATGACTTATGTGGGTTTATTTTGTATCCTGCAACTTTGCTAAAGTTGTTGATTATTTCAATTAGCTTTTTGTTTGAATCTCTAGGATTCTTTAAGTAGACCATCATGTCATCTGCAAAGAGTGATAACTTGGTCTCCTCCTTGCCTATTTTTATGCCTTCAATTTCTTTTTCTTCTCTAATTGCTACTGCTAGCGTTTCTAATACAATGTTAAATAGTAGAAGTGATAATGGGCATCCTTGTTTCACTCCTGATCTTATTGGGAATGCATCTAGTTTATCCCCATTGCAGATGATATTAGCTGATGGTTTTAGATATATACTGTTTATTATTTTTAGGAACGACCCTTCTATTCCTATGCTTTCTAGTGTTTTTAATAGGAATGGATGTTGTATTTTATCAAAGGCTTTTTCTGCGTCTATTGAGATAATCATGTGGTTCTTGTTGATTTGCTTGTTGATGTGGTCAATTATGTGGATGGTTTTTCTAATATTAAACCAGCTCTGCATCCCTGGTATAAATCCTACTTGATCATGGTGGATGACCCTTCTGATCACTTGCTGGATAGTTCTATCACTTTCGATTTTATTAATTTCTCCCTTAATTTTTAGGATTTCTAGTTTGGTTTTCTACTGGGGGGTTTTAATTTGATCGCTTTTGAGTTTTTTTTTTTTACTTGCACTTCCAATTGATTGATCTCTGCTCTCCCTAGTTTGTTAATATATGCACTCAGGGATATGAATTTACCTCTGATTACTGCTTTGGCTGCATCCCAAAAGGTTTGAAAGGATGTCTCGCCGTTGTCATTTTCCTTGGTGAAATTATTAATTATTTCTATGATTTCTTCTCTAAATGATTTTGGAGTATCATATTGTTTAATTTCCAATTAGTTTTTGATTTGGTTTTCCACGTACCATTACTGATCGTTATTTTTATTGCCTTGTGATCTGAAAAGGATGCATTTATTATTTCTGCTTTTCTGCATTTGTATGCCATGTTTCTGTGACCTAGTGTATGGTCAATCTTTGTGAATGTGCCATGTGGTGCTGAGAAGAAGGTGTATTCCTTTTTGTCCCTATTTATTTTTCTCCATATGTCTATTACTCTAATTTTTCTAAGATTTCATTCACCTCTTTTACCTCTTTCTTATTTATTTTTTGGTTTGATTTGTCTAAATTTGATAATGGTTGGTTCAAGTCTCCCACTAATATGCTTTTACTGTCTATTTCCTCTTTTAATTCTCCTAGTTTCTCCATTAGAAATTTGGGTGCTATATTATTTGGTGCATACATGTTGATTAGTGATATTTCCTCATTACCTAAAGTCCCTTTTAACAGAATATAATTACCTTCCCTATCCCTTTTAATCAGGTGTATTTTTGCTTTGTCTTTATCAGATTTCATGATTGCAAATCCTGCCTTCTTTCTGTCAGTTGAGGCCCAGAATGTCTTACTCCATCCTTTAATTCCGCCCTTTTGGGTGTCTACCCACCTCATGTATGTTTCTTGAAGACAACATATGGTAGGGTTTTGGATTCTAATCCATTCTGCTATTCGTCTATGTTTTATGGATGAGTTCATCCCATTCACGTTCAAAGTTATGATTGTCACTTGTGGACTCCCTGGCATTTTGATATCCTTCCCTAATTCTAACCTTTCTTCTTCAGCTCTAACTTTTTAATCCAGTGATTTATTTTAAATCAGTCCCCCTTGTCCCCTCCCTTGATTTTTTTTCCCTTTCTAGCCCCTCCCTTTTTGTTCCCTCCCCTCCCCCCTCTGCTTCCCTCCCTTTTTTATGTTCCCTCCCCTCGTACCCCCCTTGGTTTTCCCTTCTCCCTACCCTTGTTGGGTAAGATAGAATTCAAGATCCCAGTGGATCTGGATGTTCTTCCCTCTCAGAGTTGATTTCCCTGAGAGTAAGGTTTAAGTAAAAACTCTCTTCCTCTCCATCTTATAGGAGTTTTCTTCCTCTCCCCTTCCCGTGTGAATCTTTGTGTGAAAAAGATTATTCTATTTGGTCTTTCTTTTCCCCCTATTTACACATTACATTTCCCCCACATATTAATATACATAGATTTATATAAATATAGTCCTTTTAGAATAGAATTTGAATAAAAGAAAAAAAATAACATTTTTCTCCTTTTCCCTTTCCTTCATATTTACCTTTTCAGGTATTCCATGCTCTTTGTTTTTCAATATCGAACTTTCCACAGAGCTCTGGTCTTTTCTTTGCAAAAACTTGGAAATCTTCTATTTTGTTGAATGCCCATACTTTCCCTTGGAAGTATATAGTCAGTTTTGATGGGTAGCTGATTCTTGGTTGAAGGCCCAGCTCTCTTGCCTTTCTGAAAATCATGTTGTGCATTCCATCATGGAAAGTGTTCAAGTATAGGCCAAATAGAGAATCTGAGGGGAACATCTGAAAAGTTTTCTTCACCTGATGGAAGATTCAAGAAGACATCTCTGATGTCTCTTCTTCATATTCTCTGATACAACTAGCTTTATTATAATCATTTAATGTTCTGTGATTAGAGGCAGAGCTCTGTGACTACTTGCTTACTTTTTGCTCATTGCCCAACACTGATGGATGAGAGGGTTAATGAATTTGTTTCAGATCCTTTCACTTCCAGGCAAAGAGGGCTATAATGAAATTTTGTAATGGACCTTCAGGGCCACAGAATTCTTCTTAATATGGTTTTTCTGTTCCAAGAATCTCTTCAACTCTCTCTTCTGATGCTCAGGTGAAGTCAAAGGCTCTAACATCATTATATTCCCATTCCTTTTAGGAAGAGGACAACCACTGATACCTTGATTTCTCTGTCATTCTTCCACCCTCTTCTCCCAATTCCAACATAAACACATTAGAAGATCATTTCTGCTCATTTTTGTCAGGCATCAAGTCAAAATACAGTTTCTCCCTTTCCCTCTCATTATGCAGCTCTAAAACACCATAACCAGACTTTAAAAAAGACTAGTTTCCCAAGGGTGCTATTAGTAAGCAGATGAAGGATATTGTGATAAATCAGTCGTCTGAGAAACCTGTTTCAGCATGCTCATACTCCTTTATTTTTATTCTCATGCAAGTTTAGAGTGATGAGCCTCATCTTTAAAAGTGCCCCTGCATCTTTACCACCTAAAAAGGCTTTCCCTAGTGACCACTAATAGGATTCATGTTGAACAATGAATTATACAAGTGCATGCCTATAAGATAAAGCCATAATGAGAAATTTCCTCACCTGAAGTCTCTAAAAATCAATGAGAAAATATCCCAAGAAAGCCAAAGGCAAGAAGGATGACCCTATAAATATAAAAATAAAACAAACCCCAATAATGTTATAGCAGTATTTCTTGTGTTAGCAGCACTGGGACCAGAATATGTTCTTATTGGTGAGGCAGCAGTTAAACCAAGGTTGGACTGTGAAGATAATGAAATATTATTGTATCATAATAAATGACAAATATGAAGAACATAGAAAATCATAGATAATTTTCATGGGCTGGTATAGGTCCTGTAGTACAGGAGAGTAATCCATTTTGTGTCTAAAATAACACCAAATAGATGGAAATAGTCTAAAAAACAGCTGTGCTTATATTAAATATAATGACCTATCTTGAATCCTGAGGACTAAGGATGAGAAACACCTTCTTTGTGGAGAGGAGAGGTGGGAAACTATGAGTATGTATGAGGTCAGACAAGGTCTATTGGTTTTCTGAACTGTTTTTCTTTGTTACAAGGATTCTATATGCTAGCAGGGTATAGTAGGAGGGAATATTGGGTTTTATTGGGAAAATGGTGCAAAAATAGAGGAATGAAAATTGAGTCAGATATTCAACATTCCAGAAGAGGAGATGTCAAAATTGGAAAGGCTGAGGGGGCAATGAATGACTGGGCATTCAATGATCCTCCAAGGAGGTATAGCTGTGTACCTCTTCTCAAATATTTCATTCCACTATAGTTGAGTCTCTCTCTTAATGTACCTGTAATATATATATATATATATATATATATATATATATATATATATATATATAGAGAGAGAGAGAGAGAGAGAGAGAGAGAGAGAGAGAGAGAGATTGGATTGGCTCTCCCCTGATTGTAACAATTAAGGTACTTAGCTCTTCCTTGATTGTGAAGATTAAATTGTAATCCCCAGTCTATTTTTAGATTTTAATCCCCTAAGTGTAAACACAGTACTTAAAGTTCTACCCATTTTGGATTTTAACCACAAAAAGGTGTGAACACCCATTTCATACATTGAATGGGAGGTCTGTGAGCCATGTGTGAAAGAGTGGGCAGTCCTGGAGTGGAGCATAAGCTGTGATTGGTAGATGTAAAATTTAGGGGAAGTGACCCAAGAGAAAAATGTCTTTAAAAGTAGAAACAAAGTCAGAAAGAGGCTGGGACTTGGCCATGGAACTTGGCCCTGAAGGAGCTCCTGCAGGAGACCTCAGTCTTTCCTTTTTGATGTTCACCATGGTGAGTGTAAAGGCTGACTTCCTTCCATGCCATTTCTGGAGGTGTGAGCCTTCAGGAAAGGCCCATTGTCTTGAGACTCCTTTCCCTGGCTGGGGTCTTAGAATTGCTACCTGGGTCAGAGGAACCTCTCTCTCTCTCTCTCTCTCTCTCTCTCTCTCTCTCTCTCTCTCTCTCTCTCTCTCTCTCTCTCTCTCTCTCTCTCTCTCTCTCTCTCTCTCTCCTTTTCTCTCTTCCTTAATATCTTCCCTCTACTGTAAAATAAACTATCATAAAATTCCATTTTAACTTTAGTAATTCATTTTTGGGATTTAGAAATTACATCTCTGGCAACCAATTAAATATTCAATCCAACCATAAAATTAATTATATATATATATATATACACACACACACATATATATATATATATGTATGTATACATATATGTCATTAGCTTACTCCAATGGTTCATTCTTACTTTGAGATTAAAATATAAACTCTCTGGTGTTTAAAGTTTTTTACAAGTTTATTCCTTCTTTCCTTTCCTGGCTTATTACACATTATTCTTCATCTTTGAAGTCCACCCATTATTTCATCCTGGAAGTTCATATTACCCTTGGACTTTTTACATCGGGAGCACCTTTCATTCCTGTGACCCTTCCCTTAGATTGGCTTGTTAGATGGTTCCCGGACTAGAAACTCTATTTTAGAGGATGCTCAGTCCAGCCATACCTTCATTCCTCTCCAGGATGTGTCTCTATCTCTTCAAGCTTTCTCTGCAATGCTCATGGTTGGTTACCTTTATCCTCTTCACCCTCTCTTCTTTTCAGTTTTCTTCAAAGTATTTCATTTTCTCACAAGATAGTAAGCACCTTGAGGGAAAGGCTTATTTTTATTTCTGCTTGATTTTATAGTCCTGACACTTAGCACAGTTTCAAACATAAAGTAAGCACTTGATAATGCTTGCTGACATGTGACTTTACTCTCATTCACTGATAACAGTAATTCAGTAAAAATGGCCTTTCCTTCTTTCTGTTCCTAACAAATGTCAATCCCATTTCTTATACATTTGCAGGGTTGTACCTCATCTGAAATGCACTTCCTTATTGTTTTTGTTTTTTAGAATCCTTCCTTTGTTACAGGCTCAGTTCAAAAGTCATTTTCTACATAAAATTTCTCCTGATCTCTCCTTAGCTATATTTTTTCTTAATATTGACCTTAATAAATGGCTGAGATTCTTAACCTGGAGTCTCCTAAAAATATTTTCTATTTAAATATATTTATTTTCCTTTTTAATCCAGTATATTGTATTTTAAGCACTTAGAAATATGACTTTTCTGGGTATGTTGGTGCTACTGCTAATCCCTGCTGTTAGAAAGTCTGAGACTAATTTAAGTCTTGAGCTTGAGAGTTCTGAGCTGTAGTGGGGATAGTCTCATTAGGCATCAACAATGAGCCCAGGACCAATTTGGTGAGCATGTGGGAGCAGGAGGCTACCAGACTAACAAAGGAAGGACAAACCAGCCCAGGTTAAAAATGGAGTAGGTCAAAGCTCCAAAATCAATCTGCTGCCAGCCTAATGAAAGAGGGAAACCTAGGCTCAAAAAAGAAAAAAAAAGCAGGGGGAAGGAAAGAGAAAAGAAAAAGAAACAAAAGGAAAAAGAAGAGAAGAGTATTCTGAGAAAGGTTTCAGTAGACTACTGAAGTGATCCATGATGCAGAAAAAGGTTAAGAACTGGTGTATATTTACAAAGTTGTATATTGCCTCCTCTTCTAGATCATGGACTCCCTGAGAGCAGAAGATGCATGTCCCTCAAAGCCTAGGTAGTACCTTGCACCTTGTTGTTTCTGTTGTTTCAATTGTTTTTAGTCTTGTCTGATTCTTCATGACTCCTTTTTGGGTTTTCTTGGCAAAGATCCCTGAGTAGTTTGCCATTTCCTTCTCCACCTCATTTTAAAGGTGAGGAAACTGAGGCAAGCAGGGTTTACACAGCTAGTAAACATTTGAGGCCAGATTTGAACTAATGAAGATGACTCCAGACCCAGGGCTCTATCCACTGCCCATGGCACCTAACAAATACTTAATAAATACTTGTTGATTAATTTGATTGATCTATTCCTTAAACTCTTACTTCATCCTAAGTTCCTTGAAGTCAGGAACTGTGTCTTATTTTCATTTTTGATCTAGAGAGGTATCTGGCATGTTATCAGGGGTTTGAATCTGAGATTTTATTGGTGTAGGGAATTCTGGCTGGAGAAACTCCTTCCACAGGCACAAATCAACAACTCTTTTATAACTCAGCCTTTAGAGAGTAGTTGGTGGTTCTTAAGAGATTAACCTTATTGCCCATGGTCATCCAGCTCCAATGGTACCATTCAGTGCTAAGACTTGAAATAAGATCTTCCCATGCTATGCACATATCCCATGATATGCACATATCTTGCACAGAGAACCTGAAAATTGTTTTTAAATAAATGAACTAGAGATTTTAGAATGTCAGTAGATCACTGCAGGGCAAGGACACAGAAAAGCTGGGCAGTGGTGGCCAACTACCACAAGCCAACAGAGAAGTCATGCGGAAACAGAATTTTCCGGCCTTAATTCTTTTATGTGAACAATCATTGTCCTATGTGAAGCTTCAAAGGGTTAGTTTACCTGGCTGTCTACCAAGTACTCTCTCTCTCTCTCTCTCTCTCTCTCTCTCTCTCTCTCTCTATATATATATATATATATATATATATATATATATATATATATATATATATATGTCAATTTATTGGGAGAAAATAGATTGAGAGAAAAGGCATTGGGCTATTCCAAGATTCTAGAATACTAGCTTATGCAAGGTTTGCTGCTTTCTATAAAAACAAGTCACTTCTTAATCTCCCATTTCCTTAACCACTAAAGGAAGCAGCCTGTCCTCAGTTTGACAAGTTTTGCCACAGGGCTTCTGTGGGCTTTGGCATGCTTACCATTAGGGCTCTTGTCTGAGGAGCCAAGAAAATCTCATCACTGCTCCAGGAGAGCCTGGTTTTTGGACTTTGAGAACCTCTCCAGCTCCTTCAAAGGTAGTCAGCATCTTCCAACATGTGGATGTCATGACTCACCAAGCCTGATCCAGGAAGAATGATACTGGCCATGGAGAGTGGCAGCATAATCTCACCTCTTCTAGCCCTTTCAATTTCAACAAAAAATATGCTTTATTATCCTGGTTTGCAATCCATGAACCAGAAACTATGGTAGTCACAACTGGAAGAGAGGATCTATTTTTCTTTAACCCATTTCCAGACTTCAAAGGGGCTAGTTTTGATTCCTGGGAAAGAAGCAACAGAATAAGCCTAATTCTGATTCCTTTCTCTACCTCTAAAGCTTAACATTTAGGGACTGTTTCTAAATTGTCTTTGGACAATTCCTCCTCAGACTTAAGCCTGCTAGATGGTTCAGAAGGCTGTAGCTCTAGAATTTACCAGCTGTGTTTAAGTTTCTTAATTTCTCTAAGCCTCAGTTTTTCCATCTATTAAATGAATATAAGAGTATATTCCTGGGGCAGTTAGGTGGCTCAGTATATCAAGAGCCAGGCCTAGAGATTAAAGGGCCTGGGTTCAAATTTGGCATCAGATAACTTTCTTAGCTGTGACCCTGGGCACGTCACTTAATTCCAATCGCCTAGCCCTTATTTCTTGTCTGCCTTGGAAACAATGCTTTGTATTGATTCTAAGACAAAAGGTAAAGGTTTTTTAAAAAGTACATTTCCTACAAGGCAGGGTTATTTTCAGAAAAAGCATTTTTGAAATACTTAAAGCACTAGGCACATGGTATAATTGCCATTATCACTATCATCATGGTCATCAACATCAACATTTTCATTATTATTCAAGTGTAAAATGTGGATAATAATGGTTCCTATCTCCTTGGATTAGTATGAGGGTCAAATGAGATAATAATTGTAAAGCACTTTAGTACAGTTCCTGGCAAATAATGAGTGCTATATAATCTGAGCTATTGTTGTTATTATTAGTCCTCATTCCAAATCACTGATGGAGTTGATCTTTCATGCCTTCAGAATTCTAGACAGCTTTGTCAACCACAACAAAACCAAATTGACTTTGATTATATTAATAATTTATAATAACTGTGTATGGCTTATGTTATTTGTTATTTTTAAAGAGAGAGAACATGGTTTAATGGAGAGAAAGCCAGTTTTAAAGTTGGAAAAACCTGAATTCAAATGCTGTCTTTGACTCATACTGGTGATCTGACTTTGGGTAAATCACATTCAGTCAACTTTTTGAGATTCTAAATTGCAAAGAATGTATCAAACTTCTCTAGAAGGAGTTCCTCATCAGGGAGGCCCCCATGTTATACAAATCACCAGTCCAGTCCCTATGCTCATCCTATGTTTTAAAAACAGTCATTTACTTAGAAAATGGAAAAAAAATTATAAGGGGAATGCTTAAATCATTTAGGAAAAGAAAATATTTTCAATATTTACTTGCAAACAGTTTCAGCACTCACTTGCTTATAAACAATTGATAAACTTATTATACATTAGATTCCTCTTTAATAAAGCAAATTTTCAGGACTTTATGTTGTCATTTAATTGTTTCAGTCATATCCTACTTTTTGTAACCTCTCTTGGGGCTTTCTTGACAAAGGTACTAGAGTAGATTGCCATTTTATTTCTCAATTTGATTTTGAGATGAAGAAACTGAGGCAAACAGGGTTAAATGACTTGGTCCAGGATCACACTGCTAGTAAGTATCTGAGGCTGGATTTGAACCCATGTCTTTCTAACTCCAGGCTAAGTGCTTTTGTCCACTAAAGCACCTAGTTGCCCTCTATATGGCTTTGCATTATTTATCTAGTGCATTAAGGCCACTAAATTACTTCCCTCCCAAAGATCATATATAAACACATATAAAATTATATGTATATGCCTGACTATCTTGCTCTATTGTTTGAACAGTTTTTGGATTTAATGTAATTTAATTTAAAAAAATCAGGCCACACAAATTCAGTTTACTATACCAAAAATGACTTCATCTCTTCTACATTCATGAATAATTTTACTATTTCTGGCCCCACTATTATAATCTCTAGCTATCTTATACTGCTGGTCCCCAAGGGTTTTTATGCAAATATCATTATTCTTTGCCTCCACTCTGCTTCCTTCTCCCATAATATTGCGTTTCAGACCTTCTATCCCTTTGAACTTAAGCTTTTAAAGGGTAGGGATTGACCTTCTTTTAGCTTCTATCTATATCTCCATTGTTTAGCACAGTGCCTAGCCCATAGTAAGAATTTAATAAATGTTTGTCAACTTGATTATGACCAGGGCAGACTATAAGAAGAATTTTACTTCCCTAGTCCTAGGCACATTTTACTGGCTTAATCAACCTAAGATTGCATTAGCTTTTTTATTATCTAAATTAGAGAGGAGGGAATAAACATTTCTGTAGCACCTACTATGTGCCAGGAACTAGTTTAAGAACTTTTTATAAATATTTTCTCTTTTAATCTTTTTTTTTTTAACCCTTGCCTTCCATCTTGGAATCAGTACTGTGTATTGTTTCCAAGGCAGAAGAGTGGTAAGGGGTAGGCAATAGGGATTAAGTGACTTATCCAGGGTCACTCAGTTGAGAAGTGTCTAAGGCCAGATTTGAATTTAGGATCTCCTGTCTCTAGGCCTGGCTTTCAATCCACTGAGCTACCCAGCTGCCCCCTATCTCTTTTAATCTTCAATGATCCTTAAACCAACCCTGGGAGTTAGGTATTATTATTATCCTCATTATAGTTTGGGGAAACTGAGGCAAACAGGGGTTAAGTAACTTGCCTGTGGTCACAGAGCTAGCAAGTATCTGAGGCTGGATTTGACTTCAGGTCCAGGACTCTATCTGCTACCAGCTAATTCTTTTGACTCAAGTAGAGATTGTTGAATATACTTATTTCATATAATCAAGCACAGGGGCAGCTAGGTGGTACAGTGGATAGAATGCAAAGACTATAGTCAGGAAGAATTGAGTCCAAATTCAGCCTCTAATACTTTTTACTATATATGTAACACTAGTCAAGTTACTTAGCCTTGTTTGACTCAGTTTCTTTATCTGTGAAATGAGCTGGAGAAGGAAATGGTAAATTACTCTAGTATCTTTGCTGAGAAAACTCCAAAGAGGGGCATGAAGAGTGAGGCATGATTCAAAAAAGAATGAAGAACAAAAATTTGTCCCTAATGATTCCATCTAATTGTCAAATTAAAAGGATTCATCTCTTTAGAATTGAGATAAATACTTTAATTCCTTTTTCATATATATATATATACATATATATGTATATATATACATATATATACAAATATATATATATATATATATATATACATATATATATATATATATATATATATTTAAGTCTCTCATCCAGCTGGAATTTACCGGGGTAGATACTATAAAATGTGGATATAAATCTCATTCTTGCCAGTCTGCCAACCAGTTTTCCCAAGTATATTTGTTAAATAATGAATCATTTCTGGGCCTAGTTACTTAACCTCCCAAAGCCCTAAATGGAGTTAATCCTTGTTCTATCTGCCTCAAGGTTTATAGTGAGAAAAGAGCTTTGTAATCCTTAAACTCACATTTATAAAGTGCTCTAATGTTAGGAGAAACTCCCATCACTCTTCATTACAATCCTGTGAAGTAGTTTAAGTAATTATTCTTCACTCATTGAAATACTCAGATACTCCAAACTCAACCCAGAGACTTCCATTTTAGTACTGCTTATAAGAGCAAAGACTTAATGGGGCAGCAATGAGAATGGAGCTCCAGGCTTCCATAAATCATATAGGAAGGGAGTAATCCTCTTGGTTTTAACTGACTTGACTCAGTAATGCTACCTTGCTAGGCAACTATTGTAAGTTAACATACTGTGTATGACCTTAAGGCATTTGCAATGGTGAGGGCATCAAGCCAGAATGGAGTATTACTGCCTCTGCCGAGAGCCTAAGATGAAGGCATTCTCTGTAAGATACATATATCAATATGCATAAAGATGGAGCCATACTATATATGAGAGATATATAGGGATGAAGCCATACCATATATAATCTATATAAGTATTATATATTATATGTAATATATTCACATGAAGAGAAACTATGATATTCATATCAGTACCAATAAAAATAAATGCATACTAAATGTATCAATATGTATAAAGATACTATGCGTGATTTTTAAGAATAAAAGCATACTGTATATAATATATATAAATATGAAGGCAAACTATGACTATCGATATCAATCAAAATAAAGGCATACTAATGTATCAATATGTATAAAGATACTATGTGTGATATAGAAGAATAAAAACATACTGTATATAATGTATGTATCAATATACATAAATACAAAGGCAAACTGACATATATCAATATAAAGAAAAATAAAGGCATACTAATGTATCAATATGTATAAAGATGAAGGCAAATTCTGATATATGTATCACCATGCATAAAGACGAATGCATACTATATGTAATATTTGTATCAATAGACACAAAGATAAAAGTATACTATATATAACATATCAGCATATACAAATATGAAGGCAAACTACAATATATGCATTGATATAAATAAAGATAAAGGTATATTATGACGTGTATCTATATCTATTTAAAGGTATACTATATATGATATATCATTATACATAAGGATGAAGGCATACTATATTCTATATGTGAAAAAAATAAAATATTTAATCATTCATCCAGATGTTTTGCTGCTGTCAATCAAGAATCATATATCAAGCTCTTAAAATATTCTAGTCACTGTACTAAATTCAGGAGATACAAAAAAAGGTAAAAAAGAATCCCTGTTTTCAAGGAATTTATAGTCCAATGAGGTGTGTGTGTGTGTGTGTGTGTGTGTGTGTGTGTGTGTGGGGACAACAGAATACAAATAATTATCTCTCTCTGCATATATACGTATATAAAATGCGTGTGCTCCTACTCCTACTCTTCATGGTGCCTTTTGTCCAAAAATATCTTCTGATTAAGGTGTAATATATATGCTATATTATTCTTTTGATTGTGGTATAATCCAAAGATATTCACAGTCAAAAGTCATTTGGAAAGATAGAGATAGCGGTGTGTGTGTGTGTGTGTGTGTGTGTGTGTGTGTGTGTGTGTTTTATATTTCGTCCCCTGCTCACCTACTATGTTTAATTCACTCCTCTAGACACTGGAGTTACAAAAATGAAAATGAAATAGTTCCTACACTCAATATGTGTGTATGTATGCATGTTTATATACATATGTATGTGTATGTAATCAGTTGATAATCTCAGAGGGAAGTCATTAGGAGAGATAGGTATATGGGAAACAGAGAAAAGCCTTTTACAGAATATGAGTCTTGAAGGAAGCCAGAAAGCCAGAAGACAGAGTGAAAAACTAGAACATTCTAGGTATGGCATATAGCCAATGAAAAGGTGTGCATAGAGTATCCTGCTCAATAAACAGCAAGAGGCCAGTATCAGTAGATCAGTGAGTGTGTGAAGGAGAGTAAAATAGAAGAAGGGCTGGAAAGGCAGGAAAGGACCAGATGGTGAATTGCCTTTAAAGCCAAACGGGGGGGTTTCTATTTGATAGTGGAGTTAACAGCAAGTCATTGAAGCTTACGAAATGGAGAGATGGCAAACAACTCAAAAGCTTCACTTTTCATAAGGGTGCTTTGATACCGTATAAACACAGTAATGAGACAGCAATGCAATCAAGTATATTTTCTTCCTGGGATCTAATTTTACACTCTGTCCCATAACACTTTTTTTTTCCTGAATAACAGTACTTACATGTCAAATTTGCTGTTGAACATTGCAGTTTTTCTTGTTTAAGGTAGACTTGACATTTTATATCATATTGAAGAATTAACACCATCTATAAAAGATCAGGAAATGATAGCTTCCTTTTGGATTTTATTTCTTTGTGTATGACAGAAAAATTTGATGATTTTCAATAATCATTTATGACACTGATTTATGACCCATCTATTTATGACAATCTAATTACAGTAGTGAAATAACATGGAAAAAGACTAGACCCCAAACATGTGGATCATATCTTTATACCTTTGTACTTTATTTTAAATATCTCATATTCATCATATAATTTGATCTTCACAGTCACTTATGTTAGCAGATAAGGCTTTATTGTCCCATTTTATATTTTATAGACTGAATAACTTGCTGTAGGTCACAAAGCTAGAAGTGTTAGAATCTAGACTGAAAACCAAGTTTTCTGTTGACAAGTCCAATGCTTTTCCTATTATAATTTAAAAGGCCTTATTGAATATTCATATTTTTCAAAAATAAGTTCCTTGAAAGCAGGAATTATTTCATTTTCATTCGCATAACCCCAATGCCTAGAACAATGTATAGAACAAAATAGGCACTTAATGTTTGTTACTTCACTGAATGAAGATCAGTTTGATATCTAAAGAATCATTCCCCTTCCAAAAATGATCATATTAATTCCTCGTATTTTATAGTATAAGAAACTCTGATGTTTAAAAAAATGAATGAACCCTCTATTTTCCTTTTCACTATGATAGTATCATAGTATCATTGGCATCTATATGGATTGGGGAATATAATGATGACAAAAATATTCTATTACTTGAATAATAGTTTGAAATGAAATTTTGATTTTATGCCCTTTAAAAATCACATCTACATATACACATTAAAATGTGTGAGACATTCAATCTTCAGGAAATACATGTACTTATTATTTGTTGTTGTTCAGTCATTTTTAGCTATATCAGACTATTCTTGACAGCATCTGGATTTTCTTAGCAAAGATACTAGAATGGTTTGCCATTTCCTTCTCAAGCTCATTTTAACAGATAAGGAAACAAAGGCCAACGGGGTGACTTGCTCAGTGTCACACCATCAGTAAGTATATCTGAGACAAGATTTGAACTCAGGAAGAGTCTTCCTGACTCCATTCTCAGCACTTTAACTACCTAGTTGACCTGTGTTTATTATACTGAGTCATTTAATGAGATGACTGGTGTGCATATGGATTCACTGACCCCTTGCAACAACTATGCAGACCTCCCGCAGTCCACAGTGTAGGAGCAGTTGATCAATTGTTATTTCCATACTATTAAAAATAACAAAAGGTAAATTGTCATCAGCATGACTTGTGGAACTTAAAAACTTAGCAAGCAGACTTACAAATGAGGAACAGAAACTTTGTTGGGTGCCTAAATAACATATTTTATGACCTTCCTCAGTAATAAATTTACAAATGTAGTCTTCTTATTTACCATTCTAATATAAGTTCTTCCTTATCTTGAATGAGTAGGAAAATGGTGCTTCTTTGTCTGAATTAGAATGTAATTTCTCAAGTACTGAGCCTGAAAATGTGTTTTGGATGAGCAATGGGAACCATTCTGGCTGTCTTGTTCTCTAGGTCAATTGCACATAATAGTCCTGGGAAGCATCACTCACAATAACATAAATCATAATCTAACTGGTCTCTCAGTGTCCTGAAACTCAGAAAATGACCTGTATCCTTCCGGTGCAATGTGATGGGATGACAGAAGATAAATAAAAGAGAGCTCAACTCACAAGTGTTGTAATGAAAAGATTTTCTTTGACTAAAATAAAGTCTGTAGCTCCAAGTTGAGACAGATGTTCACACTTGCTTCTCTTGTTAGAGTACTTGAGAAAACAAATTCAAGATAAGGGAAAAAGCCACATGTAATCAGCATGGTTAGGGAAACTTCCATCAAGCACTTCAAAACCCTGTGTATTCAAGGCATCAAGTGAAATGAGACAGGAATTATTCAGACAACTCCACCTGGTCTGTTTTGGTTTACCCAGATAATTGAAGAAACTGTTTTTGGCTCAACTTGCATAGAAATTGCTCTGATTACCTCCTTCATTTCATGCGTGTATGTGTCAGAGATCATATTAGATAAGAAATTTAGATGTAGAGGATGCTTTGGAGGCTATTTTAGAATATCTCACCATTTTATAAATGAAGATAGATCGAAGAGGTAAAGTGATTTGTCCAATGTCACACTGATAGTAATTTTACAAAGTTGGGATTTTATTTCCCTTTCTTTAAATTAATCACCCCTCTCTCTGTTCATTTTGGAAAGGGCAGGAAAATAGACTAGTAGGGAATTCTGAGCCTCTGGGTGAACTGAATGTTTGCTGTAAAGAGACAATCACTCTAATAGAGTAAATAAGTTCAATAGTCAATTGAATCATTTGTGAATGTAGTTGTCATGCCTGTCCTGATTGTTTTTATTATTATTCCAGTTCATATATTTTAGTAACTCAATAAAAATTTTATTAAGCAACTACTATCTCCTGAGCACTACTAAGATACATAGAAATGCAAGGCAGTTTTTGTTTTTAAAGAGTTCAAAGTCTAATGGTAGAGATGAGGTACAAACCAACTATGTAAATATGCCACATACAGGTTGCATTGGAGATAACTAGCAGAAGAAAGAATTAAAGGAGAAGGGGAAAGACTTCTTGTGTAAGATGGAATTTTAGCTGAGACTTGAAGGAAGCAGGCAGAATGAGGAGAGAGGGAATTGCTGTCATGGAGGACAGCCAGTGAAAATGCCTGGAGTCATGAGACTGAGTGCCTTGTGCATGGAATAGCAAGGAGGTCAGTTTTGCTAGATCAAAGATTATGTAGAATAAGAGTTAAACTAGAGGACAACTAGGAAGATGAGAAGTATGTAAGTTATAAAACAGGTTGAATTCCAAACAGAGGATTTTATATTTTATTCTGGGGGTGATAGGGAGCAACTGGTATTTACTGAGTTGGGAGAGTGATATGATCAGATCTGAGCATTTGTAAGATCATTTACACAATTGGATGAAGGATTTACTGGAGTATGGACAAAATGGGGAGATCTGTCAGCAGTCTATTGTGAAGGGCCTTCATTAGGGTGGCAGCAATGTCAAAGGAGAGGAAGCACATATGAGGGATCTACCAAAGAAAAATGGCAAGCCTTGGCAGCAGAATGGGTAGTAAGAGAGTGTAAGGAGTTAAAAGATAAGGTTGTGAGCCTGGATGACTAATAGGATGGTGGTAGCCTTGATAGTCATTGTGAAGTTAGGAAGAGAGGAAAGTTTGAAAGGAAAGACAATGGGCTCATTTTTTTCAGACATCTACTGGACATCCATTTTCAGATGTCTTAAAGGTAGGTATTGATGGGAGACAGGTCTACACAGCGATTTGGGCTGGATAAGTAGATTTGAGAATCATTAGATGGAGATAATAATTGAATTCATAGGATTGGAGGAGTTCACCAAGAAATTTGCTTCACTATTTGCTTCAATATTTAGGGAGAAGAGCACCCAGGATAGAGCTTTGGAGGACAATTATGGTTAATAGGGATAGCCTGGATATAAATTAGCAAAAAACACTGAGAAAGAGGGGTAAGTTAGGAGAACCAGTATAGAATAATGTCCTAAAAAACCAGAGAGAAGAGAGCATCAAAGAAAAGATAGTGATTGCCAGTGCCAAAGATTTTGGGGATGTCAAGAACTAAAAGGATTTTTAAAAGTCTACTAGATCTTACCATTAACAGATCTTTGATAATTTTGAAGACAGTTTGTTCAGTTGTATGATGAGGTCAGAAAACAGATCAAAAAGTGAGAGAAGCCTGAGGTACCACCTCACACCTAGCAGATTGGCCAATATGACAGCAAAGGGAATTAATAAATGTTGGAGAGGATGTGGCAAAATTGGGATATTAATGCACTGCTAGTGGAGTTGTGAATTGATCCAACCATTCTGGAAGGCAATTTGGAATTATGACCAAAGGGCTTTAAATGACTGCCTGCTTTTTGATCCAACCACAACACTACTGGGTTTGTATCCCCAAAGATATAATAAGGAAAAATATGTGTAGAAGAATATTTATAGCCATGATCTTTGTGGTGGCAAAAAATTGGAAAATGAGGGGATATGATCAGGGAATGGCTGAAGAAATTATGGTTGGCGATGGAATACTATTGTGCTGAAAGTAATAATGAACTGGAGGAATTCCACATGAACTAGAATGACTTCCTGGAAATGATGCACAGTGAAAGGAGCAGAACCAGGAGAACGTTGTATACAGAGACTGATACACTATGACACAATCAAACATAATAGACTTCTCTACTAGCAGCAATGAAATGATCCAGGACAATTCTGAGGGACTTATGAGAAAGAACACTATCCACATCCAGAGAAAGAACTCTGGGAGTAGAAACACAGAAGAAAAACATTTCCTCAATCACATGGTTCAATGGGGATATGATCAGGGATATAGACTCTAAATGATCACTCTAGTGCAAATATTACTAATATGGAAATAGGTCTTAATCAATGATACATGTAAAACATAGTTGAATTGCTTGTTGGCTATGGGAATGGGGAGTGATAAGGTGAGGGAAAAGAATATGAATCATGTAACCATGGAAAAATAAAAGTTAATTAATTAATTAAAAATAAAGATAAACTGCCACTTAGAAAAGGAAAAAAATGAGAGAGGAGAAGAGATGGACATATCTATTGTATGTGGCCTTCTTAAAGAGTTTAACCATGAAAAAGAGGGAAGGTATTGAATAATAACTCAAGGATTTAGATGGATCAAGTGAGGTTTTTTTAAGGATGGAGGTGCCATGGGCATATTTGTAGGCAGTCAGGAATTAGACAAAAGACTTTGATGGATTGAAGATGAATGACAAAGTTGTAATAATAGAGGGAGTAATCTGATAGAGAAGACAGGACGGAATAGAATCATTTGTTCATGTAGAGAGGATACCCTAAGTAAAGAGAAGGTCTGACCATAGATATTGAATAAATTTATGTGAATGATATTGTATTTGTCAGTTACTCTGTAAGTTATAATTTTAGACATCTTTGTAAAACACTAAGGGGTTCAACAGCTTGCCTGAGGTCATTCAGCTGGTATGTGTCAACAATGGAATTTGATCCCAGAATCTATCTATCTATCTATCTATCTATCTATCTATCTATCTATCTATCTATCTACCTAATAGTAGTAATAATCCAATTTATCACTAGTTAATCAACTATATGCACACATGGATATGTTTGTATGTTTGTGAATTTATGAAGACTCTAGGAATCAGTATGAGGACTTAATATCTTTCCATAAAAACCTATCATAACTTATCAAGGACTCATTAAATATACTGTAGGAAGTGATCAAAATATAGAGAAGTTACGACTTGTTTGGTGTCTCACAGGAATTTGAGTCAGAATTCTTCCTGACTTCAAATCTAGCACTCTGCTTATTATGCCGTGCTGGTTCATTTGTGTGTGTATATATATTTATAGCATACATACCACAACTCTGTATATTTTTGGAATGTATTAAATGATTCCTTGCTTTGAAATGGATGATTGCTATTAAAGTTTGCTATAAATATTATGTTTTTCATATTTGAATGCCCAATATGTTTTCTTTTGAGAGACTAGAAATATTTGTGCATATTTCCTCCCTCTGTATATGGGGGATATTCATACAGTTGAATTATTTTTCATTTTCCAATGTTACGATTTGTTAGATCACATGCTTATGGTCAAATATGTCCATTTTTAGTAAAGGGAACTAGAATTAATTGCCTTATGCTGCTACTAATTGTGGCATCCCTGGGGTGACCAGGCTTTGAAATAACAGTGTACGGACCTCGTTAAGCAAGGTTGGCAAAATGAGTTATAGGCTCAGGTTTGAAGTTTCAATACAGGGCTTACCAAAAAATAAAGTCCCTACTTATATCATTACAGAGAGTGCATCTGGTGTGGCAACACACGCAGGACACACAATAAGTATGAAAACAAGACCATCAAAGTCAGATGTTTTCTATTATTAAAACTTAATTTATCATAAATCCCCAGGAAAGCTGACCAGATGTCTAAAAAAACACCAGCTTCACTACTTATGGGTTATTCTTCCTCCACTTCCTATTTTGTTTATATTACTCTAGTAGAATGATATGCTTGAGATTTTTAAAAAGCTGTAAAGTCATTTTGGTCCTTTTTGATTTATCCTCAGTATGGCTTTATTGAAGAAAGGAGAGACATGTTCTAATAGGCACAGAGGTGGATCACACCCATTTGTAAAATAATAAAAAATTGGGAAAAAAACTCCATGAAATGCATACAATGAAATATAGTTCTCTGACACCAATTATAAAAATCAATAGAGTTTGCTGTGGGGTATACAGAATGCTTTCTTGGCCCTTTCATGATAGAAGCAGAGTCAACAAGACTATACTTGCTTAATCAAAACAATAAATTTTGAGTGTCACCAATGCATGCATTTTTCAAGCTGGTCTAAGTTCTGCTTTTTTTCTTTTTTTTTGGACTTAAGAAGGAGGAAGGGGGTTCCTTGAGTCTGTTTTTGAGCCCATCTTACCTCATTCTTCAGAAAAATCAAGGAGCAAAGAAGTCTTTTGTTCTAACCAGCTTAAAATAACACTGAGATATTGCTCCACAAATCTTTCAACAGCTCTGCTCTGTGAGTAAAATATGAGGCAATTGGAGCAAAGCAGGAGCTGAAAGCTCATCTACGAGCTAGCCGTGAAAACAATCCGAACAGCACAGGAAGACACTGATGTGGGTCTAGCAGAATGTAAGAAAAAAAAACAAAACAAAAACAAAACCTGGGACTTGCTTACCTGATTCTGAACAACCATAAAGGTTCATTTCAGTTTAGTACAATGTGAGAACAATTAGCATTCTCTCTCCCTAGAAAAGCTAGGTGGGGGCTGGGGGGAGGAATGGCATCTGGACCACGTCCACTATTCCTTTCCTCCAGTAAATCTCCTTTTCCTTCTTTCTTGCAGCAATTCCTATAGGAGTGGCAGGTCAGGCAGTTCAATCAAATTCCTTTACATGTTCAGTGACCAGATATTTAAGTTATATTCAACTACTTAAGTACTCTGGCAGTTAACAATCACACTTAGAGACAAACCTCATAAATCAAAATGATGCTATTTAAATCTTCACTCTCTTCAATCTTAGTGAGTAATAGTTTTCTCCTGGGGGAAAATAAGACAACTGACTGCCTGAATTTTTGGTGGAGATTTGGGAAGAGGAGCTCAATTTTACTACAAACTCCATAACTACTAGGTTTGGAAATAAATATAAGACTAAGTTAATTGAAGCAGTTGTGCAAGAAAAAAATAAAATAAAAAATAAAGCATTATGTTCTATTCTACGAAAATGAAGTGACTATCTAGTAAAGGATTAATTTACCCAGATTCCATGTCTCACTTACACACCATTGAATCGAGTCTCCCTATATCCTTGAAATACACTCCCTCCTCTCCTGTTGTCTTAGGAGTCCTAGCTTCCTTCAAAGCTCAGTTCATGTTCTATCTTCTTTATGGATGTTGTTTAGTCAATTATCTTTGCCCCACTCTTCATGACCTCAATTGTTTTTTTTTTTTGGCCAAGGTACTGGACTGGTTTGTCATTTCCAGCTCATTTTATAGATGCAGAAACTGAGACAAGTAGGGCTAAGTGATTTGACCAGCCACTTACTAGTTACATGGTTAGTAAGTGTCAGAGGTCAAATTTGAACTCAGATCCTCCTACCTCTACGGTTAACCCTCTATTTAATGCTCCACCTAGTTGCCCTGTAACTACCCTCTACATGAGACTTTTCCTGGATCCTTCTCAAGTTGTTTATGCAACATTCCATCTTGAAATTACTTTCTGTAACTTGGTGTATAATTTTTGTTTACTAACTTATACATGCATTGCATCCCCTTAGGAGATTCTAAGCTCTCCCAAAAGAGAAGTTGTCTCATTTTCTGTTTTGGAATCCTTAGCACCTAGCACAATATTTTGGATATAAAGGCTAATTAATAAATGTTGTTTTGAATTGAATTGATTTGAGAACATTTCACATCCTTTGGTGGTAGCTCTTTGGAAATAAGAGAGGAATCAAAAGAGACTTTACAAAGATGAATGAGTCCAAATTTTTTTTTTCCCATTCAGGGGCAAAAACGTCTATGTCTGATTGGTCTGAAAAATGGCATTACCTATAAGTCAACCTCAAAATATTTCAAAGCACCAAGAGCCAGATGGCTGTGCATTGTTTCATGTGGTTTGGGAATGGTGTCATGTGGACCACTAATTCAATTAAACACAGCTATGAAGGAGTCAGTTTAATAGTTCCTAATGAAATGATTAAGTCAATTGGATCAGTAACTGTCCTCTTGAAGAGTGAGGCAATCTTGTCATGTGCTTACTTTGACTGAGGCCAAATACAGGACCTTTAGAGTGTTTGCATTTAGCTGTCTGGGTAGAGAAGCCAATTCCTGACTTGGTCGAATTGATCTACTCTTTTGTCTAGATGGTTGATGTCACGCTATATAATGACCCGAATATAGAGATCATTTTGGCTCTCTTCAAGTAGGAAGGACAATCTCTACCTCTTTCCTACCTTTCGACTGGAGGAACCCTTGTTAGAACCCATAAGGACGGCCAATAGAAAAGCTAAGTACTCCTCTATGTCTTTCCTACTTTTCCTTCTCTTTACTACTCCCATTACTTTGATTTAATAAAGTTATTAAGCTACTATCAGTCTCATAATTTTAAATATTACAACAACAATCAATCAAATAGGTGGTTGAGCAAATAAAAAGTTTTCTGGCTACTCCATCCAAAAGAAAGAAATTTGGACCTATGAGCTAGAAGTCTTACATTTGTTTTATGCTTAGTGCTAGTGAGAAGGATGAGTTTACATTGGAATGGCTAATTATATTGAATTGGTACTTCTGGTTTGAAGTTGATACATGGTCCTAGTATCCATGGCCTTTACCAGAGAAGAGGAATTCCATAATTTGGACCAGTGACTTTAGATGCAGGGCTGGGAGGGATCTTAGAAACCATTTAATAGAATCTTTTTAGTTTACAAATAAGGAAATTAAGTCACAGGAAAATGAAGTGACTTGTCAAAGATCACTTAACAGATCCTTTGAGTTCAAATTCAGTTCCTTCCACTAAACAATGCTGTTTTATTCAAAGTTCACTTTCACTTTCCCAATTACTGAGCATAAAATATAACTCAGTTCTAACACCTGTATATGGGTATGGTATAGGAAAGGTATTAGGACCAAGAATAATGTCTGCTTTAGAGTCTTATGTTGATCAGACAACAGGTAGGACTCTAGAGGGGGTGGAAGCATGATTTAATGGATAAAGTTCTTTGTTTTGAGTCAGAATAATGAATTCAAATCTTACTTCTGATGCATAACTTTCTATGTGACTCTGGGTCAGTTATTTAAACTCTCAGGGATCTAGGCAACTTTCTAAGAGTATAAGGTATAGAACTATTGGTGATCTGTGTTGGTAAGGGGGTCTGTAACTACCCCCCCCCCAAAAGTAGGACTTCATAAATTCTCTACTAAGGATTCATTGTATGCCCTGGAAACTTTGCCATGTTGTAAAGGCCTTGAGCTTCATCCCAGGAAGAAATTTTGCCGGTTTTCTTTTTGTTTTTGTTTTGTTTTTGTTTTTTTTTTTAAATAGTCTAACCCAATGTGGATACACTCAACAATGGGCAGGCCACTTGGCGATGAATTCTTTGGTCATGGATGGCCATCTATATGAACAAGAATGCAATACAAACTGGAAATTAAGTATATACAGAACACATACAGATTTTGGTTATTATGACAGTGTCACAAGAGCTCAAGGCTTCTTTGAGGCACCTGTTCCAGTGACATACCCTGATAATTTCATCAGTTTGGGCAATCTCATCAGCAAAAACATCTGTTCAATAATGACCAGTGAAAGCACACATTATTCTTACTAAGAAATGAAAGTTTCTTAGACTATAACTACTCCAGAAATTTCATACTCTGTTAAAGCAAAGAAACTGATGGACACAACTAGAATTCACAACGGTAGCCTGAAATAGGCACAATGGCATCACTATTTGCCAGTCTTAAAAAACACCACACACTTGAGCTCAAATGCACAGGAAGCCTAAGCTCCTGTCCATAAAAGCCCTGAAACCAAATGGTTAAGCATAATCCCTGAAAAATTGGTCATTTCCAGGATTTAATGATCTGCTAGTCTGCTAGTCATCATGTGGGGAAGCCAAGGGTAGTTAACGCTTTAAAAACACAGTTGTTGTTAACAACAGTAATGAACCGTATCTTACCCTTGTTATTATAAACCATAATGAACACTGTAAAACAGCAGTGAATAATTAGAAAAAATTAAGAACCACTGTAGAGGAAATTTGAAGAGCTCAGTGGCTATAGAAATTATCTTGTAAAGAAAAGCACGTGTTCAAAATATATTTGACAGGAAAACTGTGTAGTGGAAAAGTGGTCTTTAATTTCATTTAAAAAAAGCATCAATTAATGTGGTTACCATAGGGCAAGGTGGCAGATTGTGTACTGAGAATGGCCTGATTGTGTTTCTGATATTTTCAGGAATATTTCAAAACTTTGTTTATTACTTGATGGCTGATGAATTACTTAATGTATCTTGTTTACTAGTTCATAGATTCTGAGTCAGAGAGAACCTTAGAAGCCATCTAGTCTAATGGCGTCAAGTTCTAATAGAAACTGATCCAAGAAGCTGCATAGTGACATTGAAAACCACAAATTAATATTATGTACATTATGTTGTATTTTTAACTATTTTGTTCAATATTTCCCATTTAAATTTTAATCTGATTCAGCAAGCAGCATTCAGGAATATTTTTAGATGGCACACGAGGGCTAGAACTAGTTTGAATCCTCCGTCCAACTTCTCATTTTACAAATGAAGAAACTGTGGGGCCACAGTGGGTAAGAGTGAGATTCAATCCCAAATTCTCTGATTCTCATCTAGCACATTTCCTGCAAGGTGTTTTAGGTTCTAAAGAAGTTGCATAGTCTTTACAGAGTCAGAAGTTGACAGTATCTTTATAATAAACACTTCTGCTCCCCTTTTATTTTTTTAAAATAGGTTCCCAGAGACTTAATGTGGCTCAGCACTCAGCACTGTGTCTGACATATATTAGGTGCTTAATAAATGTTTATTGACTGAAACTGGATGATCTGGTCTCAAATCTTGTCTTTGCCACTTATTAACTATGTACCTTTCTGAGTCTCAGTTAGCTCTTTAAGTCTATAAGCCATAGAGAGATTGTACCCCTACGGATAAAACTACATGTCCTAGATATGAGAATATATTTAGAATATATTTTACATATTCCCTGTTAACCATTTTGGAAGATTGTTTTCTTCTCAAATACAATTTTAATATGATAGAGAATTGTAGCTATAAGACACGTCAGAGGCAATCCTATTTTGAAAGGTCTCCTCATTTTATTTAAAGCAAAATAAAATGGAGGTTGAGAGACGTGTTTTAATTTGCATAATGTAATACAAGTAATAAATAGTATAGTTGGGATTTGAACCCTAGTCTCTCATTTCAAATCCTGAATTCTTTGAAATTAATTGTGAGATATTATGTAGGTCACAACAAGGCACAGAACGAAGTGTAGGGGAAGGAGCATTGGGCTAGAAACTGGGCTAGAGTCCTGTCTTTTATTGTGAGGTTTTAGAAAGTCTAATTCATCTCTCTGGGCTTCTGTTGTCTTGAATTTTGAACAAATGGTCTGGACTAGATGATTCTTGGGTTCTAAAGATCTACTATGAAGTTATACTATGCTTGTATTCCTAATATATTTTTTAAATTCAATTTTAACAAATATTTTAAAGTACCTACTATGGGTTCATACTGTTACATTGTAAGGGACATAGAAAAATCAAATATAATGTAGCTTCCATCCACACTAAACTCATAATCATGGGTGGAGGGAAAGGAGAGATAGTTTGATGCACAACCAAAACTATACTATAAACTGTAGTTATGTAAATAATAACTATACTACAAAATTATACACATGGAAAAGTACATAAAAGAAGTATGTGTTGCTATTTAAGGTCTAAGACAGGAAGAATCAATGCTGATTGGACATAGGGAATGGGGGAATTAGAATAAAGAGAAATTTATGTTGAAATATCCTGGAAACTGAAACAATACTGAAGAATTCCTCCATCTCTTCCCTTTCCTTCTCTCTTCTACTTTCTCTGCCACCTCTTTCCAGCTTTCATTTCTTCCCTTTCCTCTCTCCCCTTCCCTATCTTGTTCAGAAGGTATTTCAGAGCCTTGTTATATCTCAAGGCTTTCATTGTGCTTCAGGGGATGAACTGGTTAAAAATGTTATCTAGGTGGCAGGATGCTAGAGAAGCTAACCTTCTTTGTAAATGTTGACACTTAAATATTCACATTGCCCTTTGAGTAGGACAGTAAAAAGGTCCTACAAAAAGAAAGAAAAAGCATTAATAACACCGAGGTTCAGAATAGACTCTGGATGAAAAGAAAAGCTAACATCAATAACAACAAAATTACTTCTTATTTTACTCTTAGGGGAAAATAGGGATTAAAGAAGAGAGAGTAACTGTTGTATATTGGTAAATGTTTAACAGCATGCTTTCCAGACTATAGGAAATGAAATGTTTGCATGATCCATTTTAAGCTTAATCTGCATTACTTTACCCACCATTTGAAAATGCCTAGACAGTCAACAAAACAATAAATCAATTAGTTGGATTTGTCCATTTCCAAGGTATGAATCCTTGCACTGAAAATTTAACAACCTACTCTTAGGGGACAGTTAGAATTGCAATATACCACTGGATAGAATCAATACTTGGTGTTGATTCTAAGACAGAAGGTAAGGGATTTTTTTTAAGTGGTAGAGAGGCATATTTTGACACCATGGAAGGCCAATGTGAATATCAAGGTATTATTAATATTATTATCAATACTCTTCTTAACTAGAACATCTTATTAAATATCCTACCGCTGTATGAAATGGGTTACCTTGGGATGTAATGGGCTCCTCTTTTTCTGGAGTCTGCTCGGAAAGGCTGGATGATTATCTTTCTGGAATATCATAGAAGGGATTCTTTAGGTTCAGAATGGACCAAATGGACTTGAAGACTGTGATTTTTTAAATTTAGAGAGGAAGAAAAACAGTGTGGATTATAGGGTCAGAGCAGGCTTCATGGAAAATGTGGAGGATAAAGTAAAACTAACAATTGCTGCTATCACAAAAGAAGCTGAATCTATAAGCTTATCCAGTCTTTAATTTTCACCTCTTCTTTCTACTTCCTTTTTTTTATCACAACAGCAAAGAACATTAGACAAGATCAAACCACAATTTATCTCAGCACATGTGATATCTAATACTGGATAGATAAACTATATGAGTTCTGTTATTACTCACTTAACTTGAGGTAAGTCTCAGACTTGTGTGATTCTATCTCTAGAATAAATGAAACCACCAGATTATTTCATTTTCTTTTCCTTCCCCAAAACATCTCTGATCCAGAGTGGCTTAGGGGACATGTTGCCTCAGATACTCCACACTTGTAAACCAGTATTGATATAAGACATCTTAACTTCAACTTGGTCCTGGTGAATAAATGGAAATACAGTAAGGAAAAAAATCAAAGAAAGTATCAGGGAGAATAAGCAACACATTCTCTGCCATTCAATACTTTGAAGAGGTTTCAATGAATTTAGTGGCATTGAGAGAAAAGTTTTTTTTAATCATTTCCTCACTCTTTGTTGGCTCCATGGATATTTCCAAGATGCTGTGGCCAGATTTTTATGGAAACCAAATGACGTGCTCTTTGTAAGAAATAAGAGATAATTGATTTAAAGTATTGATTTAGTTTTCCCCAATAGGTTACCACATTGCTCCTGTCAGCTCTCCCCCTTTTTTCTTTCTGTCTTTGGAATCCAAAAAAAGCTTATTCTTTAAGTTTGATGTTACTCTGTCAAGTCACTTGGCTTATTCTGTGGTTTCTTGTTATAATTTAAAGGTCTGTTTTAAGGTTAGGAGGAAGAGCTGAAGCAGAAAAAAAAAAGAACAGAAGAAATTAGGAAGAGCCAAATGGCATTTGGAGTACAGTCATCATTCTTTGTGACAAATCATGTAATCTCACTCAGTTTCTCCATCTGATTTGGAGCAAATATTATTTCACACATATTTCCTAAATTAGAGCTTTATTAGACCTAAGGTTGCTGTGTTTGGAAATACTCGGGGATATGACATTAATCACTAAATACTTCCCTCCTATCTCCACAGGACCTTATGTTCTCTGGGGGCCAAAGAGGGAAGAAAGACTTCACTCTACCCTTACCCCTTTTCACAGTAGGCAAAAAGGGAATGCTCATATCCATATGAAAACAAAAAGGGTGGAATCTTGTTGGTTTCATGGTGCCTAAATCTTACTCTGACTCCAACAATGGAGGGTAGGAGACAAATGGTCATAAAACATTGGACAAAGACTCAAAGGTATTTATTTGAATGAGATAGAATAGAATGTTATTAACGGAAGGAACTTCAGGGGTCATTTCATCCAAATCTTTAATTTTATACAGAATCTGATTCTCTGAGGTTAACTGACTTGTCCAAGGTGATATAGCAAATTAATGTCAGAGCACAGCCTAAAACTCTTGAGACTTGACAAGTCATGAAAATACAACATTATCCAAGAATGGTTTTTGACGAATTTGTAGTTGGCAGAATCAAAACAAATACTTAGAGAATCTGGGAAAGACTTAACTTCAGGTTGAGGTCAGGAGGCACAATAAAGTATTTCCATAGTATGTTCCTGTATTCATAGTAGACCATTGCATCTGATTGGCAAATATTGGGTACAATCCAGCACAGATAATCCTATATCCCTCTGAAAATATTTTAGAAATAAGGTCAATGAACAATGATCTATCATTCCATTATCCTGTGAATGGTACAATATGCCTCTTTATAGTAGAATTTGAATTGATATTCCTTTTAAAAAAAGGCTTTAAGATGATGTAAGAACCTAAAGTATCTTCAGAATCATTGCTGTTCAATTGCTTTGTAGTCCTGTCTGACTTTTCATGACCACATTTGGGGTATTTTTGACAATGATTTTGGAGTAGTTTACCATTTCCTTTTCTTTTCTCCAGCTCATTTTATAAAAAAGGAAACTGAGGCAAGCAGGGTTAAGTGACTAGCCACACAGCTAGCAAGTAGCTGAGGCCAGATTTGAAATCAGAAAGATGAGTCCTCCTGACTCCAGGCCCAGCTTTCTGTCTACAGAAACACTTAACTACCCTGAGAATTATTAAATGAAGATTAAATAATGTTTACTATGGTTACAATACAAAAAAGTTGTAGCTTGCTTTATTTTAATTCTTTGGGAACTGGCATTTTGGGTAAAGATGACTATCCTAATAACTGGAAGCATTGACTGGCTTGATTCAAAGAATAAGCCCATCATGTATACATTTAAGAATGTGCATGTAAGTCTTAAAAAGGCTGATGATGTGTACGGTGATGAGAGCTCATGATTGTGGGCTAGTCATTTGATCGACCAAGACTGAATCAAAGGTGTCGTGTACAGGTGCTGGTGTACTCTGTATTCAGTCATCTCTAAATCACCTTTTCTTCATCAAAAGACTCCCTTAGTCTACTTAAAAGGTGCTGGAACCAGCTGACAGAATCTTAATTTTAGAGTACATTTTTGCCAACAGCCAACTTGTAGATTAATCTTACATGAAGGCTTTAGTATGTTTTCACCTATATCGAATAAAAAAAAAAAACAAACCTAACAGTTTATGGGTTTTAACTTAGCAGCAAAAGACCTATTCTCCACTTTGAAATCTTAGCGACTATTTCGAAGTTAGCAGCTCTGCTTGTGTGACTGTGACTCAAATGCTTTTGACACATCCCCCTCTGTTTCTTATTCTGAGTATTCTTTTCAGAGTTCAAAGACTGTCTACTCTAGGCTTCTATAAGCTTTGTGATATATGACTGTCTTGAAGGTTGTCCCGTTTTCTGCTTTTAACACTGATCAAACCTCATACCTCAACTTAATTTGAGCCCTGCTCTAAAGGATTTGGATTCTAATGCCAATGGAGAGAGGGGGGGCAGAGAAGAGAAGAGGGTGGGGAGTTTCTTCTGATTTCATGGGGATAAAAAAACCCAACCAAATATCCCATATTTCTTAGTCTTTAAAATGGAGTGGAAAAAAGGGGTTATAGCCTTTTTGCAAAACAGATCCCTCCTTTGGGTCTGAAGTGATGCAATTAAGTGATTATTCAACTTCTCTTGCTACATTAAGATGGATAAGTCAGTCTTAAGTCTTTTGTTGTTGCTTTGAGTGGAAAATAGAAATAAAAACGCCCCACCTCCACTTGCCCTCCTTGTCAATCCTTGGTGGATTTTTCCCAGCTATATAACTCTCAATCTTTTGTTCATTTATTGTGGTGCCTCACAGTCCTAAGTATGGAAAAAGCTACAGTATTTACCATTCTGAGGGGAACTTTATTAGACTTTTCTTATGTTAACTTATGTGTAATATTCAGAAGCTTAGCACATAAAGTCCCAATAACAGCACAGTAGAAAAGACTCCATAAATTAAAAGTGAGATACTGTGGCCCAGGGTCATCAATGAAAATGTGAAAAAGCACTCTGGGTAATAATAATCATGCGCCATGATGATCAGCTGATGGTCTCAAGAGGTCTCTTTAGGATATAATTTTCTGATCCATTCATAGTTCATATGCCATGGGAATACTAAATGCAATAATAGATCTTAGATTTTTTTTTTTACTTGTCTCAAGAGAAGTCCTTCCTCACCACTCCTTCCTTGTATGTCCCTTAGTTTAGGATCATAAATCTAAAGTGGGAAAGAACCTTAGGGGCCATCTGTTACAGATTGACGAATTTTACATTTCACTGAAGAGAAAACTGAGGCCAAGAGAGATTAGGCAGCTGAGTCATGAAAGCCCTGAGTTCATACTCAGTGTCACATTAGTTAGCTGTGTGACTTCTCTTAGACTTGGTCTCCTCATTTATAAAATGGGGAATTGTCCTCATACTATCTATCCAGCTGAGTTGTTTTAAGGATCAAATAAGATCATAAATGTCAAAATAAGTGATATATGTAAGTCACTTTGCAAACCTGAAAGTATTATATAAATGCAAGCTATTGTTCTGGTTGTCATCATCATTGTTCATAATTCCAAAATAGAATTCCAAAAGGTGATTCACAAGCAATCAGCACCAGAAGTGAGACTTGAAGAGAGGTCCAGCTGACTACAGAGCTAGTCCACTTGCCATTATACCACATTAACAGCTTGGTCGTCTCATTCAAGGTTCTGTCATCATGGCAGCCTATGGATCATTCTGCAACTGGATTCACAATCTGGCAGTTTAAAAGCACTCTGCTTTGAGGCTCTTTTCATTCAGAATTCACCAGAAATTCTAAGGGTAGTTCACGGGCACCAGGGGGTAGAGTTTTGGGTTCTGGAGTCAGGATGACATGAATTCAAACTCAAATTTAGACACTTGCTAGCTATGAACCCTTGGGCAAGTCATTTCATTTCTGTCTATTTCAGATTCCTCAAGTGTAAAGTGTGCATCCTAACAGTATCTACCTTTCAGGAATCTTGTGTGGATGAAATGAAACATTTGTTAAGTGCTTTGCAAAGTTTGAAGTGTTATATAAAATTCTTATTATTATATATCATTATTATATTAAAATGAGAGCATTCCTATTTTCAAGGAATCACACATCTGAAATGACAGACCCAAGGTTTGAACCAAGGTCTTCTATCTCTAAATTGAGTGCTTATTTAATTCCCTTGTGCTCATGTAAGCTATATGTGATGTTTCAGTTAATTATTTTTGGGATACATTATTTTTGTGATATATCACTACCCCTTTCTCTGCAAAGATGTCTTCAGGAGCAAAATAAATGATTTTTCCAGGTAAATGGTTATATGATGCCAACAGTGATTTGGGGGTAAATCTAGGCATTCCATCTCCAGTCCACTTGGTAGGCAAGGCAGAAGGGAAGGCCAGAAGGGAACTGACCTTCCATCGCGTTGGGCTTAAAAAGGCATTGGGTTATTGACAGAGCTATTAAACTTGTTTACAAAGAATGGCTCCCGAGGGGCCTTACTGAGCCTTGGCATTTGCAACACCCCACCTGTCAACTACATCCAGACACTATCCAAATAGGTAACAGGGAGCAGACAGAGTTAGGCAATAGGAAAAAAATGTGGTTATACCAGTTTGAGAATCTTTTCACAGCCATCTCCTCCATTTTAAGCAAAGAACTGAAAACATAATCTAAAACAGCAAAGCCAGTGGATTCAGTCACAGCTGAAATGGGAGATTTGGGGTGTCTGAGCCAGTGAATCCCTTGTCCATTGTTTTAATCCCTGTTAAAACATTTGGGGCTGTTCTTGAGTGGCAAAGCTTTTAGTGTTTCCAAACAATATCCAAAGTGGATAGAATGCGACACAAGGCAGCCTACTGGGGTAGTAGAATATATATTGGATTTGGGGTCAGAAATTTTGGTTAAACTCTTGTCTTGGCCCTTTATTCCCTGTGTTAACTTGGGCAATCTCCTTTACTTCTCTTGGGGACTTATTCTCCTTATCTCTGAAATGAGGGAGTGGGACCAACTGACCTTTAAGAAGGGTCTTCTACCTATAAACGTATGATGTAGGATCTTGGGTTTCAAGAAATGGAAAGCACATTGACCAAGGAATCAAGAGGCCATCGTTTCTAGGATGGCTCCCTCACCAAGTAACTATGGAACATTGGAAAGCTTACTTCATTTATTCTGAGCTTCAGTTTCCTTATTTGTAAAATGGAAAGTTTAGACTAGATTATTACTAAAGTCCTTTCTACCATTAAAATGCTATTCTTTTCTTTTGTTCATTCTACTATGAGATCTACTGTGTTTAATTAAAAAAAAAATTATTCTTGGGAAAACATCGGCAGTTATGAAGTCTAGTGGTAAGGAAGAAAAGGGATCTCTTTGCCTGTGCTGTCAATGAAGCTAGCACCACATATATCAAAAGACATTCTATACCAGTTGACTAACCACAATATTAAGTGGAAAGCCAAGCCACAGTTTCATATCATACTTTGAGATGTGGTTTTCAACTCGGTGCTATAGTTATCTAGAGTTCCCTGACTGTGAATTTCAACTGATTTGTAATATATTGCTCATGGGCAAGTGTTCTCAGAGGGGCAGGGTTGGGGGTACTATATGTTACTACCTTTTGCCCTAAGCCTGCTTTTTTACTAAAAGGACTAAACTACAAGACACCCATTCTGAGATTGACTAAGCATAGAATGACTTCAGAATCGGAGGACTGTTTATTGGAAAAATACTAATGCTATGGGAGTAATGTAACCCTAATTAAAGTTTAATAACAAAAGAATTAGCTTTGATGATGTAAAAAAAAGCAAAGGGTCTAGAGTCGTGTCAAATCCTGGCTTGTCCATGTACTATCTATGTAACCTTAATTAAAGTAAACCTTTTGGCCTCAGTTTCCTCATTTATAAAATTGGACTGAATGATATCTAAGGTCTCCAAGAGCTCTACATAGTATGATTCTATAATATTAATGAGTTCTGACTGAGATCAAGCCTTCTTGTTTCTTGAATCTAAAAGGAATCCTTTTTTGACTTTTTTCAAAATTTCTGGTGCTTCTTAGGTTACCCATCATTGGAATACTTTGCGACCCTTTTTTGATTTGCTTCATAATCACAGTTTATTTTTTCAAAAAAATTTTGGTAATTAGTTCCTTTGGTAAAATAAAATTCCCAGGTATCTCCCTTGCTCACTCCCTCTATTCCCCACACTAGAGAAGGCATCATTTGACAAAAAGATATATTATATATAAAATTATGTCTTTGTTATTATCAATTTATCAGTTCTTTCTCTGGAGGCAGACATACATGAGTTATAAAGAAGTTGCCAGTTCTGGGAAAAACTTTGTAGTATTATTAGACAAAGGCTTTTAGATATGAAATTGTCCAGATAAACCAGTTCAATTTCCTGATTTTATGATGAAATAATTAAGGCCCAGAGAAATGAAGTGATTTACCCAAGGTCTCCCATGATCCCAGTAAAAGGCTGGCAGAAGGAACCTTGCTTCACTTCTTGGATCATTTTTTTTTCAAGAGGAAGGCTGAATGTGCAAGGATTTTTTTTTGTAAAGGTAGAGGATGATCAACGTGGAAATGCTTTACATAATGTCAGGTTTTTTTCAGTGTGTTTTCTCTGCTGAATTGTCTTTATATTCCTCAAACCTGGCTTTGAATCTTCAGACCTTTTGCTTAACCTCCCTGGGGTTCTGTTTACTCACCTGTAAGATGAAGAAGTTTGGCTAGATAGCTTCTAAGGTTCCTTCTAGCTCTAAATCTGTGTGGCACATGGGGCATGGGACTCCAGTTGTTACTGTGATACATTGGAAGAATACCACCTCTGACCTACCTTATCTTGCTTCTGTCCCCTTTCCTCCCTTCATATAGGCCCCACCTTGCTTCTGGCCTTCATCACCTTCTCCTGGATTACTGCAATAGCATTCTAGTTCATTTCTCTCAAATCTCTTTCCTTTCTACATAGTTGCCAAAGCAATTTTCTTGAAACAAGTTGCTGATCATGCCACTTCCCTACTCCATAATGTTCAGGGGCTCTTCATTTCCTCTAGGATCCAAAACAACTTTTCCTTTTTAGCTTTTAAAAACCTTCTCAATCTTCCCCAATCTATGTTCATTAACTAATCTAATTTCATTCTGTAAATAGCTTGCATGGATGCAGATGTTTGCATGTTGTCTCTCCCATTAGGACTGTCTATTTCAACTGTTTGTCTCAAAGTCCTCCAGTCATCTGAGAAAAACATCTCTACTTAGCAGTTAGGCAGAGTTCCATGTTCTTGCAGTCAGTCAGAAATCACATAACTCTTTCCCTAAGTATCACGCAGAGATACAGGTCTATTGCTCAGAAGAATTGCCTCAGGCTTGGCGAGAAGCAGAGGTTATAAAATGCAGTGGAATAATAAGGGCAAAACTTGTCCTCAAAGATGATAAATGATAAAGGATTTCTTTGCAAAGGTAAGGGACAATCAGTATGAAAACCCTTTATAGAATGTCAAGCTTTTTCAATGTGTTTTCTCTGCTGAATTATGTTTATTTTCCTCATTTTTATTGTTTGAAGGCAGGGATGATTCTGGAAAGGACACAGATGTTTTGGAAGATGTAGGTGCTATAAAAACAAAAGATCTCAACAGAATGATTTTTAAAACCATTCTGCAGGTACCAATGTGGTACTCAAGTTGTCTATATATGATCTTATGTGACCAGTCCAACTCCTTCAAATATTACCTGGATGATATCTTTGATTCTGCTGGTCAGTTCTCATTTATGTAATCATCAACTCTAATTTGTACAAATTCATTTGTGCTGCATGTGTCATATGTCTTCTCTCACCCATTAGACTCAAAACTCCCACAAAGCAGATACTTATAATGCAATTTGTTTTTATATCTCCTCCAATGACCAACACACAATATAGATACTTAGGAAATGTTTCCTAAATGACTCAGTGAAATTCTGACTGTTAGAGTCATCTCTTCAGATTTTTGTATATAGAGTTGAAATAGCAATATGATAACTAGAAGGAGTAAAATAGAAAGTTGCCAAAATTCAAGAACATGATCATGGATTAGATTATCCATTTAGTTTAAAGAACAAAACTCTGAGGAAATCTGACAAAGGACAGACAAGTTTTGAGAAGAAACAACAGGAAAAATTCTGGGTAAAGAGCCACTGCTTGAATGGAATATAAATTGTAGGGTAATTGGAGGCAATCAGCTGGAAGGAAGAGAGTGGGCTAAGGAAGGGAGAAGAGATATAGGATGATAGCTTGAGGGGATGGTAGGATCTAATGATAGATGGAGGGGAGTGCCTTGGACAGGTTGGTGCTGAATAAATTTTTTTTGATTGATGTATTAATTGAACAGCTTTAAGTCTCTATTTGTAAAGCATTTTATTTGGAATAGGACAATTCATCTATTACTTATCCTCATTGAGGATGACTTCAGTGCTATTCTTACCAAAATAGTCTTTTGACCATTTCCACCTAATATGATTCACTGACTAATCAATTGCTATTATCTAATGAGAAATGGTTTAAAAAAACTCAACTATCATTTTCTGCTACATGACAGAAAATAATAAAAATATTAATGTTGATCTTGCAATCAAAGTTTCCTCACTTTCTTAAAACATAATTCACCATTCAAAAGACAATAATCTTAGTAACAAATAACAACATATGAATGAAAAGAGAGGCAGCTTTGTAGAACAATCTGGAATTATGCCCAGAGAGTTATAAAACTGTGTTTCCACTTAGATCCAGCAATACCACTGTTTGGTCTGTTTCCCAAGGTGATCAGGGAAAAAAGAAAATAACTTATATGTTTTAAAATATTTATAGCAGATCTCTTTGTGGTGGCAAAGAACTAGAAATTAAAGATGCCAATTAATTGAGATATGGTTGAACAAGTTGTAGCATATGATTGTGAGGGAATACTAATGTGCCATAAGAAATGATGAGCAGATTAATTAAAAAAAAACATGAAAAGACCAGCATGAAATTATGAAAAGTGCAATAAGTAGAACCAGGGAAATATGATATACAACAATGGAAATGATGTTCAAAGAGTAACTTGTGAGTGTTGACCTCCAGCAAAAATAAATGTGAGAAATTGAAATATGTGAAGCATAGTTTTACACATACAATTTTTTAAATCAAATGATGCCTTACCTAGTTTGAAAAGAAGGAGGGAGGAAGGGAGATACCTGTGAATTTTAATGTAACCAACAAATGGACAAATTAACTAAGAAAGAAAGAAGAAAAAAATAGAGGCAACTATGATACAGTGAAGAAAAGTACTAATTCAGAAAGACAGGTCTGAATTCCAGCTATTCTTCTTATCACCTGTATATCCTTGGGTAAGTCACTTACCCTTTTTGAAACTCTGGTTCCTCATCTATCAAAAGAAAAGGTCTAGATGACTTCTGAGGTCCTTTCTAGTACTAAGTCCATGATCTTTTGATCCTTTAGAAGTCTACTATAGGGAAACTTAGGCTAATTCTACATCTACATAAAGATAACCAAGGTAATTAATAGAGCTCTATCTAGAGGGATGAAGGCTTTGATACATAATTGAGATTTAGAATTAAAATAGATTCTTCTACCTTACTACCTGTTCTCTGGATTGCCTGAGTTGACATGGTTCTTGAATTCTTGGATGTATCACCTCTTCCTCATTCATCCCTGGCGCCATTCCATCTCTCACTCCTCATCCACATCATAACCTTGGAGTGAAATGAGATAGCCATAATCTTCCCCTACTCTCATAACTCATCCCTAAATGGTGACTCCAAGGTATTTTTGGGGAATTGGCTTCTTCTACCCTTATGTTTTGTATCTGGCAAGACAGACTATGTAGTCAGAGGCTTACTCTCCCAGTTCACGAAGAAGGTGAATGCCAATAAACCAACAGAAGCAAGCAGGGCCCCATTTGGGTTTGCCAAGGTGAACCTTCAGTTTTATGGTACTTTCCCACATTGTCAAAATTGCTAGTAGCTCTGTTAATTGAATAATAATTTAAGTTAGCTTCACTTTTCTTCAAATAACTTGTCAACAAGCATTTGCTATGCGCCCAAGCAAAGCACCAAAAAGAAGACAGAAGAATAGAAGGCACTATCCCTACTTTGAGAAAACATAGGATCCAGATAAGGAGACAAGTCACTGATACATGAAAGACTAGAGAATATAACAAGACCGTAAGTTAATAAGGATTAGATTCTGTGGTTCAGACTCTAATTAGGAGCAAAGGGAAGTCAGATAAATCAAAAGTAATCTCACACATACACATACACTCAAAACAATAAAATGAGATTAGGGTTTGACTTATTAAGAAAATTATCTTTGTCCTCCAATTTTCATGACAAGAAAAGGAGATCCACTTTCCCCAAAAGAGGTCTGCATGGCAAAAACTGAAGTAGAGAAGAATCTTCACAAAAAAATATGCCATTTGGGTAGTATCAGTTCTCAGGATATTGTTTAAAAAGAAATTATTTCCTACAAGAAATGTGAAAGACTAGAGTATAAAAATAATTCTCTAGAAATAGGCAATTGTGAAAAGTTTGACATACTAATCCAGTGCATAAAAAAATCTGAAGATATCCTGATAAGAAACCTACCATTGTTAACAAAGTCAGGAGAGTATCGGCCAACAAACACTAACTTTTCTTAAAATACTAAGTTCCACAGAATGATTCTCTAACTTTTTTATGCCTCTCTCTCTCTTTCTCTCTCTCTCTTTCTCTCTCTCTCTCTCTCTCTCTCTCTCAAATCTTACAGTAATTCCAGTTTTAATATTAAAATTTTTTGCATGACTTTTTTTTTGCTTTATTTATCTTCCTGTGTTTGTTACTCTTCTGTTTGAGTAATTAATTTGGTCATTGAGAGATGGTTATTATGCACCTGCCCTAGAGGAAGGTCCAGATTCTGCCTTGTCCTCAAGGAGTTTGTAGTTTAGCATGGATTGAAAACAAACACACAAAGAACCACAGCACAAACCTCTAAGCATAACTCACCAGGTTATTTTAAAAGAAAGTTCTAAATTCATCCTTATCATAATCCTGAGAAGTGGGTCAGCAGACATTATCATTCCCCAGATGGAAAGTGGAAGGTCTGGAGACCAGAAGAGATTTGCTTACATTTATGCAATAAAAGTAGCATTTACAGAGGAATTCAAACCCAAGACTCTATCCACTATTCCAGTTCCCTTTGATGCCAATGAGCTCTGCAATTTTCATATATGAAGTAAAATCTTGGGATACAATTTCCTATTATTATGCAACTTCATTCTGAAGAAGGAGAATTTACATGGAATGTTAGTGTTAGAAGGGTGTCAACTTGAGCAATAAATCCTTCTCACTTTGATTAGATCCAACTGGAGCTGAATTATTATTGACTGTCACCCCATTCCCCATAGGATGGGATGAAGGAACCCAAATGAATGGCCCTGGGCTTGAGAGATTATCCCCAGGTGAACAGGTTACTGCAAAAGGTTATTCTTTCTTTTTGAAATGGGGCCAGGTGGCATAGATCAGCTAGACCACAAAGCATAACTGTGACAGGGGGGGAAAGGTTCGAAACCTCAGCAACACCTTCCCACTAGAGAAGCTGTCAATTGGGTGACAGGCAAAAACTCAGCTGTCAAGTCTGATCTGACCTCTCAGGAAAACTTTACATATTTTTTAAATAAGCTATATGCCACTTGGCAAATATGCAAAGATTGTTTTGAAAAGAAGAAAGGAAAACAATGTAGGTAATTCATTCTAACTGGGGCTAGCCCTGGGCAAAATTATTACTTGGGCCATACTCCCCCCTTCTCCTCACACTTTTCTTTTCCTTATTTCCTATCCTTCTCAATGTGTTCCCTAATTGATTACCTATCTCACTATCCTCAGAAGCTATTCCAAATCTTTTATTCACTCTTCAAGTCCTCTACACCTCCTCCACTTCTCTTGGATAAGCCTCTTGTCTCTCAATTTACTGAGAAAATTGAGGTCATTCAACATGATCTTTTCCCGTTCTTTTCATTTCAAAGATGAAGCCCTTCACATAATTTTCCATTCTCTTCTCCTTTACTCCAATCTCTAACATAAAGGTAATACATATTTCTCCCCCTTCTCTCTTTCTCTTCCCCACTCTTCTTTTCCCCTTACTTCTCTCCCTCTCCCTCTCCTTCTCTCTTCTCTTTCTTTCTCCTCTTCACACTTCTCTCTCTTTGACTCATTCAACCTCTTTTTATTTATACCCATCCATCTTCTCTTAGCAACCTTATTAGCTTACATGGGTTTAATTATCATCTCTATGTAAATGACTACAGGGCATATATAAATATATGCATATATATATATACATATATACATCTCCAGACTTCCCTGAACTTCATTTAAACATTTTTTAATTTTATTTATTTGTTTTTCTTATTTTACCAATTATATGTAATAATAAATTTCCACATAAGTTTTCCAAAGTTATATGGTCCAAATTGTCTCCCTCTCTCTTTCTGTCCCACCTCATGGAACAGGCAAGCAATTCAAGATGGGTTATACATGAATTATCATGTAAAACATTTTCCTTGAACTTCAGTTCACCGTCACCAATTACCTTTTGGACATTTAAGAATAGATGCCCTAGAAGTATCTACAATTCAAAATGTCCAAAATTGAACTTGTGACTTGTTCCCCCCCCCCACACCCTTCCCAACCAACCTCTCTTCTTTTTCTTTATTCCCCAATTTCCCAATTATTTCATTTAAGACACTATCATCCTTCCAGTCTCCCCAGTTTCAAATGTAGGAATTATTCTGGACTCCTTATTCTCTTTCTCCTGAAATACCCAATCATTTATCAAATTTTGCTATTTCTATCTCTACAGCAACTATCATATTAGACCCCTTTTGACCATTTACACAGTAGTACCTTGTTTAAGTGAATTTAACACACACAAATTGAGGTATATGCAATTGACAATAAAAAAAAAAACAAAGGCAGAAAAATACGTAAAAATAAAAAAAAATAAATTACATGCAAAATCTGTGCCATTTTCCCAAGTGGTATAAAATCTCACAGCAGTTTGCCCTATCATGCTCATTCTCACTCTCAGAAACCTTAGTGTAAGTCATTACATTGTTTTGCACCAAACATTACCTCTAACAACAGCTTTTGTCCAGATTTCTTGCTTGTAACAAGTCATGTTCACATCAAAGCAATGCTTCTCTTTGCTTCATTAATGATATTTAGTTATGAATAATGGCTCTACAGTACAAGAGTAGTGATGTTAATATCTCTCATAAGTTTAACAAAAGTCATAGAATAGCAACGTATGTTTTAACAAGAAATATTTATTAAAGAATGAGGTTCACTATTAAGTGCAATTTACCAGAAGGGTCTTAGAACACATTGGTTGAGTAAAACAAGGTCCTATTCTACAGTTATCATTTGGGGTAAGGTGCTAATTACTCCTTAACTAGATTACTGTAATAGACTCAAGTGGTTACCCTCCTCGAGTCTCTTACCACTCCAATCCACCCTGTGTGCTGCTGCCAAAATAACTTTCCTTAAGCATAAAGATCTGTCCATGTCAATCCTCTATTCCATGAACTCCAGCGCCTTCCTATTGTTTCTAGGAAATGATATAAATTCCTCTATGTTTTCAAAGTCCTTCACAACTTATTCCCAACAAATATTTAGGGAACTATTGGATGTTGTTACCTCTCCTCCATCTTGTGATCCAGACAAAATATCATTCTGTCTGTTCTTCACACACAATTCTCCATGCCTTTGCACTGACCATCTTGCATTCTTGGAATGCCTTTATTCCTTTTCTTTGTCTCAGAAAGTCCTCTCTTTATCACAAAGCTCAGACACCCTCTATTGCATGAAGTCCTTCTTGATTGTCACCAACTTCTGGTGCTCCGTTTACCAAATTACATTGTAGTTCTTAAAAATAATTTTTACTTTTTTCAGATTAAATGTAGATACAATTTTAATAGTCTTTTCCTGACATTTTATGATTCATGTTCTCTCTCTCCAACAAAACCTCCCTCCTCTCCAAGATGGCAAATAATATTAATAGGTTATACATCTATTATCATGCAATATATATTTCTATTTGTCATATTTGTTTGTCATATTGCGAAAGAGGACATATATTGTCTACATTAGAAGAGGAATAAAAAGAATGATATGCTTCAATCTACATTCAGATTCCTTCAATTCCTTCTATGGGATAGATATACTTTTTCATCATGCCTAGATCCTTGCATTACTGATAATAGTTGTCATTCACAGTTGGTCATTGTACAGTATTGCTGTTACTGTGTACAGTGTTCTTCTGGTTCTGCTCACTTTACTTTGCATCACTTCATGTAAATCTTTACAGGGTCTCTTGTGATTGTCCTATTCATCATTTCTTATGGAATAATGATATTCTATTACAATCATCTACTACAACTTGTTCAGTTATTCCAAGTTGATGGATGGCCCTTCAGTTTTCAGTTCTTTGCCACCACAAAAAGAGCTGCTATAAATATTTTTTGTACAACTAAGTCTTTTCTCCCATTCTTTGAGCCTTTTGAGATACAGACCTAGTAGTTGTAGCAATATCAAAGGATATGCACAGTTTTATAGCCCTTTGAGCATGATTCCAAAAGATTGCCCAGAATGGTTGTATTAGTTCATCACCCTATATTAGTGTCTCAATTTTTCTATATCCCTGCCAACATGTATTTTCTTCTTTTCATATATTAGTCTGATAGGTGTCAGGTGGTATGTTGGAGTTGTTTTAATTTGCATTTCTCTAATTAATAGTGATTTAGAACATTTTTTCATATCACTAAAGATAGTTTTAATTTTTTCATCTGAGTTGTATTTTTGTTGATGCATCATTTCAGTCCTGTCTGAGTCTTCATGAACCCATTTGGAGGTTTTCTTGTCAAAGATACTGTAATGGTTTGACATTTCCTTCTCCAGCTCATTTTACAGATGAAGAAACCAAGGAAAATAGGGTTATTATAGCTAACAAGTGTTTGAGGCCAGATTTAAATTCATGAACATGAGTATTCCAGGCCCAGCACATTCTTCAGTATGCTACTTTGCTATATTTTAAATATATTCTATAAATTTGTATTTTTTAAGGTTATACTTGCATTCCACATGCAGTTGTCAACTATTAGAATGCAAACTTCTTTTAGAGTGGAGATTATTCATTCTTTATATTTATATATATTTGCCAGTATCTGGCCACAGTAGGTATTTAATAAATGCTTGTGCTAGGTGTATATATGCTTGCCATGCCCTTCACAGTTATTATCTTGCTTAATTCTTTTAGCTCTATGAGGTAGGTCTATTGTTTTTGTTTATTTAATACCTTTAATGAGATGAGTGACATTACCTCAGAGATAATGGATTTGAAGGCATGAAAGAAAGAGTTGGCATTGATCTCTTTTGGATTTCCCACATGTGGGAGAATATTACAATCACATCCCTTATCAAACACATTTCCCATAAATGTGACAATATATAAAGATATACTATAATTTATATTACATCATAGGAATTCAAATTTTTCTATTTCCTTTTTTTTCTTTTGCAACTTTTTGGCTACCTGAAAACTTGCCTTCTCTTTCTTTTATTTTGAAAATTTTTATTATTAAAATTTTTTAATAATAAAATTCCAAGTAAGTTTTCCAAAGTTATATGATCCAAATTGCCACCCTCCCTTTTTTTCCCTCCCTCCCAGAGCTGGCAAGCAATTCAATCTGGGTTATGCATGTATTATCACTCAAACCATATTTCCATATTATTCATTTTTGTAAGTGAATAATCATATAAAACTAAAACATTTAGGTAGGTGCTATTATTAACTGTATTTTACAGATTACTTTCATATGTTATTTTATTATATCCTTATAGTAGTCCTGTAAGGTGGACAGAACAGGCTTCATTATTATCGATTTAAACTTAGAATGTTGAAATGACATATTCAAATAGCTAACTGGCAGACCTGGGACTTAGAACTCCAAGTTTGGTCCCTTTTCCACCATCTAAGTGTCCTAGATTCCATGGGTTAATTGCAACGATTGGAGAGAGGATCATTTTCTTCTACCTTTCCCCAATAGTTTGTATTAAATGTTCCTTAAATAGCTAATTATATGGGAAATGGTAAGATTGTTACACAAAAAGGTGAAAGTAAAAGCCAGCATATGCATTTCATGGATATTTCAATGGAGGTTACTGAAAGATTCAATGCAGAGTTTAGTGAGTACAAATTCTTTCAGGTTCCATTTATGTACTTCTAGCTATAGGGGTCATTCATCCAAGGATCAGGAATATTGTTCTAGACAGGTCAACTGGTCCAATGGTGTCAAACTCAATTGAAATGTATCCCTGCCAGCTTCATGTTGACTTAGAATATTACTAATCATCATTATCTTGATTGCATTGTATTTTATTTATTTTGTTAAACATTTTCTAATTACATTTTCAACAGCATGCACTCAATGTTTGAAAATTTTCCAGTTCAATGTCCTTATTTTAAAAATTAGAAATGGAGTCTCAGACTGTAGAGTACTTGAGCCTATGCCATCCATTGACATGAAAATACATATGCCAACATCTTGTGAGTCACCATGCCAAGTTTAGATAGCCATATAATTTGAAGCTGGTTTGTTCTTCTTTATATGCAGCAAGACCTAACCTCTGGGGTTGCTTAGACATAAGTCCCTATTTCATGTGTTCTTGAGAATTTGGAGTGTGCTAATTGGCCAGGATATACATGACTGAGCTGAGAGAGTGTGTTTCTGAATTGGTGACTTGTCAATTGGGCAATTTGTCCTTGGAATGCACTCAATGTCCTCAGCAGCCTTAGACACAAGTGACAATTATCTTAAGGGTGTGGGAAGGCAGGTGGTTTTACTGGGCAAAATTTCTTGTAATTAGGCTCTTGTAATCATCATATTCAGAAACTTTGGGAGGTGGTTGTTATTCCAGGGTAAGCATAGTACAGGTGCTAATAATTATCCTGAGAATGATCTTAGAAAAGCTTCTATTATCTTAAAGTGGCAGGGCCAAACCCATTAATACTTCTTGCAAAAGTTACAAAAAGGAAAGAAAAAAATCTGCTGAACTTGAAGCACAAAAACCATGAAATAACAAGCAGTTCAACTTAAAAGAAAACTATTAACCCTTGATGTACAAATAATAAGAAAAATAATCAGTTGCACTTAATTCAAATATTTGTTCTACTTGGGAAAGGAAACTCTCAAAATGGAGACTAAAATTATGGCACCTGAATGCATTAAAGCCCCCAGAAGTATCTTGGTCCAATACTTAGTCTTTTTTCCTAAAGGTAGAAATTCATGTGCAAGTAGCTCCTTGAGTTGTGGTTTGAGTCACAGCTTTCACATAAGGTCATGGTCAACATGAAGTCCAGTAAGGACAATTAAATGATTTCTCTCTCTCTCTCTCTCTCTCTCTCTCTCTCTCTCTCTCTCTCTCTCTCTCTCTCTCTCTCTCTCTCTCTCTCTCTCTCTCTGTATGCATATGCATGTGTGTCTCTTTCCCTCTCTCTCTTTTCTCTTTATCCCTCTCTTTTCTCTCTCTGTTTGTCTTTGTCTCTCTCTTCCCTTTCTCCCTCTCTCTCTTCTCTCTTCCCTCTCTCTTCTCTCTGTCTTTGTCTCTGTATCTTTCTCCTTCTTTCTTCTCACTCTCTCCCCTTCTCTATCTTCTCTCTCTGTCTATGTCTCTCTCTGTCTCTGTCTCTGTCTCTCTGCCTGTCTGTCTGCCTGCCTATCTGTCTCTGTTTCTCTTTTTTGTTCAGTTGACTGTTACTGATGGTTAATCTATCCAACCAGCTAATCTCATACTGTTCCTTTTCCCTAATCTCATATAATCAACTTGTCCTAATGAGTCTACTTTCAACTTATATCAGTCTTCTCTCTACTTCTTCTCTGCCACTTCCTCCACCACCACCTCATTCAGAGTCATGATCATGGACTATCACCTTGATTTCTAATAGATCCTCTTGCCTCTATTTTCTCTAATATATACTTTTCTTATGCATGGCAAGTCAATGATGTCAATCCTCTGCTCAAAACCCTTTAGTAACTCCCTATTTCATACTGAATAAAATTCTAATTCCTTTTAAGTTGACCTTGAACTTGAATGGCAGTCAAAACTCTGCATAATCTATCATTACTCTACTTATCAAGCCCTATCTCATTCTATTCCAATGCCCCACACCATTTCCTCAGTACCTATAAACTTATACCACTCAGGCATCAAATAGCATTTTGCCTTCATTTTTAAAGGTATTTATTTTTATTTAATAGATAAAAAGAATTGATCTAAAGCAAAACACTCAAACACATATATATACACATACACACATATACATATATACATATATATACAATAACCCTGTGAGGTAGATTTTATCATCCCCATTTTATAAATACGGTTACTCAATTATAAGGTATATGAGGATAGAGATCCCATTTTCTCTAGTTACCTCAACCAGTACTCCTCTGTACACAGCAGGTGCTCAATTAGTACTAGATGAATTAAATTTTTATTTATATTTTTTCTAGGCCATTTGATGTGGAAGGAAATTGAAATAAATATTTATTTTGTCTTGATTCTTGTTGGCCCATCATTTGAGTCATTATGAGGATACCTCTGGAATTCACTATTGACACTAATTATGTCGTTTATGGGCCAATAACCTATACCAAACAGGTGAATTGCCAACAACAAAAAAAGTAATAACATAATTCCCTCTGCACTGTTTAGGAAGGATGTGATAAAATTGTTCCCATGCCTAGTTGTAATTTAAATCTGGCTTTTCTACTCTGCTCTTGTATAGGGAAAGTGCTTTTTACACATTTTTACTGCTTACTCAGAAGATAGCCAGAAGTGAGCCTTATGCCCTAACAAACAAATAATGCATGGTCACTGAGAGAAGACAAAGCTTGAATTCTAATAAAAATAGCCTTCTGCTGGTGTGATAAATAGTTGAGCGAAAGCTCCAGGGCTTAAAATACAATAAAATCATCCCACCCACATTTGCAAGGACACCTGGTGCTCCCTGCCTGGGCATCATGTCATGAAACCTCTTTAAAACCTTGTTAAATTGTTGTTTTAAGAGAGTTTGTTCCAGTGAGGATACATCCTCTTTTAGAAATCAGTCCTGACAAATCCAGGAGGGAAAAGCATCTAGATCCATTGGGCTATCAAATTCTATCTTATCTTATAGGGAAGTCGAGAGGGGAAAATTAAGAGTGCAGGGAGATAAAAAAAAGGGAGGGAAAGAGAGGAGGGAGGTAATTTAATAGACCCCCCAAAAATATAAAAGGGGGACAGAAAGGAAAGTAAAATAAGGGTGGGGATTAAGGGGACTGATTAAAAATAGAACATAGGTTTAGAAGAAAATAGTGAAAGAGAAAAGGGCAGGACAAGGAAAGAAAATCAAAATGTTGGGGAATACACAGGTAGTAATCATAACTTTGAATGTGAATGGGATGAACTCATCTGTAAAGGGGAAGCAAATAGCAGAGTGGAATAGAAACCAAAATCCTGCCATATATTTACATGAAACACAAATGAGGAAGGTAGACATGTATAGGGTAAAAGTAAGAGGATGGAGCCAAATCTATTGGGCATCAACTGAGAAAAAGAAGGCAGGGTTTGCAATCATGATATCTGACAAAACCAAAGTAAAAATAAATCTAGTTAAAAGAGATAGGGAAGGTAATTACATCCTGATGAAAGGCACTATAGACAATGAAGAAATATCAGTACTCAACATGTACTCAACAGTACTCAACAATCAGTACTCAATATGCACCAAAATGGTATAGCATCTAAATTTCTAAAGGAGAAATTGATGGAGCTCAAGGAGGAAATAGATAGTAAAACTATACTCGTGGGACACCTGAACCTTACTCTATCAGATCTAGATAAATCAAACCAAAAATAAATATGAAAGAGGCAAGAGATATGAATGAAATCTAAGAAAAAGTAGAGTTAATAGATATATGGAGAAAAATAAATAGGGACAAAAAGGATTACATCTTCTTCTCAGTAGCAGATGGCATATTCACAAATATTGACCATGTACTAGGGCATAAAAACATTGCAAACATGTGCAAAAGAACAGAAATAATAAATGTAACCTTTACAGATCACAATGCAATAGAAATAATAATTAGTAAGGGTACATGGAGAGGCAAATCAAAAATCAGTTGGAAATTAAATAATATGATTCTCCAAAATTAGTTAGTTAAAGAACAAATCATAGAAACAATTAATAATTTTATCAAAGAAAATTACAATGATGATACATTCTTTCAAAATCTATTGGATCCAGCTAAAGCAGTACTTGGGGAAATTAATATCCTTGAGTGTATACATCAGCAAATTAGGGAGGGAAGAGTTAAATGAATTGGGCATGCAAATTAAAAAAAAGCTAGAAAGTGAACAAATTAAAAATTACCAGATGAAAACTAGATTAGAGGTCCTAAAAATTAAAGGAGAAATTAATAAAATCAAAAGTAAAAAAAAAACTATTGAATTAATAAATAAGTCTAGAAGCTGGTACTTTGAAAAAACAAATACAATAGACAAAGTACTGCTCAATCTAATAAAAAAAGGAAAGAAGAAAATCAAATTAACAGTATCAAAGATGAAAAATTTACCTCTAATGAAGAGGAAATTAAGGCAATCATTAAAAACCATTTTGCCCAGTTATATAGCAATAAATTTGGCAATCTAGGTGATATGGATGCATATTTACCAAAAAAAAATTACAAAAACAATATTTACAAAAATAAGTTGCCTCTATTAACAGAAGAAGAAATAGAATACATAAATAACCCCATATCAGAAAAAGAAATTGAACATGCCATCAAAGAACTCCCTAAGAAAAAATCCCCAGGACCAGATGGATTCAAAAGTGAATTCTATCAAACATTCAAAGAACAACTAATCCCAATACTATGCAAACTATTTGGCATAATAAACAAAGAAGGAGTTCTACCAATTTTTTTTATGACACAGATATGATACTGATTCCAAAGCCAGGTAGATCAAAAACAGAGAAAGAAAACAACAGACTAATCTTCTTAATGAACATAGATGCAAAATTATTAAATAGAATACTAGCAAAAAGGCTACAGCAAGTGATCACAAGGGTTATTCAATATGATCAGGTAGAATTTATACCAGGAATGCAAGGATGATTCAATATTAGGAAAACCATTCACATAATTGGCCATATCAACAAGCAAACTGACAAAAATCACATGATTATCTCAATAGATGCAGAAAAAGCCTTTGACAAAATACAACACTTATTCCTATTGAAAACACTAGAAAGTATAGGAATAGACAGGTCTTTTCTAAAAATAATAAAGAGTATATATATCTAAAACCATCAGCAAGCATCATCTGCAAAGGGGATAAATTAGAAGCATTCCCAATAAGATCAGGAGTGAAACAAGGATGCCCATTATAACCTCTATTATTTAACATTGGATTAGAAACACTAGCAGAAGCAATTTTAGAAGAAAAATCAATAAATTGAGGGTATTAAAATAGGTAATGAGGAGACCAAGCTATCACTCTTTGCAGATGATATGATGGTCTACTTAAAGTATCCTAGAGAATCAACTAAAAAGCTAGTGGAAATAATCAACAACTTTAGCAAAGTTGCAGGATAAAAAAAATAAACCCACGTAAATCATCAGCATTTCTATGTATTTCCAACTTATCCTAGCAGCAAGAGTTAGAAAGAGAAATTCCATTTAAAATCACCCTAGACAATATAAAATACCTAGAAATCTGTCTGCCAAGACAGATACAGGAATTATGAACACAACTACAAAACACTTTCCACAAAATTAAAACTAGATCTAAATGACTGGAAAAACATTAATTGCTCATGGGTAGGATGAGCTAACATAATAAAAATGACAATCCTACTCAAACTAATTTACTTATTTAGTGTCATACCCATCAAACTACCAAGAAACTTACTGAATTAGAAAAAAAAAACATAACAAAGTTCATTTGGAAGAACAAAAGATCAAGGATATTCAGGGAAAAAAAGTAAAAAAAAATGCAAAGGAAGGTAGCCTTGCAGTCCCAGAGCTCAAACTGTACTATAAAGTAGTGGTCATCAAAACAATATAATACTGCCTAAGAGGCAGAAGGGAGGATCAGTGGCATAGACTTGTGGTAAGTGACCTCAGCAAGACAGTTTATGATAAACACAAAGATCCCAGCTTTTGGTACCAAAATCCATTATTTGACAAAAACTGCTGGGAAAATTGGAAGATAGTGTGGGAGAGATTAGGTTTAGATCAACATCTCACACCCTACACCAAGATAAACTCAGAATGGGTGAATGACTTGTATATAAAGAAGGAAACTATAAGTAAATTTGGTGAAGACAGAATAGTATAACTGTCAGATCTTTGGGAAAGGAAAGATTTTAAGACCAAGCAAGAGTTAGAAAAAATAACAAAATGCAAAATAAATAATTTTGATTACATCAAACTAAACAGTTTTGCTTCAAATAAAACCAATGCAATCAAAATTAGAAGGGAAGTAACAAATTGGGCTCTGACAAAGGGCTAATCACTTAAACTTATAAGGAGTCAAATCAATTGCCCAAAAAGTGAAGCCAACCCCCAATTGATGAATGGGCAAGGGACATGAATAGACAATTTTCAGATGAAGAAATCAAGACTATTAATAGCACATGAAAAAGTGTTTTAAATCTCTTATAATCAAAGAAATGCAAATCAAAACAACTCAGAGGTATCACTTCACACCTAGCAGATTGGCTAACATGACATCAAAGGAAAGTAATATATGTTGGAGGGGATGTGGCAAAATTGGGACATTAATGCATTGCTGGTGGAGTTGTGAATTCATCCAACCATTCTAGAAGGTAATTTGGAACTATGTTTAAAGGGCACTAAAAGACTGTCTGCACTTTGAACCAGCTATAGCACTGCTCACTTTGTACCCCCAAAGAGATAATCAGGAAAAAGACTTGTACAAGAATATTCATAGCAGTACTATTTGTGGTAGAAAAAATGGGAAAATGAGGGGATTCCCTTCAATTGGGGAATGGCTGAAGAAATTGGGATATGTTCTAGTGATGGAATACAGTTGTTCTCAAAGGAATAATAAACTGGAGGAATTCCATGTGAACTGGAACAACCTCCAGGAATGGATGCAGAGTGAAAGGAGAAGAACCAGGAGAACAATATACACAGAGATTGATACCCTGTGGCACACTCGAATGCAATGGATTTCTCTACTAGTAGCAATGAAATGATCCAGAACTTATGAGAAAGAATGCTATCCACATTCAGAGGAAGAACTGAGGGAATTGAAACACAGAAGACAAGCAACTGCTTGATCACATGGGTTGATGGAGATATGATTGGGGACGTAGATTCTAAATGATCACCCTAGTGCAAATGTTAATAATTATGGAAATAGGTCTTGATCAATGACACATGTAAAACCCACTGGAACTGCATGCCAGCTACGGGAGGGGGGATGTTTAGGGGAGGGGAGGGAAAGAACATGAATCTTGTAACCATGAAAAGATATTCTAAATCAACTCATTAAATAAAATTAAAAAAAAAAAAGAAATCAATCCTGAGGACTCAAGTTGGCTGTCCATAACTGAGAAAGCAGAGGACTAGGGTAAAGAGATCAGAATTTGAAGACAATGACCTGAATTTGGAATGTTGGCTTTCCTAACTATTAACTGGTAGCTGGTGGCTCAGTGGATAGAATACTGGGCTAGGAGTCAAGAAGATCTAAGTTCAAATCCACCCTCAGACATTTCATAGATCTCTTAAGTCTCACTTAACCTCTGATTTCCTGACAAAAAGATCCATTGGGGAAGGAAATAGCAAATTATTCTATTATAATCTTTCCCAAGAAAAACCCAATACACACACACATACACACACACACACACATATATATATATAGAGAGAGAGAGAGTCCATGTGGTTATGAAGAGTCAGACATGACTGAGCAACAAATATCTGTGCTATTGGGACAACCATTGAATCTCTCTGAGCCTTAGTATCCTCATTGGAGGAGTTGGACTTAATGATTTTTGAGGTCCTTCTCTTCAAGCTAGGAAACCATAAAACTAGAAGAGGGTTGGATTATATGACCTTGGAGATTCACTTCAGCCCTAAATCTAGGAAAAATGGTGATGCTATGAACTAAAACATTTTTAAGTGCTTCTGGCAAGGGGTTTGTTTATATTTTTCTTGAGAACTTTTAAAAGTGGTATGGACAAGGGTCTTCAGAACAAGAGGAAAATAGCAAAAAAAACCCAAAAACAAACAAACAAACAAAAAGAAAAGCAGAAAGATTTAAAAGAAAGGTTTTGTGTTTCCTAATGTCTTGGTGGTACATATCAGTAATATAGAAATACAGAATTTTGCATTATTCTAAACAGAATGGATCTTAGATATCATCCAGGTCAACTCCACTTGTCTTATTGATGAGAGATCAAGAGGTGAGAAAAACTGAATGACTTGCCCAAGGTCACTCAATTAGTAAGTAGCTGAAGCATGACTCCATCCCAGACACATTGACTCAAAATGCAGAGATTTTCCCACTATACCACAGCTTCTTTTGTCCTCTTTTTTCTAGGTTTTTGTCTCATGAATAAAAGATAGTGAAGGGAATTAAGAAGGAATAATGGATCAGAAGACCTAACCCCTTAGATCATATTTCTAATGGCTTCCAGCAGCATGAAAACCTTGTTTTATGGAACCATTAAGGACTCAGCCATGGGTAGGATTAGTAGGGTTTCCTAGACTGAAAAATAAACATTCAAGTCCACATTGGTCTCACACTAGATAGGATTAGCTAATATGATCAAAAGCACACTCTCATCTTCGAAGTTTCTCCTATTGTATCTACTTCTCTCAGATAGAACAGCCCCTGGCTATGATCCTCCTTTCCTAGCTTCCATGTAGACAACGGTTGTCCTTCTTTTTCTATACTCCCTAAAGTATATATAAGACCACAGGTTCTTCAGTTCAATGGAAATTCCCATGATGGGAAATTTCATTCCTCCAGAGACATTGTTCCTGGAATCTCAGAGCTTAGCTAGTTGCAGTGGTGCTGTGTGTGCTCATGACTCTCTGTGGTAGACAGAAGAGCGTTGTCTCCCTTGTTCTGATTAAAGATGTATTCTTTGTAACTGCTTTGGTGGTTCTGTGTTTTTCCAGGTTAACAAACCCAAGTAGGGGACTGTCAATCAGTCAATAAACAGTTATTAAGCACCTATAATATGCCAGATACTGTTCAAGACATTGAAGAATACAAAGAAAGACAAAAGATGGACCCTGCTCTCAAGGAGCTTGCAACCCAATGGGTGAGGCAACATGCAAACAAATATGTAAACAAGCCATATATAGGATAAATTAGAGATAATCTCAGAGGGAAGCCATATAAATTTTGTTCTTTATATTTGTTGATTGAGAAAGTATACAATGACAAAAAATAACAGCAAATTCAGGAATGCTTCTGAATTTATTTGAATTTGAATTTATTTTTGTACTCATTCATCAAAATATCAACCATAAGGGGCAACTAGATGGCTCAGTAGATAGAGATCCAAGCCCAGAAACAGGAGGTTCTGGTCTCAAATCTGGCCCCATACACTTCCTAGCTGTGTGACCCTGGGCAAGTCATTTAACCCCTGTTGCCTAGCCCTTACTACTCATCTGCTTTGGAATTGATACTCAGTATCTATTTTAAGACAGAAGACAAGGGTTTATAAAGCAAAGCAAAACATCTATAGTTTTATTTTAAAGTAATATACAGAGATGACATGTGTTTTACAAAAGGTATGTTTGCACATTCAGAGACTCCTTGTTTAATTTCATGGTGCTCCGTAGAGTCAAAAAACACAAGGTGAGAACCACCAATTTTTAAGCCATAGTTTTCTTTAATAATAAAGATCAACTTTTGATTCAAAAATGGCATAGAAAAAAAGTAAAATTTAATTAACCACCCTTTTGATCCAAGATTACTCTTTAGCCCATTGGGCTATAGCTAAGGTAGTTTTATCCATCTAGTGGCAGCTTACCTAAATTGCGATTTTATTTTTTCTAATTGCTATCATAATTGTGAGCTATCTTAAATGAATGAATGGCTAAATGAATGAATGAATAAATACAAGTTACAACGTTTTGAAATAAAAACCCTGATTACTAAGTTGCCAATAACATCATGTACTAATCAATCCCAAAATTCAAGAGAGGCTTTGAGTAAGAAAAACCAAACTTAAGAACAGCATGCAGTAGTTAATGGGCAATAGAATGCCAAAATACCTTCCTGAGATTATTTCTCATCCTACCTCTTACAGACACATATCCTTGTTGAAATCAGGCTTCATTTACACTTTTTTTAATCCAAATTTCAATTATGCTTTTGAGATGTCCTACCTTACTTTTGATAATTGGCTATTTGTATTTTGGTTCAGAACTAGGATTTCATTGGTGTAAAGAGCTCCAGATTAGAAATTCTCTCCAATAATGTGGGTTAGTAACTATTCTGCAGTTCATTTTCTTAGAAAGGACCTTGAGTCACTGAGTTGAGTGAAATATGAGAGAGGCTAGATAGCCTGCCTCTCTAGTACAAATACCATTTATTATATATTTTGTCAGTACTGGATGGACCTGTTACTTCATCCATGGCTTTCATCTGTTGGGCTCTTAGGTCCCATAATTTACTGATAGGCATATTTTGAATTCTCCTCTACCCTTGTATTTGGAGAAACAACTCCACCAAAACTCTTATTGTTTCCTACCATCCAAAAATACCTGAAGGACTTGGATCCAATCAAATGATATTCCTTGGGTTGTATGACTGGCATTGAGGGCTTAGGCTATCTGGCTCTGACTTTTCTTTACAGCCTCAGCTCATGGTATCCTGATCACCTGCCTCACTTTCCTACTTGACGTATCCAAATTTACCTACTGTTGTCTGAACTCAGGGTTCTATCTCTCTGTTCTCCATGTATTCAAACATGTTTGGAATGCAAGTACTTTTCATCTCTGCCTTTCAAAATCCTTGCCTTCCTTCAAGGCTTATCTTAGGTGTCACCTTCTCAAGATGTCTTCCTGATCCCCATCTCCCACCCAATTGTTAGTACTCTCTTCCTTCTCAAAATACTTTATAATTCTTTCAGATGTGAGCTCCTTAAATTTAGGAACTCTTTCGCTTTTATTTCTATATTTTCAATACCTAGGGCAGCTAATTGGCAAAATGGATAGAATACCAAGCTTAGCCAGGCTGAGTTCAAATCTGGGCTCAAATACTTATTAGCTGAGTGACCCTGGGCATGTGACTTAATCTTATTTGCCTGAGGTTCCTCATCTATTAAATGAGCTGGAGAAAAAAAGAGCAAACCATTCCAGAACCTATGCCATAAAAATCTCAGAAGGGGGTCACACAGAGTCAGACACAATTGAAAAATGACTAAAAAGGATAGAGTACTGAGTCTGGGGTCAGAAAGACCTGAGTTCAAATGTGACTTCAGATACCGACTAGTTGTGTGATTTGGGGCAACTCTCTTAAACTTTATCTGTCTCCATTTTTTTCAACTGTAAAATGGGGATAATAGAACCTATCTTCCAGGATTTTGGGGATGCTCAAATGAGATAATATTTATAAAATGTTCTGCACAGTGCTTGCACATAGTAGGAGATTAACAAATGCTTGTTTTGTTGTTATTAGAATGTTAAAATGAAATGTGGGCACTCTCTCTACTAGGTAGCAGATTGCAAACCATTCATGACTTCATATTGTCTATATATTTCCATAAATCTTTCAGAAAGATTCTACCCAATGTACTAAATGCTTTGATTTAGTTTTTTTTAATATAAATTTTCTTGATATTATGTGCAGTGCTCAGAATATCCATCTGATATGCCTCAGTTTCAACAAATGGCTGGCTCATCTTCTTTTCTTATTTGTGTGTATATATGTATATGCATATTACTTATATACACATATATATCTATATACATGCACATATATATGTAATCCTCATTTTGTAAATTATTGAAAATGTGCTTTTTCATAAATAGCATGTTCACACTAAAGAAATCCCAGCAATTTTTTTCCCATAAGACACTCCATGAAATTAATGGAATAATGTTTGAAAAATATTTTTCAGGGTAAATTTAAATCTAAGTAGTTGAAAATCCATAGTATATTCTTAAAATCTCAGGAGGATTTACAGGTCTTGGCAAAATACAATTATGTGAATGCTATAATTTAATGGAAAGAACCTTAAAGATCACTCGGCCCAGCACTCTCATTTCACCAGCAGGTGAAAGGCTGAGGCTAAGAAGGTTGAAGGGCCTTATCCAGTCATACCACTTCTGCCTGGCAGAATCAAAATTAAGAAGCCTGATCTTCTGACCCCCAATCTTGCATTATTTTGATTTCTTTTTCATTTTATTCTGACTAAGAAACTAAATAAGACACATTGGCTCTTTACAATGTCAACTCTCAAAATTATTTTACATGATGCTCATCTTTACAGAGATATAACTATGAATTTGGAAACTTTTTTGATATATTTATTTTTCTCATCTTTCAGTGATTCTCTCATGGACCCTTCTTTTGTCAAGCCACTGATGAAACCTATAATTTTATACTGGTCACTGGAAACACACTGGAAACACTCTAAGTATTAACTTATTTTCTATTGAGACATGGCTAATTTTGTTGGTTCTTTGGAACTATAGCAATGGTTGTTTCTATCCTTATGTGGATAGATTCCCCAGGTCTCAGATTTGGTTTAGACATTTTCATAATGGTCCTTGTCTTCTATCTGTATCTCTCTTTTTACCTTGTGAACACATCTCTTGGTTTTAATTCTACCCTCGGAGGCACATCCCTTCATGCTTGTTCCTTGCTCCAATATCCCAATAGTTGGTCTTTGACCAACTTCAAAGATTTAGGTCTGGTCTCCCAACCTTTCATTTTTCTGGAATTTCCCATTTCTTTGCCTTAAGAATGCAGCTCTGATAGCCCTTATAGAGCAATAGCATTTTAACATAGATTTTCTAGCAACATAGTGCTTATAAGTGTAAGAATTTAAAATTTAGGTTTTTATACTAATATGAGAATTCTATAGTAATATTGTGGTTGCCAATTTAAAGATATAACTAAAGTCAAAATGACCTTTAATAGCTTTATTTATAAAGAAGTGGAAAGAGTAAAATTGGGAAAATATAAGAAGGTAGAGAATTATCTAGTCTATCACCCTAAGTGCTATTCCAATGTGGGGCTCCACTTCCCTTGTCCCCAGATGGATTTTCTGGTAATTCTCAGCCAGAAGTCTGGTGGTGTCCTTAGCAAGGGTTCTACCAATGTTGCCTCCCCCAAGAAAGGAAAGCCAGTTACTCACCCACCAAAGGTGAAGTCCTCCAACACTGAAGTCCAAAGGAAAAGATCCAGGATCAGTCTTCCAATAAGCAGTCCAAGAGCCAAAGTTCCAGCTCAAAGTGAAGCCAAAGTCCTTGGGCAGGAAGTTCAGGACTTTTTATAGTCTTTTCCCTCATCACTTCCTGTCCCTTCATACATTTTTATGGGAACCAATTGCAGTCTTTCAATTTGCCTAGCATTGTCCAGGGACAGGGCTGTGGCCGTTGGAGTTGTCACCCACTTTAGTGAGTGACTTACTATACACTCTTACTTAGTGTTAAGTAGGGGTGCTTAAGTTTTTGATTGATTAACTTAAAAATGCTGATTGATAGACAAAGAAAGTTTGATTCACTCTTCATATAAGTGAATTTCTAAACAGTGAAATTTCAAGTATCCTAAATGGAGAGTTTTGGTAAGGTTAGTTTTTGATCTCACCATGACCCTGTATTCTGCCTTTGTGCCAGACTTGCTCAGAAAATAATACATTTTCATTGTTGAAGACATTAATTGATGTTGTAACTAATAGCATGGCTTTCAATTGAGACAGAGTCAAGTCATTTCCAATCAATAATGGTTCCTTCCACAGTGAGTGATTTCATTACTTCTCTTGGCAGTCAGCAGCATTGCCTTGTAGTATTTCCTGAATAATAATGACACAAGCATTTGCCCAGATATTTTACCTCTTTTTATTTTAAAGGTCTTTGTCACATTAACAAACTGATCCATAAATTAATACAGCTTCCCATTTAAAACAAATGCTCCCATTACACTTCTGTACCAGATAAGAGGCAATTCATTATTTCTGGCAGCAGCTAAAATGGAAGCTATGTACAGCGAGAATATGGCTATCCCTCTCACTGAACTATCCTTGAAAGTATTTAGACAAATAATACTATATGGACGGTGGGTAGCAGAAAAGTTGAGGGTTGCTTAATTTTGTCTACAGTTCCTCTTTCTTGAGCTTGATTCTGTTTATATTGCAGCCTCTATTCTGTCTGTGACGTTCTACTGAAACAAAGAGGACCGTCCTATCTATTGCAGCAAATTTATAAAGCACAGCTAACATGAAAAGAACCTTTCCTATTACTGACTCCCAGTAAAAATCCTTGTCCAATCCTGAGATACCCAATTCACCTCCTCCCTAAATTGAAACCTCTAGAAGCCTTGTTCTTTCTTTCTCAAGCATGTGGTTTGGTTCTGGCTCTGGTTTGTTCCAGCACTGTAGTTTCCCCGCAAGACAGACAATCAAAAGGTCCCATCAAAAGGGCAATCCTTCTCCCTTCTACAGTTCAGTCTTGAGCCAGGAGAAAGAAAAAAAATAATTGCTAGAGTTGATTTAGTTCAATTGAACTAGCATTTATTAAGCATCTGCTATGGCTCAGCTACATTTCTGGGTGCCTAAATTAAAAACACAAAACCAGAAACAACCCCTGCCTTCAAGGAACTTATATTCTGGAGAATGAGGACTAGTTAGAAGGGAAAAAAAACAACAACATATTCACAAATATTAATTTCAGGGAATGTTGTGGCAGAAGGGAAAAAAAAACTGGGGGCCATTAAGAAAAGTCTTGTATAGGAGGTGACACTTGAGCTGCATCTTGAAGGGAGTCCAAAATGCAGAGAAGGAGAAAGAGCATTCTGGGTCTGGCTGACATCTTAGACAAAGGCATGGAAGCAAAAGATTGAATATTGGGTGTGGGAAAGAGCAAGTAGGTTAGTTTGGCTAGAATAAAAATACATGGGAAAGAGAGCTTGGAGCCAGCTTGTGAAAGGCTTCAATTACAAAATAGAAGTCTTTAGGTTTCATCCCAGTGATAAAACAGTATCAGGGAGAGCTGAGACCTGGTGAATTTTTTCTATGACCTAAGACCAGTTTCATTGTTGTACTGGAAAAGACTGAGAAAAGGGGAATCTACACATGTGTGGACCTTCTAAAATGGGCTGGAGGTTTTGGTTTATAAAGATAAATTATAGAGACTCATTACCACCATTGATTATACTATTGACTGAAATCTCTTCCATACTAAGAATGATATGACTCATCTTGTCTCTTTGTACTTCATTAAATTTTTACAACTCAAGTCTCACTCTTGTGTATGAAACCCTCACTAAGCATTCCAGTTTGCAGTGATGTCTCTTTCATGAATTATTTATTATGGTCATCACCATCACTATTATCATGATCATTTCCATACCAATCAGCAGTAGCATCAGAGCTAAAACTTTTATAACATTTTATATATATATATATATATATATATATATATATATATATATATATATATATAATCATTTTAAGGTTGGCAAAGCACTTTACAAATATTAGTTACCTCATTTGATCTTTACACAACCCTGAGAGATAGACGCTGTTATTTATCCCCACTTTATAGATGAGGAAACTAAGGCAAATAAAGATTAAATAATTTGCCCAAGGTCACATAGCTAATAAATGCCTGAGACCAGACATCCTCTAGTCTTCTTGACTCCATCCAGGTCTAGTACTTTATCCACTGTGTCCCCTACTCCAATCAGCGGCCTCTTCCAATAATATGTCGGAACCAGCTCCTCTAGGCTCAGGACAGCTGATTATTAAATTTTCAATGTGAGAATTTATACCTGAAAAATCATTAAACATGGAAAATCAGGAATTGCTTCATTGTTTTTTGGTTTCTGGACTTAAAAGGGAGATGGAGAAAATATTTTTTAAACCCTTACCTTCCATCTTGGAATCAATACTGTGTACTGGAATCAATACTCTGTATTGATTCCAAGGCAGAAGAACCATAAGGGCTAGACAATGGGGGTTAAGTGACTTGCCCAACGTCACACATCTGGAAAGTGTCTGAGTCCAGAAGGGCCTCCCATCTCTAGGACTGGCTCTCAATCCACTAAGCTACCCAGCTTCCCTCTGGAGAAAATATTAAGACAGGTTAAACAGAAAAGTTTGTCCTGCATATTTGTTATTTTTTAAGAGAATAAGTTGTTAAACATTTTTAAACCCTTACCTTCTGTTTTAGAATCACTTCTAAGTATTGGTTCCAAGACAGAAGAGTGGTAAGAGATAGTCATTTGGGGTTATGTGAATTGTCTAGGGTCACACAGCTAGGAAGTGTCTGAGTCCAGATTTGAACCCAGAACCTTTTGTCACTAGACTTGATTTTCTATCCATTGAGTCACTCAGCTGCTCCTTGATTATTAAACATTTACCCTCAAACATTTGCTCTTAACTTTCTAGTGAGTACCATGACATTTTAGTATTTTACTGCTATCAAGTCATTTCATTTACTTTAGTTTTATTGTCCCTGCTAGATCGTAAGTTCTTTATGGAATGAGACCAATTCACAAACTTTTCATGTGTCGCTTAAATATTGAAAACAAAATAGGTTCTCGGTTGAATCTTTGTTGATTGTGAATGATCAGGGGATGAGGCAACATGGGAATATAGAGAGGCTTTTCTATTTGATCCATTAAATGTAATCAATAATGAGAGATCTATGTGGATCCTGAGCAGGAATGTCATTGGACTATTCCTCATGAAACTCATTAAATAACTCTGCTATTATGACTCGCTATGGCCAAGTGGCACCACTGTCTCCATGGTCATATGACTGCATCTCCTTTGAATTGTGCCATGAAATTGTAACTTAAATATTTGGCTTACAATCAAACTTTTCAGCCAGATTCAATCCCCAGAAAACAAAGAAATTCATAGTAAACTAATTTAGTTTAGTTTAGTTTCATTTTTTAAGAAAAATAAAAGAATGAGAAATCCTGACAATAAGAAAGCAAAATGATAACATTTTCTCCCCCACAGTGAAAGCAAAAGCAAACATGGGTAGCAAAGAAGTTGAAGTACAGAGTTCAAGGAAAGAAGGGAGAAGACCCCTTGAACACATTTGAGTAGGAGAAGGGTTGTTTTGCATCTGAAGCAGGGTGAAAAGAATTAGGGTAAATGTGATAGAAATTAGGAAGACTTTTTTTGTGATGAAAAATCTCTGGGACTATTTTACTCTCTGCCTCCTGCATTCAATAAAAAGGGATCACATGAAAAGCCCTTATGTTGTTTCCATTGAGAGATTTTATGCATATAAAATGGTATTTGGAATAAAAAAGCTGGATGGATTGTTCAGAATGCAAGAATCACAATTTCCAATGTGTAAATTGTTAATAAGCTCAGTCTGGAAGCCAAGGTTAAACGAATAGAACAGTGTGCTATGGATGACCCCGCCTAATAGATTCTCCTTAAAGCAAGACCTCTGGACACCTCTTTCAGAATTCCAATGTGTCTTTCACTACCAACTAACCTAAGAAATAGTGCTGTGTATGTAGTGATCCTGGAGTCAAGGAGATCTGGGTCTGATTCCTGGCAGATGCTTATTAGCTATGTGACCTGTGACCTTTCTTTGCTTGGTCTTCTCATCTATAAAATGGGTACAATGATACTTGGGTTGTAGAAGAAAGCAATTTATTTATGTCTTAAAGTTTTACAAAAATAAGAGATGTAAAAAACCAGAAAATGATCATTGTGAAATTATAATGATAAACCTTGACCTCATTGAATAGGAAGACAATACCTCCATGCCTTTGTGGTAGAGGTGGGGGTCTATGAGTATGGAACACTGAATATATTATCAAATTTGGTTGATATATTTTCTTTTTCTTTTTTATTCTTTGCTATAAAGGATAACTCAGAGAGAAGGGAATGGGGAGAGAGATATATGGTAATGAAAGTGATATTCAAAACAAAAGATATAAATATTTTTAAAGGAATGAGTTGCTGTTACTATGACTGACTACAGTTTTTGCTTGACAAATGCCTTTCATATGGAAACAGCCAATGTAGTCTAAATCTCAATTTAACCTTAACTTTTAGATCTCATTTATTGACAGATCAATTTCATATAATGTCTAAGGTCTTTTCAGTTGTATTAATAGAAAACATTAACAATATCCACTAAAATCTGAACTCAATTTATTCTCCTATGGAACAGAGATGCAATTCATTCTAGAAATGTAAACAGACTCCTGGAGCTCAAAGAGAACTTAAAAATCATCTAATTCAAGCTTCTTATATATAGATGAGGACATTGAAGCCCAGGGATGTCAAAGCAATTCATCCAATGTCACCAATCTAATTTAGTAGAACTAGACTCAAACCTTAGTTTTCTGCTTTATTCATAGTTATTTTTAGTGATTTTGCTCTTTGCCAAAGCTAGGAAGAGCAAGCATATAGCTAATTCTTTGTTCTAGCATTAAAATAAAATACAAAATAAATACGGCAACAAGACATAGTTTAAACTTATGGAATGATTTCACAGTGAATGGATCAGAGGACCTGGGTTCAAATCCCAACCTTCTTATTATTTCTATGTAACCTTAGATAAGTCATTTTACTTCTCTGTGACTCAGTTTTCTTTCCTGTAAAATGAGGGTTTGGACTAAGATGCTTTCTAGCTCTATATTTTATGTACTTCTTTGTGTATAATTCTACCTCTTTATACTCGTTCTCTTATATCTGAGGCATAGATCTCCCTCAGCAAGAAACATAGCTGATATTCATACAATGTTTTGCAGAAATTGTATCATATGTATTATGCATCTACTACATGCAAAACCAAATATACAAGGACATGACACAACCCTACTCTCAAAAGGTTTAAATCTAATCATGCAGAAGTCAGCTATATGAATAACTGTAATAGAAGGAAGAGTGGGCTGAAACAGAAAGAAGAGAGCCAGGCAATGTGCTATGAAAACTCAGGAGTAAAGGATCACTTCTGCTGGGATAGTGGGGATCAGGGTAGACTTCATGGATGCAGTTTTATTAATTTTGGTGGAGCTTATGAAAAACTGAAGCATACTACATCCCTCATACTTAGAAAGTACTGGCTTTCCTCCTCACCTTTACTTCTTTGAATCCCTAACTTCCTTTAAGGCATATTCATAGTGCCTCCTATAGGAGACCTTTTCTAATGCTCCAGCTGCTAGTTCCTCCTTCTTTCAACTACCTTGCATTTTGGGGTGAGTGGAGAGGAGTATACAGGGTGTTCAAGGAAGTCTAATGCTTCATTTTGTTTTATTTTATTTAAACCCTTACATTTTGGGCTTCTGGGTAAACATGGTGGCAGTCTAGACACAAGACATCCTCTCTTCGGCACCCACCGATATAGACTACCTCAAAAGACCAACAAAACAAAACAAAACAACAAATTCATGAGAATGAAGGGACTCTATAGTATGGCACAGCATTGGAGGTATGTGGGATTTGGACATTTCCACACTATTAGAGGGTGAAAAATCTTCCACCTAAACCACAAGCTGATCTTCCCTCCCCCACCCCACCTACGGAGCCAGAGTCAGAGCCAGCGTGAGCCAGAATCAGTGAGCGAGGGGCACATCTAGAGTGAGTAAGGGGGCACCTCTAGGTCCTTGGGAGCTGACTAAGACCACCAAAGACCTACCTCTGAGAGCAGCTATACCTGAAGCCCCAGCAGGCTGAAGAATGCAGACTGTGGGTGCTTGCAGGAAAATAGCACAGTGAAGGGTAGCAAACAGCAGAAGCTGCGAAGATTTGAGAGCTTGCCTCAGGCAAAATCTTTGCTCCTTAGCTCCATACACAGAGAGCCTGCCCATCTCATTCAGATTTCTGACTAAAAAGGGAAGGAAAAACTTTCACAGTGATGGCAAGTTGCACCCAGGAGAAACAATCTCCCTCCAAGAAAAAGAGGAAGAAAGGGTTGATTTGACCCTGGAAAATTTTTACAGAGGAAAAACTCAGGCTAAAGAGAAAATACAGGAGGAAATTAAAATAAACCCAAAACCTTCCAAAAAAATGGAAATTGTCCACAAGCTCTTGAAGAATTTGAATTGGAGCTTATCAAAAAGATGGAAGCCTTCTGGCAAGAAAAGTGGGAAATAATTCAAAGAGAAAATAACAGTTTCAAGGACAAGAACTCCCAATTGGAGAAACAGCTGGAAGCCATGAAAAGCAGGATAGACCAAACCAAAAAAGAAAATCAAAAGATTATAGTGAAAAATCAGTCCTTAAAGACTGGCAACTGGAAGACAATGATCTTGCAAAACAGCAAGAATTCATAAAGCAAAGTCAAAAGACTGACAAAATAGAAGAAAACATAAAATATCTCACTGACAAGATGACAGATCAGGAAAACAGATCATGATGAGACAATTTGAGAATCATTGGTCTACCTAAAAAGCCAGAAATAAACAGAAATCTTGACATCATACTATAAGGAAACTGCTCTGATGTTCGTGAACAAGGGGGGGGGTGGGGAAATAGATATTGAAAGAGTTCATAGAACACCCTCTACACTAAATCCTCAAAAGACAACTCCCAGGAATGTAATTGCCAAATTCCAGAGCTTTCAAGCTAAGGAGAAAATTCTATAAGAAGCCAAAAACATACAATTCAGATACCAAGGAGCACCGATCAGGATCACACAAGACCTGACCAGAACTAAGTGGAAAGTTTGAAATCCAAACACAAAGATCAAGAGAACCATGAAAAGGTAAATAAGAAGGAGAGGGAAAAGGGGCAAAATGTTTTTTTACTCAAACTTTCTTCTTTAAGGGTTACAATGAGATCAAATTATATATATTAATATATGGGGAAAATGTTATTTGTAATTATCAAAAATAAACCTTTACCTTCTATCTTAGAATCAATATTAAGTATTGGTTCCAAGGCAGAATAGCTGTGAGGACTAGGCAATGGCAGTTAAGTGACTTGCTCAGGTCACACTACTAGGATGTGTCTGAGATCAGATTTGAAGTCTCTTGTATCTGGACCAAGTTCTTTATTCATCAAGTCACCTAGCTACCTCCAACTAGTACTTCCTGTTTGAAGGCTTGCTTTTTTTCCCCCAAAGCTGCTACCCTTTCTTGGTGTTATATAATTGGAAATCTGTTACACTAAAAAAGAACTACATTTCCCAGGAGCCCACTGACTTCCTGTCACTATATACTTCCTGTAGACAGGGGATATTAGCAAGTGGGTGATCATCTTGGGGCTCTTTGGCTTGATGACAGCAAGCTTGGTGAACTGGTTGATCAGCCATGGACACATGGTCTTTATTTTGTATCCCTTTTATTTCTCTATTTCTAATGATCATTAATAAATATCCTAAAATATAATATTTTTATTATTGAGATTAAATTTTAATTCTTACATTGATGGCAATCACTGGTTGGAGAAGAACCTATCAATTTTTTTAAGGTAGCCTAGATAAGTTTTTTTTAAGTCATGTTTCTTCTGCCAAGTCTTTTTGCCCACCCCACCAACCCTTGCAAATTCTGAACTGTCTTTGGAGCTGATGTCTTTTTATTTCCCTACTTTTTGCTTGGTTTTTCTCTTTACCAGCCAAGCTATTTTTAGCCTAGGGACTCTTGGTGAAGAGGAGATAAGTCACTTCTGCTTGAGCCCATGTTCCTTAGTTCCTCACTGCTGCCTCTGGTGTTGTGGATACTGCTGCTGATTCAGCCTTCTGGGTTGTCCCAGCCATCTTCTCCTGACCTTGGTCTTGATTGCTCTTCCTCCTGCACTTGCTCTTGCCCCAGCTCCAGCCCCAGTCCTGGTCCCTCACCCTGGTAGCTGTCCTTGTTGCTGATCCTTTTGGTGCTGCTGATTGCCAACAAGAAGCTGGGAGTCCTTGAAGCTGCTCTCCAGGCATCTGGTAAAATGACCTGGGTACATTTTCCCTAGGCAATAATTAGCTTCCACATGGCAGGGGACCTCATGGTAGGGGGGGAGGAAGAAGGAAGTTACTCTTTCCAGGAAGTAATTACAAGCATTCTGTCTGTGAAAGAGCAGTGCATTACCTATCTCAACCAGTTTCCAGTTTTAGTATTTTTTTTTCATGAGTGCACTGATCCTTTCAATTATCTTGCCTGAGATTCAGGGAAGAAATTCATCTGCCTACAACTCTTTGCCATTTGGACCTGTCCAGTCTCTAAGATTCATTCAATTTGGGATTCCTTCACACTATGCTCAGCAAGGAGTTCTCCCTCACTATGGGAGATCCAAGAGCTCTGACATAAGGAATATGAATGAATAGAGAAAGGAACTTTAAAGAGACTGGAGGTGAAAATTTTAAGCCTCTTCAGACTCCATTGTTTTATGAAAGTCTCTGTATTTTATTGTATTTTGCTGATTGTCTGCTTTAAGATTTAATTTGGTTGGTTTTAAATTAATATTTTAATCTGATCAATACTATTCTGTTACACTGGGTCATTTTAATATACTGTGTTTTAACTACTGGTATATTCTGTTATCTTTCTCCTATAACTATACTGAACAAATATTATTGAATAAGCTCATTAAAAAACCAGCTTTTCCTTCCATTTTTGCTTTGTTAACTGTCTCATAGAGGATGGATTTACTTCATCAAAAACTGGTTACAATTGTATAACAACCTTTGGAAAATTTAATGAGTTAAATATCTCAAATTGATTTTAAGGGTTCTTCAGTCATGACTTAAATTTTTTTCAACAACTCTGACTGATCATTTTGCCTGCCTCTGAGTTATTTGTAACAAGAGGTAAAGAGTCCATTTTAGTAACTGATGTGAAGCACTGTTATAATCCCCACCTCAGCATTTGTAAAAATGTGAATGGATGGGACTTAACAGTCTCATATTAAAGGAGCTAGGAAGTTGATCCCAGGGCACGGTACCTCTAGATGGCTCCCAAGAGGGGGCATCTCTCATTTGTAACTCTTCTGCTTATTCTACCCTTCCACCAGAATGATCTAGATTCTGGTGACATCTTTAGACCCAACATCAACAGTACAGAGGTTTGTTTTTTTTTCTAGACTTCTCTGCCACATTTTTGTAATGATGGCCATAACAGATTTTTAAAAAGTTATCTCAGCCAAGTTTGAAACATTGCTATACATGAAAAACTTGTGACAAGTACCCATTAGTTTTAAATGTCACACAGCAGACAAATGTGAATTCTAATGGTAGTGGGTTTGTTTGCTATTGTCATTAAATGGGTTAATATAACTTTGGGGATTTTGATACTTCATGAATGCGCATTACATGTTGTGCTGTTGTTCTTTATAAAAAAACTATTACTTTGTGAAAACCATTTGCACTGACGTAGTGGATCATGGTCAAGTTTGAAGAGGAAATTGATCTCATTTTTTGGTGAGAAACCTTTGTATTCTTCCTTTCCTTAGTTGACACAGTGTATCAATGATTGTAAGCTACATATTTTTATTTCTTAAAACTTTTATTATTGTTTTTCTTTGATTTGCAATATAGTATGAGTTTTATTTTTCTCTCCTTTTTGTATTTGGATCACATCAACAGTATTGAGAATATTTTTCTTTAATTTTTTTTATTTTGCAGTAATATAAGTTTAAAATACATTTGTTCTAATATTAATGCATACCCAAAAAGCTTTAGACTATAAAAATGAGGCCATTGATTTGTTTAAAAAATTATGGGACTTTGCTTAATGATTTTGTCTGATTCCAGGAGAAGGGAATACAAAAAGAGACAGTGCCAAAGAAGCACAAAACTAAACTGCATAGTGCCAATAGAGCACAAGGTCAAAGAGACCAACAAATCCAAATGGGATTGATGAAATCTTGAGCAAAGACAATAGGACTTGATCTAGTTTGAGGTTTGAGGTTGTGGCTGTTTTGACATATGTCAAATGCAGTTCTTCAATGTCCCACATTCTACCACGTATCTCAAATTTGACTCCTACTTGTGTCCTATAATCTAGTCCCAATTCTGTATTTCAATGTGTGGCAAAACTTTCTGTAGTCCTGGCTGCTGATTGGGAAAGTGCATAATTATATAAATCATTTTAATTGGGCCCTAATTCAAGACCTGTTTTAGGTTTATTTTCCTTTACTTAAAATTTTTACACATAGTATTTTGATAGTCTATATTTCATTCAGAAATTATTATTTTTTTATTTGGATTTTTTGATGTTTTTATTTCTCTTGTCAATTGATTCATATACCTCATAAGTCAGTCATGCATCCTTAAGTGATCCCTGTGTTTTTCAACACCTTCTTCAGGGGGGAATGTATTATTATTCTAAATAGTTTAAATTCTTTTTGAGAGCAATTTTAGGATAAGAAACATGCTACCTCTCCAAATCCAGAAAGTGTACTGTTTGGAGAAGGCACTATGAAGATTCCTCCACAGACCACACATTGCACCAGAAGATCCAGAGTGAACTTTGGGATGTGGCGATTTGAACTGTGTTGGGTTGAATGCATTTGTTTTTGTATGTATACTCTTATGCCAAAGGGGAATGCCCCCTAACTGGCTTTTGTCAATATGCCTATCAATCATTGGTTTTGTTCTCTTTTCCTCTTATCCTCAAATTATTATAATTTGAAAGTTGGTTATGTTTACAAGATCCATTGGAGAGACTATTCTTCCACAGATCTTGGGGGGGGGACATATAATTGAAAATCTGTTACCTAAAAAAGAACTACATTTCCCAGGAGCCCACTGACTTCCTGTCACTACATACTTCCTGTAGACAGAGGATATTAGTGAGTGGGTGGTCCTCTTGAGGCTCTTTGGCTTGATGACAGTGAGCTTGGTGGTGGTAAGGCAGGCATATGAACTGGCTGATCAGCCATGGACACATGGTCTTTACTTCATATCCCTTTTATTCCTTTATTTCTAATGATCATTAATAAATCTCCTAAATATAATATTTTTATTATTGAGATTAAATTTCAATTCTTAGAGTGTCTACCCACCACTCAGCTCTCACCTTTGCCTCCAAGAAACTGGAACATGTGCACTGCCTATCCTACAGGAAAGCATCTTTGTAGATGGGCTAAACCAGACTGAGGGTGACCAATGGGTCTCACACTGTCGATGCGTTTAGGATGTGTCTACCCCAGAAATATAAATACTTCCTCCAGCAGAAGGAGCAGATGAAAATCATTTATTCCAAAGGTTAGGAAAACTATAGAAGTAGACATTGTGGCACTCTTGAACATCAAAGATACCAACGTCATCCACTGCATCCTGAGCTGTCACCCTGGATGCCTCTGGATGATAGAATGAGACTGGCAATTTTATGCAAATATTCTTCACTTAAATCCAATTTATCCAATAAATCCAGTCTGAATCACAAGACAGCACCCATGATGTAGTTTTGATCCTCTTCAATTATGAAGGATCACAGTGGACCATACACCTTGCATTTATTTTATTCTAATTTTACATATACTTTTATATGTTATTTCACCCATTAGAAATCAATCTCCTTGAGCACATTAACTACTTCATTTTTGCCTTTGTTTTCCCAGCACTTTAGCACTGTACTTGGAATAGTAAATACTGTTTATATTATTTTGCATTGCTTGAAATTGCCTTGTTCAGTAAAATTGTCCTATGAATCAAGTTCTCAATTCTAATTGTTGACTTAGGGAAGCAGCATCCTCCAACTCTCAGAGTTCACTAAGTATCAGAGTGGTTGACCTATCAACGTCTGATGTTGTCCTCTTTTTTCCTACAAACATGGATCAGGACTCTCAGCATAAGAAGCAAAGATGGGTGGGGAGTGGAAAAAAGATAAAAAGAAGTAACTCAGATGAATTCATCCACAATAGGCTGCAGCTGTCTTCAGAGAAGATACCTGACTAGTCACTTTGTCTCAATTATGGAGTTTTTCTGTAGAAGCTTTACTGGTGTACCATGGAAGATGCCAAAAGAGGGATTCAGTTAAAACTAAGCTGACAGAGAGAAGTATCAAAATGCATATCTGCAATGAATATTTGCTCTTGCTTTTATTTCTAGTAATCTGGCCTTCTCTTTCTTTCAGTAGCATTGATGACTCCTTTCATAGAAACTTGTAGAAGCTAGCAGCTTGCTTGAGGGAGATTTCACATGAGGCAGGTTGTTGCTGGCTCACATTGTTTTTCTTAGATTTTCAGGTTCAAATGAACCCTGTAGTTCAGTTAAAGGCTACAAAGCTACACAATATCAGGTTGAATCCACATGAAACAAAAGAAATACACAAAGGCTCTAAGAGATCAACTTGTCCAATTTGGTCATTTTCACTGCTTAGGATACTGAGACCCAAAGAGATGAAGTGGCTTGTCCCAAGTTGCACTAACAGTAAGTGGTATCTGTACACAGGCTAGAAGCTAGTTCTGTCCCTCTCCCCTTAACCCACCAGCATCATCCTAATTTTAGCCTTCCTTAACATGATTCTTACTACAGACCAAAAAGAGGCTCATAGTGCTGAGAAGAATGCTAACAATTGACATGAGATGGTCACTATACTTTAAAAAATTCTGGAAATACTAACTTTTAAAAAATACCTTTTTAATTTTATTTTTTCTCAAAAATTACACTTAAAATTTTTTTATATTCTTTAAAAAACATTTTAAGTTAAAAATTATCTCCTTCCCTTCTCTCCCCCCTCTTTGAAAAGACAAGCAATTTGGTATAGATTACGTATGTATGGTCATGCAAAACAGTTCCATATTTTCCAAGTCACCAAAGAAAATGCAGACAAAAAATACCCCAATAAAAATAAAGTTAAAAAGTATGCTTCATCTAAATTCAGACACCATAAATTCTTTTATTAAAAGCAAATAACATTTTTTCATCATAAGTCCTTTATCTCTTTAGTAGACGATAGTATTATCTTCCATTTTATAGTTTCAAGAAACTGAGGCAGAGATTAAGTTATTTTTCCCAAGATTACACAGTTAGTGTCTGAGGACAGATAAGTAAATGTCTAAGGTCAAATTAGTACCTGATTATTACACATATCCATATTTATGTAAATACATAGTTGAATACATACATATTCATTTATGCACATATATTCAGATATAAAATAGGGCCATATACTCCAAGACCTATTGAGGATGGCTGAAACTGTAAATGTGCACACACACACACACACACACACACACACACACAATTCCAGTTCTGATTCCAATTATATGTTTTCTCTCTCTCTCCTCTGGCTCTCTGCTCATGGTCCATGGCCTATCTGCCCCCCCAAGAAAATCCTAAAAAAAGAAACGGAGGGATGGATAGGCAGGCCACTGCCTGCAGATGGACTTCCAACATTTCAGAGGTAGACCCCCAGTGCTTCAGATACAACACAGATAACTGAAACCTCATAAGAAGAGACTTCAAAATAAGGAAGCCCTACTGTGTGTGTGTGTGTGTGTGTGTGTGTGTGTGTGTGTGTGTGTGTGTACACATTACATTTGGAGACTAGTTTGTTTTCGTCTTTGTGTGCCTAATACCTGGCATATATTGAGTACCTATTAAATTTTTTCTGATTGCTTGATTTCCTTTGGTAGAAAGTTTTCCTATCATAAACTCCCATACCCATCAAATTACAACTCCAGATTTTCTAATTGTTTCACTATCTATGGTAACTACCTATTTGCAGTGTGATTTCCCAGAGACATTTTATTAAGAAGATGTCTAGATATTTACATATGGAATACTTATTTATTAGAATATCTTAATATTCTATATGTATAGATAAGAAATAGGATGGCACAGAAATACAAATTCTCCCAAGTAAAAGGCAGTAAAAAATTGCTAATCTTGCTTTAGAATTAATTTCCATTGTAAATAATGTTTTTGTTAGGTTAACATTGGAAAAAATGAAAAGGACACAGCAGAGCATTGACATTCAGTTTGCAAAGTCCAAATGTAATGCAGGTATCCCTCAGGATGCAATATTGAATTGGTTGTAGTTGAATATATTCTCCTAAAGAAAAACACAAAAATAAAAACACCTGGGGATTTTAGTTTGAAGAAGAAAAAACTGTTGGCTGATCAAGATGGAGAAATGGTTGGTAGCTTCAGGGATCTAAAGGCATTGCCATGCAGAAAAGGAATTTGCTGTATTATTTGGGGAATCACAGAGCTAAACTATAATCAATGAGAGAAAGTCATTATGAGAAAGCCTTTAACTCAATAAAAAAGAACTTTCTAAGACTCAGTCATCAGAAAATGTAATGATCTTCCTCAACCATGTGGTAAGTTCCCCATCAGTGAAAGTGACCAAGAAGACTTAGGTTGTTGGGAACATTTTTTTGGTCATTCTTACTCTAGAAGATGGTTGGCCTAGCTGATTTCTAAAATCTCTTCCAACTCTAGCATTCCAAGATCCTAAAATTACATTCTTTTTTATCTGGCTCCAAATTTTTGCCTCTTCTCAAGCAATGATTGTTTTTTTTTTTCATTTGGGTAGGGCTCAAGAATTAGATGTCCCATCGACACTACCTTACCAATCTCTTTTCTGGGGAAAGTAAAAAAAAATAGACTTTGTAAGTGTGTGTATACTGCTAACTCTCCTCTGCCTTCCCCCAGGCAATGGACTGTAACATATTATTAATTCAACATGGTACAGTAGGTTTGTTCTGCATGTCAGTGCATAGTGAGTGCTGAAGTGAGATTATTAAACTCATCCCCCTTAGGTATATATAATTGTTGTTATCTGGGCCCTGTGCCAGGGGTATGACTCTTTTTGTTATCAGCCTAGAACCAGCTTAACTTTTTGGTCAACTTACAAGAGAAAGGAAGCTTCAAGGCAGATTTCAGTCTTTTTGTTCCTTTCTCTTTCTCCTTTCTTCTTTCCCTCCAATCCTTCTTTTCCCCTTGAATAGTACTTAATATCATGACCATTAGTACTTATAGCTTAAAATGATGACTTTCTGTATCAATATTAAGTCAGAGTGACATTCCAGCAAGTAACTATCACTGATTTGAGGACTCATGGTAAGGGATTCTTTCCATTTCTCAACAGAAAAGTGATATACCATAAGTATGGAATGAGGTATATATTTTTCAGACATGGACAAATGTTTTATTTTGCTTAACTTTTTATAAGAATTCTTAAAAAATCAATTATTACTCTTCCTTTCCTCCCCCTATAACTGATGTGACAATAATATATAAAAAAGCATGAATAATTTTTATATTAAAAATCTATGGTAGTTTGTAGATGGGGAAGAAAAGGATTTAGAGTAATTCTATGTCCTTTTGATAAAACTTTGACTTCTGCCTAGATATAATGACTCAAAATAAAATCTGTTAGTTGGCCAGAGTTGGTAGAAATTTCTAATAATTAATTTTTGTAGCTTTTTTTCCCTTTTAAAATGTGTTTTGTTTGCTTATTTTTAGTATATATTTGTAATTTTATCAGTATGTGGAGCTACCAGTCTGGAAATTTCTTCCATTAAGAAAGAGGAGCTCTAATTTAAAGTCAAGGAGAGATGCTTTGGGACCACTGAGAGGTTAAGTAACAAATATATGCCAGAAGCAGAAGTACATCCTATATTTTTCTTACCCCAAGACTGGACTTCAACCCACTACATCACATTGCCTATTCAGAGTATGTAGGATGATATTTCCTTCCAAAAATCACGAAACTCCAGAGCATTCTTACAATACATTGTCTACCCAAGACTAATAGTGTACCATAGAGAGGCTGGCATTATCATACTGACCATGAATTGTTTTCATCTGCTCTTTCCATAGTGAGGAGTCTTCCTATGCTTGGGGAAGACATCCTCCCTTAAGTCACCCATGTTTTTGAGACCTGTTAGTTACCCTCAACCTGGTTTAACCATCTATAGAGATGGTTTTACTGGGATGTGGCTGCTGTATGTGCTAAAGCTTCTTGGAGCCATGGGTAAGAGTTGGATGAAAGGTGGATACCAAAGTTGGATAAGCAGTCCTGAAAAGAGAGCCCTCACATGAGAAATGCTAGTTCTCCCTGAACAGCTCATACATCAAAGTAGGTGAAGACTTCCCCTGGCTTAATGGGCAGATGAGAATAATTTGTTCCGATGGTCATGAAGGTGACTGTAGCAGGTTCTGTGGAGCATTTACAGCTTGGTAAGACATCAAAGATTACAGGTCATCTACTGAATCCCTGGTCATTGCAAGTTGTCCTAACTTTTTTCTTGCTACTGATCTTCAATGACTTTGGAAGAGAGAGTGAAGCTGATGAATTTGTACAGTTCTGCCTCTCTTAAATCCAATTCACATGCAAATCAAGACATCAGTCCATTATGCCATTGGTCTTTTCTGAAAATGAAGGACAAACAACTGGCCAAAGGATTGCCATAGATACATTCAAATGAAAGTATCATTATATTCTAAACATATAGTTCTGGAAAGTTCAAGAATATATACACTTTTATTTGTCTTCTCTTTCCTTGGAATGTCCTTTCCCTTTAATCTATATAATGCATATGCAGATGTGCATCTCTCTCTGTCTCTGTCTCTGAAGATATAAACATAAAAATAAACATATATAAACTCATATATATATATATAGCTACTTTTTCCTCTGTCCTCAATGTCCTCTCATTTCTTTGTCTTTGTCTCTGTGTCTCTTTCTTCTTTTCTTTCTTTCCAAGGAAGGGAAAGGTATCAGAAAATGATCTATCAGAGGTGGGATGTTTCCTTTTCATAAATACTAAAAATGTGGGAAACAAGCACAGGTGTTATAACAGACAGCCTGTGTTGGGGCCCTGGCTCCACTCATTAGTTGGAATGCTATGAATAAGTCTTAGAATCTTTCTGTCTCGGTTTTCCCATCTGTAAAATGAAGAGGGTGGACTAGCTGACCTGTAAGGTCCTTTCTACCCCTGACATTGTGCCTATGATTCATTTGTGATACAAACATTACTTACCTCCCAAGGCTCTGAAGAAAGTTTCTTGTAGACTATAAAAAAGCATATAAATGTGAGTTAATATTATTATTAATTACATGAACCGTGAGAAATGCTTTGCTCAGCTTCTTTATTCACATCTTCAAAATAACCAAGGGCTTCATGGGTTTGTTTTAAGTGTCCCAGTTCATTTTCTTAAAAAAAAAAACAAACCAATAAAACATCAACCCACTTACTATGAGGTTGAATTATGCCCAGTTATTTCTCCCCTCTGTAGCCTCCAGTGTGATTAGGAAAGCACACAGTTCAGTCCTCATATTATTAGATAAGGCTCATTCTCATGTTGTTGGTGTTGACACATTGATAATGCCCACACTTCTTCGGTTCCAAATACAACACTTAAATCTGATGAAATCATGTACCTTCTGAATCGTACCACTTAATGTTCATAGGGGAGAGATGGAAGGAAGAACAAACCACTGGAAATATAGCATTAATTCTGAGTATTTTGGGGGTGTGGGAGTTATAGGCAGTGGCCTTCCCTTTGTCATGTTTGGCAGGCAGACTCTGCTGTGATCAGCATTAGCACTGCTGTTTTGTAATATGAGAAAGAAATGGAGTAATCTGTTATCTCCCTTAGTCTCTTTGAGCAAACGCTTGCCCATAGAAGCCATCTTGAACTGATTGCTCCAGAGTTTTCAACTAGAAGTTCTTTGTGTCCATCTTGCCTGCCAGCATGTGGCTTCCAAATGAGGTCATTGTTTTTTTCAGTATCAGAGAAGAGCCCTAAATGGCCTGAAGAAAACCCTCTCCTGGGTTTTATTCATCTGGGACAGTTGTGAGATGAAAAAATGAACTGGATCCAAAACTTAATTAAAAAAAAAAAACTGAAACAAAACTGAGGATTTCACTCTGGCTCCATAAGTCGACTTAAAAAATCCTCTGGTTGGTGATTCAAATCCCAGGGAGTATTTGGTAGATAATGTTCTTCTTAACCTCTCTGCTGCCTTGGGTATTTGAACGTCCTGTGTGGCAGTAATTATCTGATTATGAAGAATATAATAATAATTTCAAACCTCAATAATTGTAATTTACATTTAGAATAATCTTGGCAAACAATATAGAACTGAATGTGCTTTTAACCCATTCCAAGTTTTTATGTATATCAAATCATATGATCCTCAAATTCTTCAATTTTCCTTTCTAAAGATTAATAGTTTTATCAATGTGTGTGCTCCCTGCACAGACCACAAATCCTCAGTGCCTTAGGAGTCAGCCTTTATGAGTTGCTAAAGTCAAAAGTGGCTAACTTGATGGTAATGACATTTTCTACATGCATCAGATACAGTTAGCAACAAGACTTGTACTCATCTTAAAAATGAAAATTATACTTTTTGTTCTAACATCATTACAGTGAGAATCAAACCTATATAGGTAAGCCATTCTATAGTCCCCAAATTGACATTTATATTTTGTTACTTTCCTCCTTTTCCTCATTATTATGGCCGTATCCAGCTTAGCAAGATCTGCCAGACTGCAAACTCTGCTGACATAACTTTCCAGAAGTCAAGGTCACCGCCATACCACAATGAAACATCACAAAATTTAAAAAAAATATAGTGCAGGAAACCAAAATTGACCCTGAAAATTTGTTGAACTGAAATTTCCATTTGAATTGTTCATTTTAGGATTTGGAGATTGGTCAATGGATTTTTCTGACCTTTTTCTACTAGTGTAAGTTTTGTATTTTTGATCTCACACAATATAACCCCATACTCTGTTAATATAATAACAAGGACCAAATCTTCATTGTAAGTTATCCTACCCAATAGAATAATGAAAAGGGGGGGGGATCTCCTACTTGGATCCATTATCTTCATTGGAATTGGGATCAAGGGTCAATATAGGATTCTGTTTTTCCTATTTCATTTGCTCTCACTCATTCCACTCAAAGGCCTTTAATTTCCTTTGGGAACCAATTAGAATAAAAATTTCTGATAACTAATTCTACTTATCACACTTAAACTAAATATAGAACAAGCATCATTACTTCTTTTGAAACTAAAGAACCAACCAAAGAAAAGACACCTGAATTTGGAAACTGCCTTGGATAGTTCAAGCAAAAGCTCAATAATGATGATCAGATACATTTTCATAGAATAATAATGGCAATAATAATAATAATAATCTCATATAATCTCAAAATTGGAAGGAGCTCAGAGGCCATATTCTCTAACCTCATCATGCACAAGAATATTTACTACAACATGTTTGACAAGATGCTATCATGCTTTTAATTAAAGGCATCCAAAGAGGGAGAACCCAACTACCTCCCAAGAAAACTCATTACTCTACTCCTGAAAAAGTCTAGTCACTAGGAAGTTTTTCTATATATAGTTGTATCTTAGATCCTTGCTATTTCTACCTGTAGTCTATGATCCAGAAACCAAAAAAGCAAGCATAATCTTTTTTTTCTATGTGGCAGGCATTCTCATTCTTGAAATGGGTTATCATGCCCCTACCTAAGTCTTCCTTCAAGTTTAAACACCAAGTTCCTCCAAATGATATTCATATATCTCACAGCCCTTAATCCTCCATGTTTTATTCTTCTTCATTCTTTTGAGCTCAATTCCAATGTTTGATTGTTAAATGATATTTTATCAGAGGCATCAATAACAATTATTTCTATGATTAAAAATAATTTTTGTCTCTCAAATTAGTACATAGGATGGTTTTACTTTAAAATTATTTTTAGGGGGTCAGTTTGGTGATTAAGTAGATTGAGAGCCAAACCTAGAGACAGGAGGTCCTGGGTTCATATCTGACCTCAGTCACTTTCTAGCTTGTGATCCAAGACAAGTTACTTACCCCTTCTGGAAAGTCCTTAGTATTTTTCTACCTTGGATATGCCTTGGAACCAATATACAGTATTGATCCTAAGTTGGAAGGTAAGGGTTTAAAAAAATTAAAATCATTATTATTTTTAGGGAAAAAATATCAGGCTGAACTAGCTACTATATCCTAATAGCACTCATATTACCTCATACATGTAGGTAAGCCATGCTAAATTTATTGTAATATATTTTGCTGAAAATATAAAAATGGAAAACAAGATCAAGTTTTTTGGCATACTTAATGAGAAATGATTAATAAGGCAGTAATGTGGAATGGGAGTCAGAAAACCTAAGCTTAAATATTGCCTCAGATACATTAGATATATGGCCCTGGTCAAGACTAAAAAAATTTCTAGCCTTAGTTTACTCATCTGTAAAATAGTACGAATAATAGCATATACCAACATAGGATTATTATAAGGATCAAATAAGTTATATTCTGTAAAGTATTTAGTAAACTTTAAATATATACATATATGTAATTTGTTATCCTCATTATCATTATCCTCATCAACATCTTCATAATCATTATCATCATCATCATCATCATCATCCTCAATAGTAGTAGTTATAGGCATGGGCATTGTACCCCCAGAAACTCAGGCAAACTATTATCAGGGAAATTCCTCTGCTCCCTTAGGCCCTTGTGACTCCCAACCCAAAACACCTGACCTAGGAGATTACCCCTCCTTTGATTGCCCCATTAAATTGAGATGGATAAACACACACCATTCTTCATCCTCCAAATCTGGAGAACTACCCCATGCCCTCCGGCTGACCTCCCCTCCCCCCTTGCTCCAGAGTCATGTCCTCACAGCTGTAGAAGAATATAAAAACCCCAGATGGAGGCATTCTGGGAGCAACCCCCCAGGTTGTTCCACTCATGATGTCTTGCTGCCCCCCAAAATTTAACATTACTAATCAATCTCTCTTTACTTTTAAGCTAAGTTTCAGAGTCTTTTTTTACCTTCCATCTTGAAATCAATACTATGTATTGGTTCCAAGGCAGAAGAGTGGTAAGGGCTAGGCAATGGGGGCTAAGTGACTTGCTCAGGGTCACACAGCTGGGAAGTGTCCAAGGTCAGATTTGAACCCAGGACCTCCGGTCTCTATCCCTGACTCTCAATCCACTGAGCTACCCAGCTGTCCCCTAAGTTTCAGAGTCTTGAATTCTTGCGAAAGGCATCATTCCCAAACCCCAAGGGTATGCCTCTACACACCACAACAGTAGTAGTGCTGGTGGTGGTGTTCTGGCCTGAGACTGACTTGAACCTGATTCCTGGTAGTTTAAGTTCAAAGTGCAATAAAGTTAAGCACATATAAGTCATTCAAAAGTTCATAAAATATATTTATCTAGCCATAACAGGAAGAGGATAGGTATTGAGGAAAACTTGAGTTGATTCAAATAAAAGAACATCCTTTCTCTAAGCTTCACTTCATGATCAACCAGTGAATCATTAGAAGACTCACCACTGGCTCTCCTCATGGCTAATTTATAGTTTATCAATAAAGAAGTGACATCAACAGACTAAGTCTTAGTCCCTTGAGACAACCAAGTCATGAAGAATGGCTCAAGGTCTTTAAAGGGAAAACTAGCCAAACTTGTATAAGGGGACGAGTGAGGACATTGCTTCTATCACATATGGCAAATAAACTAATTGTTCTCTTCCTTTTTACCTTAATTAACAAGCATCTATTAGGCACCTATTATGTGCTCTTCACTAGAGTTCAATTACTGCTTCCTTTTGTACTCGTAGGCAAATCACTTTTTCTGTCTGCGAGTCATTTGTCAAGTTAGGTATTTAGAGTCCATGGCCTCTAAGGTGTCTTCCAGTTCTAAATTTTATAATTCTATCATGCTATGAAGTTTAATTCTATATGAAGACAAGAATCAAACAGACCTCATCTTTCAAGAAAACCAATTTCTAATGGAACAATGAAAGAGACGATGTTATTTCAGATTTTGTTAGAGGCCTTACATGGCTCTCAAATGTTGATGCCCCAGTTATTGCCCAAAGTAAGCTTTCTTCATATTTATTGCCTGTATACAGTTGTTCCTCCCCAACCACAAGATATTCTTCTTTGATAATTCTCCAAAGTTGCTTGGTCTGTGGGTCATGGTTTCATTACTACCTCTTATAATATGTAATGAATGAACTGAGGAGCTACAATAAAAATCCCCTTTCTTCACTTAGCACATTTAATACCCTGAACTTTGCTTCAGAGAATTTTCACAGGCAAGGTTAAAATAGCCCCAAATCTTGGCATTATCCACTTATGGTCTTATGTTTCAGATCTATTTGAAGTGTGTATAAAATGAGAGAGAGAGGTTGAAATAAATATTGTGACTCATCTTTCTTAGTTTGAAAACATTTAAAGACTATTCTGGATTTGTCTCTGGAAATTATCATCCTGGGGGTTTGTGAAGATGGCCCAGCCCACAGAAGCATTGCCTACTATATTAGTACATGTAGGAATAGTAACATGGCCAAGAGCACCATTTTCAAACCGCAGGATGGCCAAAGATACATCGAAATGAAAGTATCATGACATTCTAATTATATGGTTTTAGAAATCTGTCCCATTAAAGGAGGTATTTATTCTCACCACTAGACTCTTGTTTTTCCTCTTTTCTTTTCTTGGAATGCTCTTTAATCTATATAAAATACACAAATGCATACGTACATAAACAAAAACATGCATGTAAATATGTATGAACATGGGTGTATATTAATATCCATGCACACAACAGAGCAACAGGAGTATTAATTAGGAATATAGAGATTAGTATGGGCTAAAGTGGCTAGAGAAGTCTTGATGAATGATCTGTAGCTTAAATGACTTCTCCTGCTCCTTCCTCTATCTATCTTTTCACAGGGCACTCTCTAGTTGTATCAAATAATTAATTCATGTAATCCCATTGACCTGTCCCCCTGACTAGTCCCCCAAATAGCAATATGGTATATGTGTATGCATGTGTAGATACATCCATAGAGATACTTAAGATATATGTGTAAGAAGAAAGAGGGAGAGATACACAAACATGTTATACAAAAGACATTTTACTACAGCTTAGTTGAGGACAACTGAATTTCTCTAAAAACCTAAAACAAATAGAGAGGACCAGGAAAAATAATCCTCCTCAGGGTGAGGATAAGAAGCTTCTTGGTGGGTGAATACCATAGGCTACCATACTGAACCTTCTGCCCTGAATGTACCCTAACAAAAACTCCTTGGGGAAGTGTTGAGGACATACTGATTTCAAGATATTGACCAATATACTATTTTGGGGAGTTAGATAAGTGTATGAAGACTTTGTTTATGACTTCTCCCACCATCCTTGGATATTAAAATCACCTGAAATTACATTGATTGAAGCGAAGGGTGAATTTTCTTTCAGAAGTTACCGACCAGCATCTGCCAGTCTCCTCTGAGGAGAAAACAAGGAAAATATGGAAACAAAGTACAGAATGAGCAATTTAGGTGGAATAGAAAGAATTTATTAAAAATTAATATAATCAAATATTGAAATGAGGCATTTTGAGAGAAATGATAGGAAGCTCCTTCCTGTCCATCTCTGAAAAAAGGAAAAGAAGTTGAATAACATAATGAACATAGCTGATAAGTCTTGTATTCTAGTCTTCACTGTCACCCCAGAAAAAGCAGAGGGCAAAGTGGATTAACAGAGTCACAGAAACCCAAGTTCAAGTCCTAAATCTGACACATGCTATTTGCGTCTCCATAGTTAAGTTAAATAATCTCTGAGTACTCCTCAGAGCCTTTTGAAGATAGAAAAAGTACAGTTTTGCATGAATGGAGGAAGTTGCTCACACCAATGAAATCACAGGATTCAACCCTGAGCTCTACCCTCTGAAAAAAAGAAATTCCTCTATTATTTTAATTTGAAGAATGTTTGAAAGCCAAAGTTAGGTGAGGCAGTTTCCATGGAAATAATTATTTGGAAGAGATTACTTTGATCTCCAATTGCCTTTCACATGGGGATCTAAGACGGCTTTATAGGCTGATAAAAAAAAATACAATGCACCAAAGGAGTATTTTTGGGCAGTATTTAAAGATGGTTGTGCTGAGGCCCAGCCTAATTAAATGGACTGGAGCCAACATGGCCCAGAACGCCAGTCAATTTGGGGATGGAGCCAAAGAGGCCCCATGAGTGAATGCTTGCCCTAAACCCCATTTTATTTGTTTACTTGTACTGGTTTCTTTGGCACATAGCCCTGTGCAAAAATTCAAAAATAGCAACAAACAGGTATTACACCCTTAATCATCCTTAATTATTCTTGCCCACAGATGCAGATCCCTTCAGGCAGTCTAACAATCATTGGAACACTTTAATTAAAAAGACATATTTTGTCCGGGATCCCTTACCTCAGAACCATGACTCAGATAATTTTGGGAGGGGGACAAGAAAGGGGTGGAAAAGAGGCCATTTCCCTATATGCCTTATTGTCTCTGGTTGATTACATCACTAATAAGTTTATCTGATTTCATAGAATGCTGAGGGGAAATGCTAAAATCATCTAATTCCCCCCCTCCCACTCCAACTAGGCATGGTCAAGGTGACATCTCATTGGTGATAAAGATAAGCCTAAAACCCTGCTGTCCTGTTGCTCATTCTTCCACAAATATATCACCTGTAGAAAGATTGGCCACACACATAAAGAATACTATTGAAGATGCCCGCATAAGGGATCAAACATGGTTAAGGGAGTAGATCTCTTCAGTACTGAGGTGTGCCCAAACTACTATCCCTGGAGCAAGGGAGGCACAGTCTCTGCTGGCAGGTCACTCAGCTGGGCTCTCTGGACTTCTGTAGATTAACTGAACTCTGCAGCAGAACGCTATGAGCCAGCTTTCTCCTTTTATGAGTGAATTCCTTCTCCACAGCTGGTTCCTTAACTTCCAGGAATGACTTCCTCAGAAGTATCTGTGTTTTTTAAAGGCCATCAAGAGCTTTTTTATCCCTCAAGTTCCTTAATTAATGAAAGAACTTTTTTTTTACATATAAAGAAGCATAGATATGTAACATTTTTTATGTTGACCAATCCAAGACTGTAAGAGGTAAATAGTTGTAAAAGATGACAAAGAATTGCTTCCGGGTTCAGACCCTTTACATTCTGGAATAGCTTACTTAGGGCACAAACCATTCAAATTTTTGTGCCCCTGATAAGCTTGAATCTAACCCCTTCAAGTCTGAAAGGGGGGAAAGTCTTAAATTTTTTTCCATATTACTAATTATGCATTTCATTTTCAATACTGGCCCTTCCTATAACCATCCCACCCACCCCAATTTGCTTTGAAAATACCTTCCTAGGTCCATGATTTCTTACACTTATGGGCATCAGTAATCCCTAGGAGCTTTAATTCCCCTTTTCCTGAGGCATAATGAGTGTTCTCTCTAAGCACCAAATCCTTACAGATAATGTTCATTGTAAGGTCTCCATCTCGCTTAATAGAAGATCTCTCACCCTATAGGACATTAATCACTCCTACCACTGAGACAACTTTTCTCTCTTTCAATTTGTTTCAATTCATCCCTTTGTTCACTACTCCTCCCCTCACTACTTTCCTGTAGGTTCTCTTCTTCCATAAGACTTTCAATGTCTTCTTTTATATTATTTCTTTTTTCTACTCTTCTTACAGATTGTCCTTTACTCATGTGTATTTGTATTTTGAATGGATTATTCTGTTTTTGCTTCTTTGAATTTTTCTGTTCTGCCAATTATTTCTGATATAAAGTCCATAAATTCTCTTTTCACATTTCTTATTTCTCTTTCAAATAATGAAGATCCTCCTTCAGTTGTCCTGTCCTATGCTTTCACACAGAGTCCTTTCTCACCTCAGATGTATCAGATACTGATTTATTTTAATTTATTTTTCAGTATCCATTCATAGTCATCTTGACTCTTTTAGCTGATATGGAGGTTAAATTCCCTTTTATTATCTTTCATGTTGATTTATTTACTTATATTCAAAGTCTACTTGACCTTGAACCAAAAAAGTTTGAAAACAATATTTCCCTGTCTTTTCCAGCCTGAATTATAACACTTTCAAAACCCTAATGAATTTGGAATCTGAAACTTGGGTTCAAGTTCCTGTTCAAATTACAATTATTCTCTGTATCAGGTTAGCCAAGGCAATTCACCATTCTGGCCTCAGTCTTCTCATTTGAAAAATAAAGGGACTTGATTTTACTGTTAATGTCCTTTCAAAGTTCTAAATCTATAATTCTATTTTTTGCTCTTAGTGAGACTAGTATCCTTAATAGGAAAGACCAAAGATTAATATTAAAACTCCACTCCCAATATTTAATTACAAATCTTTCTGAAATCAGTACTTTTCCTTTGGCAAGCCCTTCTTCTCCCACTACTACTACCAAGATGGCTAAGAGCTGCCAACATGTGTTCTATGCCATTAGACATATTCTCAGTCTGAACTTAATTAAAAATTTGAATTATTATCTACTTACATTTGCATCATCCCCTAAACTTGAAGCCAGATTCATTTAGAAAAGGCCAACTTGTCGGCTTACCAAATCATCAGCACAATTACAGCTTTATCAGATTCAGGCAAAATGCAATTTGGAAAATACTTTCTTAAGCCCACCAGTGTCTGGCTTTGTAACAGCAAGCATTTCCTTAAGGCTTTAGCAATGCACTTTCCATAATGATCTTTAAAAGAAATGTGTCAGCTTTGAGGCTTTAGTGAAAAGCCTAGGGTAGAATTAGTTTAATGAAGCTCATTGACAAGGATAGAATTCCCTAAAGATAATTGCAAAGAGAAAAAATTTTGATGACTTCATTCCTATGTCCAAACTCCTTGCAATTATGTAAGCAGTTGCTTTAGATATCTGGTATCTCTTAGAGCAATGCTTCAAAGCATCATTGTTGAGAGATGAAGAGGCCAGCAGAGTTGCTGGCCCTCGGGGAGGCTTAAAGGGTATAATGCTCACACATGCTCAATGTGCAGGTTTGATCATGCCACTCCAAGGTCTTCACTGGTTGCACTGTTGCCTCTTGAATAATAATAATACTTTAATCTGATATTCAGTGTCTTCCATATTCTGGCTCCAGCCTTATGTCACACTACTCTAACACAGAGACTTAAGTCTTCCGGCAAAGCTGGAGAATTGGCTACTTCCTGAATTTACCAGGCGCTTTCTTGCCTTCTTTCCTATTTCAGACTGCTGTTCCTGTTTCTCAAATGCTGTCTTTCATCTATGCCTGATATATTTAGGACTTTCAAACATCTACCTAGAGTGATAGCATGTAGTCATAGAATATAGGCTAGATCCAAAATGGAGCCAAGGCTATCTCTGAATGGTCTTGACTTGCCTGTACCAGAAAACCACCAGAAAGCCCTGAGGAAGATACAAAATGCTACCACAGCACACAAACACACCACGAGGAACAAAAATGCACACACAACATACTGATTGTCTTCTGTCTGCTTCTGTCTTGGTCAGCATGCTCTATGGGATAGAGGCAGAGATATGCCCATGTCAGGGAAATTTCTCTAGAAAGCCTGAGATTGCATCCTTTTCTTTGATTCACCTCAGCCTGACCATGACTAAATCCTCCTAAAGACAGCAAGATTGAAGCCAATCTAATTATCCAGTGGTAGCTGGTAATGGCCTCCTCTTTTCCTGAAGTGCCTCAGCTACTTCATCATACTGTTTAAATGCCATTTTCACAGGATCTCTATGTGTCTCTGCCAGGCTTCACTAATTATTATGTTAACACTGTTAACATCCTTCAAGTCCAAGATCAAATGCCAGGTCATCCATACAATATTCTCTGACCCTGTGTTATAAGTAAGTCTTCCCCATCAGATCCCATAATGCTTTATATTCCTCTTACATAAGAATGAAATTGTCATGTGTATTTTATTTCTTTATACACATATTTTATCTTCCTGAGTAAATTTTAAGATTGATGGGGGCAGAGATAATGGCATATTTGTATTTGCATCACCTTCATCTTAGTTTTGCCCATGTGGATTGCTGCTCAATTCCTTTACGTGGTCGTGGATTTTGTATAGGAAGCTTTATAGTGTTCTAATGCTGCATTCACTGGATTACCCTGGCATCCACAAATAAAAGCATCTTATTAAACTCTTCCTTTATAAGTTTAAAGAGGGTAGCTGGAATTGGCCAATAAGAGCCCAATCTTTGTGAGGATGTACCATGTGCTCTGCCTGGCTAAATTTCCACATGGATTTGACCTTGTAGATATTATTTTTTCTGACTGGCTTAACATATGAAAATGAACCTTTCTTATTGGCTACTGAGCCAGAACTGGGATGCATTCAAAAGGCACTAATCAGTCAACACATTTTCTTTTTTACCTGACTATATTTGAGTAGGGGAGCGATGTTATAAACTTCTGGATGGGAAGAAACCTAAAGCATTCTTCACCTCTTCATCTGGTGCCAACATGTAGTCTGTGAGCATGGCCATCTGTTCTTTGCCTCTTTTCATTGCCTGTCTTCCTTACCCTAACCCTGCTTTTAAGTAAAGGGATACTGGAGATACTATGACCTTGTGAACTTTAAAAAATCAGAATAGAAAGTACTGGAATCTGGATAGTTTTTTGGAAGCTAAGTCCAGGTAAGATGGTAGTCAAGGTATTCAAAAGTGACCTTCTTGAGCTAAGCTACCAGAGTGAAGTGATGATGACATCTGTTGATTATGCCACACACAGAATTGAGCTTAATGGGAAAACCTATAGAAACTGCTTTTAGTTTGAGCCCATTGTGCCCAGGAACAAAGATGGAATAAGGGAAAGTATGCACCTCAGTATGATGGGGGGAGGAGTTTGTATTTCTGTACTTGCTCTATCTTTTCTGGAAATATACCAATGTAAGAACTAAATGATGTTAATTGGCTAATCATTGGTTTTGGGGAAAACAGATCAGAATGAAGGCTTGAATTGATAGTCTTAGAGAATCATTCCTGCCTGGCTCCTCAGGAATCATACCACACTATCCCTATGACCTTAAGGGAGAGATAGTTTGGGGAACCTGAACTGTATATGTAGAGAGAGGGCAGAGAGGGAATAAGTGCACAGTCTCATTACATAGAAATTTTGTCAAAGATACCGTCATCATATATGCATAGACCATTCTTATTATATTCTGTAAAAATAGGAGTGAATAAATAATTCTCTTAGGCCATTACAAATATTACAATTGGACAACTAACTTTACTTAGGATTGAATGGCAAATGGGGTTGAATTACATTTGGGAAATTTTATAGCAATTTCAATTAATCTAAGATTCCTGCTATGAAAGATCATTATTTCCCTTTTTTAATTAGCTTTTGTTAAGTCTAAGTGATACCTTTTGCTTTTAATAGTCATGTTTCAATATATCCTCCCTCCTACCCCAAACCCTAAAAACCCTTCCTTGTAACAAAGGTAAAAAGGAATGACAACAGACACTCTGGACATGTCAGTGTATGAGAAGTGAAAGATATGCTTTTATAATCTTTCTAAAACCCATATTGGTCAGTGCCTATAAGTTGAGTTAAACTATTTATATGTTTTGTTTATGATAGTATTATAATTTTTCATATCTGGCTATTCTGCATCAGTTCACATAGATTTCCCCATGTTTCTTTGAATTGGTAATTCTCACTTTTAAATTCCAGAATAATAATATTCCATTACATGATTGTAATTTCTTTAAGCATACCATAAAAAGTGCTACTATGAATACTTTAGTATATATGGGATCTTTCTCTCTTGCTAACTTCCTTGGACTACATGTGTAGGTATGAGATCACTAGGCCAAATTGTATGATCAGATTAATAGCTTTTTGTAAAAAACTACAAAATATTTTACATAAATGTGGGACCAGTTCACACTTCTATGAACTATTCATTAGTGGTTCTGGTTTTCCTTCCCAACTCTATTTCTGTCTTTTTTCATCTTTTACCTATTTTGAAGTGTGTGATATAACACTATTACTGGTGATTTGATGGATGTGGATAGAGAATCAGGCCTGGAGATGGGAGGTCCCAGATTCAAATCTGACCTCAGACAATTCCTAGCTATATGACCCTGGGCAAGTCACTTAAACCCCATCACCTAGCCCTTAACACTCTTCTGCTTTAGAACCAATACACTATACTGATTTTGATGGAAGATAAGGGTTTAAAAAATAGAAAAAAGTTCATATTCTTTGGCCACTTTTTCACTTGGTAATGGCTCTTTGTCATATGTATTTGTCTCACTTGTATGATATAGTTATCAAAAATTACATCTTTTAAAAAAACCAATATGCTCCCAGCAAGGCAACAACCTGAAAGCCATACAAAATGCCTCACTCTAAGGAGAATCAAAATTGCATGAGTTCCCTAGTATAAAGAAATGGAAAGATACATAGTGAATGTGATTAGGTTACAGCATATTGCCAATGTAACTGGCACATAAGAAGTAACATAAAAGACAGTATCAAGGACTCATATAATAAAAAAGAAGGTGGGACAGTTTTATAGCAAGAACAAAGGGTTGGAGAGTATGCTGGTTTCTATGAAATATTAAAGAGTTAGATGAAATCCTTTAGAGTGGTGAATAGATCTGTGGAGGATTTATGGAAATACACAGACAACAATCCCAAAGAAGAAGGAATAAATAGGTTGCAATCTACAATAAATATCTGTTGAATTAAACTGTCCTACTCCGCTTAACTCCCCATCTTTGATTAAATTGAACAACCAATCAAAAGTATAAATTGAGTGTGAAGAGTTCTTGGCCCTCTATTGAATCAATCAATCAAAGGTGTAAGCTAGATAGAATGAAAACAAATGACTACACACAAAAATGTCTCATGGTTGTTTCAAAAGAATCAGTCAATGTATTGTGCTTGGTTAAAAGACTGAGCCAACTTAGAACCACAAATGCTAACCTAACAGTTGAGAGAGTAACTTAAGGATAGGGTTAGGAGATAGACACACACACACACACATACACACACACACACAACTTTGGGAAACTTGTGAGATGAAGACTTCTCAAGTTTTTTTTTTTTTTCTGAAACCCTCCCCTTGATCTTTTTTATGCAGTACAATAGTATCCCGTCATATTCATAGGCCATCTGATTAGCAAACCCTTCCAATGATTAGCACACAAGAAGGGAGTACATAAAAACATGTTTCAACTCCAACCTCCTGTTTCAGGGGTAATCCTGCAATGCAATCTTAAAATCTATTCTAATCAGAAAAAGAAGATTTCTTGGGCAGTACCAAACTTAGTAGTAGTTTCATTGGTGAACACAAGTTTGAGATCTCTCAAGTTTGAGAATTCAGAGATTTGATCTTCAAGAAAGTGGAATTAAAAAAAAAACAACTTCATGTTTTATGGAGAAAGAAAAGGATTACCCTCTGACTTCTGTGATGGGAAAAGCAGTAAGCAGTGAAGGGACTCTGGGCCCTGGGGAGGGCAGGAACAGGGACCTTACCACCCCTTGCTATTACAATGAATGATTCACAAAGTTCAAGTGCTATGAGATGGAATGTTGCTGATTCAGTTGTCCCATGACATTATTCCTTTCTGTGGTGAGCTTATGAGCCATTTGAATGAATGACTTTTCCATTTCTTAATTGTTGTTGTTGTTGTTGTTGTTGTTGTTGTTGTTGTTGTTGTTGTTGTTGTATCCTTGAAATCTTTTGCGTTTTCTTTAGGTTGAAAAAAAAGTTGTCTTACCGAATATTCATTGTATTCATTCCTTGATTGCTTATATGACAGCTTAAGATATTTTTACCCATGTAGCTCATGGCCCAGGACCTTTTCTTCTAAAGATTCTGAGTTTTCATTTCTGGCCCAAGTAGTAGAAGTGGTTAGGGAATGGAATTTCCATTCTAGGCTTGCTTCAGAAATTTCCACCTTCTCCCTGCTGCTTTGGTAGGAGGTTAAAAAAATAGTAAATACTCAAGAGGGGAGTGCCCCTCTAAGAATATAAGTTTATCTTTCTAGACTAGAAGAAATAACTGATTTCTCAGTCAATAAAGGAGCACCCTACATTCCATCCATTTGATTATGGCACTCCTCAGTTTGATCAAGAGCCCAAAACAGCCCATGTCATGTAATTTCATCAAGCTGATTAAGGCATTCCTCAATTCTACCTACCTTTGGGGAAACCTAAATACAAAGTATATTTAAACTAAACTCCACATGAGGAGATAAAGAGCCAGTGAAAAATAGGACCCTTTTGGACAATTGGCCTTAGTTCATATCAAGAGTCTTGGGGGCATCAGGGTTACATCAGCAAAATTGAGTACTTGAAACAGAATCCATCATTGGGATTCTAAGAATTCAGTCTCAGAGATTGTTTTGGAAACATTGCTTCTTTAAAGCTTTATAAACGGAAGACATTCCCTATTCCATCTCCTTTTAAGATCCTCTGTCTTTGTCTTTCTCTTGCCAACTTAATAGTAAAAAAACCCCCAAAACTTGGTTTTAAATCACATGCTCAAGCCTACTTAGTGCATAATATATTTACATAATAGCCTTTTTACACTTTTTCAAATTGTTTTTCCATTTCCTAACAATTTCAGTGCATATACTTAGAGGTTGTTAAGCAGTTTGTTGAGATTGTAGAACTGTAGTTATTCTCTGTTGTATTCTAGTCATAAAGAATAGGATTAGTTTATTCAACACTCTTCCCCCAGCCATTTTCTGGAAAAGAAAAGATGGAATTATATAGAATTAGGCATTATAGGATTCAGAACAAGAAATAACCTTAGACATAATCTAGTCAAGTTCTCCCTTTATATAAATGTGATCTGTCTGCAGTCACACAACTAATAAGAAAGTTATTATTTAAATTCTGCAACCCCACTCCTAGGGATTAGGGTGAGTAAAGCGACTTTGGATAATAGCAAAGGCTCTGGACTCAGAAGACTAGAGTGAAAAAACTGACTTTGTTACTCAATAGCTGTGTGACTTTAAACAATTACTTGTTCCTCTGAGTCCTAGTTTTCTCATTTGTAAAATGAAGATGCAGTTGATTCAATAGATAATTATTAAGTACCTACTGCATGCCAGTCTCGGGTTACAAAGACAAAAATAAAGGAGCTCTTGCCTTCAAAGCATTTACTTGAGAAGCATGTACATAGAAAATTAAATACAAAATAGATATTAAATACTTTCTGGGGGAAAGAGACAAATCTAATATGAAAAGTAACTTTAATGATAAAACAGATTTTCCATTGGGCACAGTAGAAGGGAGCTTTAGCCTAAGCATTCTAAGACTGGATTCTCAGTAGAATCCCAGTGGCACTGGACTAACACTGATTCATAGTAACAATAGCAATGTGAATTTGTTTATAAATGCTTGCAAAATGTAGGAAGAGAAATGGAGGAAGCCAATGCATGCCCCATAAGGTATCAAGAAAGATGATGAGTCTCTGATCCTGCCTGATGATTAAGACAGAGGTTAGTTACATCAGACCTAGCTATTTGTAGAAAAGATAAGAGTGGATTTGAGCTACTCACCCTTCAGTCTTCAGCCAGATCAACTCCATCCCAAGACTTAATCCAGTTTCAAACAGATTATCTCCACTGCATGATGTTCTTCTGATGCTTGGCTTATAGACTTGTTTTGAGGAAAGTACTTTATAAATATTAAGGTATGTAGGCTTAGGTACCGGAATTTTTCTGTGATCTAAGTAATGTATATATTCTTTCTACTGATAAGGAGCCCATCCATGACTTCTTATCCAGGTTTATGTCCTAGTTCTTCCATAAGTATTCTATAGAAGATCTACACAAGGTATCAGTCCTTCCTCTAGGCCAGGGGGCTATTTCATAAATTCCTTTGGCAATTTACTGAAGCCTGTAGACATTTTCTCAGGATAATGTTTTTAACTGCATAAGATAAGACATATAGCTTTATGAAAGAAAGAAACTATGCTGAAATAGTTTTCAAAATGTTTTTTTTTAAGTTCACAAAGCCCAAGTTAAGAACTTTGGCTCTACTTGAAAGATGTTCATAGACTGATGCAGAGTGAAATAAGCAGAACTGGGAAAATATGGTACATGGTAACAGAAGTGTTGTGGCATGATCAAGTGTGATAGACTTAACTACTTTCAGCAATACAATGATTCAGGACAATTCTGAGAGACTTATGACAAAGAATACTGTCCACCTCTAACTGTTGGAGTCAGAATGCAGATGAAAGCATATGATTTTTCAATTGTTTATTTGGGTTTATATTCTGGGGTTTTGGTTTTATAAAATTACTCACAAAGATGAATATGGAAATTCTACAAAAAATGGAAATTAAAAAATAACAAACAAACAAACAAAAAAGAACCCTTGCTCTTGTGTTTCTAGAAGTTATCCTTTCTGAAGTTATTCTTTCAGGCTCTGGGCTTCCCACTTATTATATCTCCTGTGATGTTACTGTCCCTCCTCCTTTTCTAAAAATTTGCATCTTGGATTATAGCTTTTGTATTATCTTTTTTACATGTGTTATTGCTCCTATCACTAAGCAATATTATTTTTCAGCTATTATATTCCATTCCACTGCTTTGGGGTAGACTGTTATTTCTTATTCAATGAATGGCTCAGTTTTTTGTAGTCTCTTAGGTGATAGGGCTTTGGCTTTATGAATATTGACTATAGGTAATCTAGGCAAAAAGGAATAAACATGTTAAATCCATTCCTGACAACAGGTTAAAACTCCTTGTATGAACCTAGAGGTGGCTCTGAGACCGTCAACTTCAAGAGCAGAAATGATGAATCATGGAAGTCAATAGTGAAAGGATCTTTTTTCCATCTTCCTTTTTTTTTCTTCTTTCCACTCCTCTTCCTTTACAATCTTTTCCCTTATCCTGTCTTCCCTCTGTTTCCACTATTCCTTCCATTATCCTTCTCCTCCTTTTAGTCCTTCCTTCCTTCTTTTCTACTGTCTTCCCCTCTCCTCTATTTTTCTCTCTTTCCCCCTTCTTCTCTTTCCCTGCCAGCTCTTCTCTTGTTATCAATTTCTTCCCTTTTCTAAAATTTCCATGTCTCTATCTCCAGTTCTTCATTTTGTTGAGGATGAAATGAAATGCATTTATGTTGATGATGTGATACTTTTTCCCCAGGTAAAAAACCAAAGAGTTAGTAGATTCTAAACTCCAAGGTAAAGAGATTATATAACTCACTAGTAATATTTTGTGAAAATATATGTGATTTCAAGAATAGTTTCAAGTCTATAATAATTTTGTATTAAACATTATAGCCACTAATAAAAATAAATTTAATCCATAAATATATAATGATTAAGTTTTTAAAAAATTTAAAGCAATGGAATGGCCTTTGTGGCTCCATAGCTATTGGGCCTTTAGCTTTAAAATATAACAAATGAAAAAATGAAATGACAGAGAAAATAAAGGTTTGCTATTCCAAGCATATCAATTTATTAAGCAATACATGGCAAGTGTCCAACAAATCATGCCCCTTCCTCAATGTAAGGCTACTCCCTGAATTCATGAAGAGATATACCTTTAAACATCAAAAACATTAATCAAATACAACCAATTAATTAAAAGGAAATGATATAATATTAGGTAATATAATTTCTAATTGGGCAAAAGATTAGTGACTTTCTAAATTGGTAGGAGAGTGAACAGGTATAAAATCCATATTGCGAGGGAATCCAGGTTAAAAAAATTAAGATGTGAATTATTCATTTGAAAGGAAAAATAAAATGCTTTGAGTAAAACTGTCTGTGAAATGAAAAGTTAGATTAAAAGCTGAGTGGATAGAAAGCTGGATATTTAGTAAGGAAGATTTGTGTTCAAACTTGGCCTTACACAGTTCTTGGATGTAATCTTTGGCAAGTCATTTAACTTAATTGCCTCAATTTCTTTATCTATAAAATGGGATGTTAATAGCACCTACCTCTTATAGATGTTGAGGACTAAAAAAACAATAATTTGAATGTGCTTAGCATAGTACATGGCTCATGTTAAGCACTATGTAAATGTGAGTTATTATTGTGGTTATTTTGATACACAGTTTTGGTTGGAATGTGTTCTGCTGCAACAGTGAAACATTTTGGATATATTTAGAGACAGCAGAGCAGAGCAGAAAAAAAAAAAACTGCCTTTGGAGTTGGAAGACCTTGGTTCAAACCATTCCTTGCTTCTAGTATAGTGCATTGCACATATTGAATGCTTAATACATTTTTGCTGAATGAATGAGGAAATCATAAAGCATTTAGAAGTAGACCATATAGACCAACTATTCTAATCTTTTCATTTTCCAAGTGAAGATACAGAGGACCAAGTAGTCACACAATACGTATCAGCATTAGAATTCAAATCCAAGTCTCCTAACTAATTCCATTTGTAATGAGAAGAAACCACTGGTTTTATTTCTACCTTACCATTTGGAGATCTCATTTTTTTCTCATCTGTGTACTTATATCACTGGGTTGTTGTTCAGAAAGCATTTTGAAAATGTAATGTACAATACAGATTGAATCTGTGGTTAATAAATATGAACTCTCCTCAGTGATACTTCAAGCTTCAATACTAAGAGATCAATCTCAGCTTTCCTAGGATATCGAAGATTTGAGAAAGTCATTTAACTTCTTTCAAAGTAGCATTACCATTCCTATTAGATAGATGAGGAAAGACTTGAGTGTTTTTGGCAATGATGAAGAATATAGGGATACTAAGTGGCCTAAATGGTATGACATTGCTATTATTTATGTGTGCTTCACTCACCAAATTAGTACCTTAAAATGATTAACTGAGAGAGAAGATAGATTCCTGTCCTAAAGAAGTTGTCATCTGGAAATGGCCACGCTATTTTCCCCCACAGATGTCCTCCCAGATGTATCATATCTCATTAATTTCAACTCTGAAATCAAGGTTTACTGAACCTTACTTGGAGGAATTCATCTTCCCAGTTCTTACAAAAAAGCTTTTTGCCATGCCTGGAAATATTTTATATCTTCTCTGTGGTTCGAAGGAATGATGCTATGTTTCAGAAACAGGAAATGCTAAATCATATTTGTCAGATACCCTAAACTTCAAAGTAACACTCTAGAAGTGATGAAATATATTTCAAGTTCATGGGCTGCCTGTCCTCTTAAATGATTGTTCCATTAAAACTCTCTGTCTCAGTCTCTGTCTCTCTGTCTCTCTGTCTCTCTCTGTCTCTGTCTCTGTCTCTCTCTGTCTCTGTCTCTGTCTCTGTCTCTGTCTCTCTGTCTCTCTGTCTCTCTGTCTCTCTCTCTGTCTCTCTGTCTCTCTGTCTCTGTCTCTCTCTCTCTCTCTCTCTCTCTCTCTCTCTCTCTCTCACACACACACACACACAGAACAAACAGCCAATACAATTAATTATGGCCTTTCTTTTTATCTTAGTCATTTTTTAACCAGTGAATCACATAGAAAAAAGCAGAAAATGTTTTTGACTCACATATAGTCAAGCCATATTTTCGATAGGTCATCATTAGTGAAGATTTATGGTACATTTACATGTTATAGGATGTACTAAGTGCTGGAGATGCAACGTTGTATATGGGATTACTTATCATCTTTATGTAGATGACTCCCAGACCTATATATATATATATATATATATCCAGCTTTCATCCCTCTCATGCTCCACACCTACATCACCAATTATCTATTGCATTTTTAAAACTAGATATTCCAGAAACATTCAACATGCCTGAAACAGAATACATCCTTTTCCAAAAATCTACCCCTCTACCAAATGTCTATATTTATTTCTGTGTGAGAATTTTAGGAAAACTTGAGTTCAAGCCTTGCTCAAGACATATATTATCTGTATAAGAGGGCAAGTAACAACTTCTCTGGGTTCAGAGGCTTTATTTTTTTCACCTAAAAATCAGGGGAGTTGAAATTAATGATCTCTAAGATCCCTGCCCAGTTCTAATCCATCAAACTATAATTTTACAGAACTCTTCTTTTTGCTGTTTGCTTTAAAGGTACTACCATCCTTTCATTCATCTAGTATCTCAATCTTGGTATCATCCACAACTCCTCACTTTTCTTTAATTCCACAAATTCAGTCAGTTGCCAAATAATTTTTGTTCTATATACACAACAGCCCTTGAATTTGTCCCTTTCTCCATGAGATGGCCATCATCCTCATTTGAGTCTCTTTATTGTATCATCACAGCCTTCCAGTTAATCTCACTGTCAGTCTCTAATATAAGCGCAGTGATCAACGTAATAGTAGATGCTTGATAAATGAATTTCAATTGAGTAATATCATGCCTTTTCATCTATCATTTGATTTGTTTCCTGAACTTCATTTCCTTTTTCCTATTGAGTGAATCTATAACATACTTTGATGACAAAATTATTTCTGTTTCTCCCTATATCTGTGATGGCAAACTTTTGACATGCATGTCAGCATTGACATGCATAGCCATTTTCAATGACATGCGACCACAAATGGGCTCAGCGTGCCTTGGGCCACCCGGGGAGACACATGCCTGCAGCCATGGCTGTGGCCATGCCCTGACATAGCTCAGAGGAAGGGCTGCTCCACAGCTGGCTGCAGGGGTGGGGGGCTAGTGGCAGTGTACACCAGGTGGCTGGGATACATAGGGCTCCCGAGGGGGTGGGGAGGAGGATTGTGCATGTGGAAGGAGCAAGCACAGGCAGGCAGGCTGGTGGGTGGCAGTTGCTGCTTTTGCAGCACCCCCAGGCCAGCCAGCTGGGTAGTGATGGGGTAGGGCAGGGCAGGGCAGGACCAGTGGAAGACTGAGTGGGGCTCCGGCCCACATGCAATGGAGGATTGCCTGGAACCAATTACCAGACACTTTTAGCACCCTGAAAAATATAGCAATGGCTTTACTCACAATTTTTCCCTCTACATACTTTTGTGAGATCTTCTTCTAAGCGTTAATCAAAACCAGCAAAAGAAACAGATTGACAGATGAAGTTTGTAGCACTTACTTGGGCTTAAAGTATACAAAATACTAACCTTAAGTTGAAGATTTAGCCAATGAAATTCAGCAACAAAAAAGTCACTAATAGGCAGGTTAATTAAAGAATTTCCCCTCCCCCTCACTTATCTTAGTTCATGGCACCCCACACAAGTTAAATAATATCAAGACCAACAAAAGAAACTGACTGACAGATGAACAAAGACGTCACTAGTCAGGTAAGTTAAATAATTAGTTTTTGGTTTATTAAATACAGTTATATATTATAATTTTACATTTTTGTTATTTAAGCTATAAAATATAAAATATGGTTTTTTTCTCTAAGTGATATACCACCCTAGTTATGCTTGGTTTTTTGGCGAATTTTGACACACCATGCTCAAAAGGTTGTCCATCACTGCCCTATATTGATCCTTAACCAAATCTCCCTCTCTCTCTCAATATTATATATATATGAAATATATACAAATAGTATGTACATATAGATTTATGGATGTGTAAACAATGTGTTATATAGAAATATGCATAAAGTATATATAAATAATATGCATATTATATACTATATGTAATATGATAATGTATACACATATTATATTTATTTTTATTGCATATTCAGTCATATTTGACTTTGTGACCCTACTATGGACCATAGCTATCCATGAGGTTTTCTTGGCAAACATACTGGAATGATTTACCATTTCCTTCTCCAGTGGATCCAATGGATTCTTTCATCATGTAATTAGAGTTTAAATGACTTGTCCAGGGTAACACAGCTAGGAAGAGTCTGGAGCCAGATTCTAATTCATTTCTTTTGATTCCAGGCCTAGCACTCTATCCATTGAGCCATCTATCTGCTATACACACACACACACACACACACACACACACACACACACGTGTGTGTGTGTGTGTATAAAGGTATATGAGTATATTTCTCTCCTACCACCTTAAGTCAGCTAATAAATATTTATTAAGTGCTTACTATGTGCCCAGCACTCTGCCTTACCCTTGGGAGTACATATACAAGCAAAAAAAAAGTATCTGCTCTCAAAGTAACTTATATCCTAATAGAAGAAGACAAAAAAAATAATTTTAAAAAGTGGAAAGAGGGTGGCAGATGATTGAGAGAAAGAGAAGGCACTCAACATGGAACATGAGGGAGAATTCCAGATAGCAGAGGGGTAAAACCGAGGCCCAGAGATTTTGTGACTTGCCTGTAGACACATAACTAAAGTACTTTAATGAATGGAAGTAAGCCCCAAATCTCTGATTTTAAATCTAGTTTATATTCTGCCACATAATGCTACTTCTTAAAATGTTAAAACTTTTAAACTTTAAGTCACTGGGCCTTAATATGCCACTGGAAAATAGTGGTAAGTTTCAGCTGTACTCTGGAAGCAAAAGTAGTTTCCATTGTTTTACCCTCCCCTTATCTCCTGGTACATGAATTGAACAAGCTGTTGAAGTTAAATGGGTTATGTTCTTTGTAGTCCTATAGCAACCTAGTAAACTAGATAACATCCAGATAAGATACCTTGCACCTTTCACCAGGCCAGGCACATTAGTCACTGCTATTTGGCAATGAAAACCTTCAGTGCACAAAGCATTTTAGAAAGAACTTTTAGAATTGCTATTTTTTCATAAGCATTTGGAGGAAGAAAAGGAGTTTACTTAAGAGGAAACAGTCTTTTCCATAGACTCTGGTGGCTGGCAATTTAGGCCCATAAAGCTTATTCCAGTGACAAGCTGCCCCATAGTTCTTAAAAATCACTTCTGACCTGGGTAACTCACTCCAGGAAGCTACTGTAGATGTATTTGAATGAAGCCAGCTGCATTTCTTTGATGTATTGATCCAGACAATATATTATAGAGTCTGGGGGACAATACTCTGAATATATTCAATGCATTTCAAATAAAGGTTAATTTTACTGCCTCTTTTTTTTAAATGCTTTCAGGCCTTATTGCTCAGGGATGGAGCTTACCAGTGCCTAACAGAGCATGTTCTTCTCATCTCTGATTCCATTATTTCACTAATTATGACTAGGGAAATAAATGTGACTGCTGTTTTTTATAACTATCATATCCAGTGATCTTAATTTGAAAAAATCAATAGCACCTCAAATGTGCCCTAATTTTCATTAAAAGTTGCTTAAAAAACCCACTAACACCTCTCAATGTGAGCAAAGATTCAACATTGCCTTGTCGTAATGCTTGCCTTTCTGATTGACCCCTTTTCTCCCCTCTGATCGTTCTCTCATTATACTGACATAATTCATTTCTTTAACCTCCCCAGCTCTCTTCTGGGCTCAGATCCGCTGCCTCTCCTAGTATCTCGGGGAACATGGTGTGTGGTAATCATGTGTGTATTTGTTCATTTGTGTATGATCAAGTGTGTACCTGCTTGTAAAAGTAGGAGCAGGAGGTAGACCTGGACACACTTGAGTCTTTTGCCCAGGCAGTGTGGTCACATTGAATACTCAGCTTCCTCTGGCAAGGAAGAGAAAAAATGTTCATCTGTCTGATTCCAAGACCTAAATGCCAAATGCGCTTGCCTTGGTGGAGCCAAACAAAGAATGCCAATGTTTTTCTTGCATGAGCTACATAAGCAATCTCTAGAGTGGTGTGCCATTGGTAATATCCTGAAGTAGGAATGGAAGGCAGTTATATTTTCCAGGGTGCCTAAAAGAATCCTGGACCACCAAAGTATGAAGAGTATGGAAGCCCTGGTAGTAATGAGCCAAAGAAGAAAAGAAAAGGTAGCAGAATAAGCAGAGAAGCAATAGCCAGGGACAAAAAAATCATTTATGCTACACTGAAAATGTCAAGCTTTAGACACTCATGGAATTTGTTTCCTGCCTCATAAACAGTGCCATTTAGTTTGGTCAAATCCTACACTAAAGCTGAATCTTAAAAAAAAAATAATAATAATGAATCAAATGCAAACTGAATTGGCAAAAACTTAATTTGGACTTTCTTGAGTTCATGAAGGCTTTAAAGATCCTCCTCAACTGATTATCTTCTGACTTTTCTTAACCACTCTGATTTGCTCCAATTCCAGGAGCTACTTTGGGTAAAATCATACAATCTCATTCAGTCCCTACATGAAGTAAAAATCAATGCTTCCCCATTCCCAACAAAGGCTCCTTCTTCTAGAACACCTGCAATAATGGGGGACTTATTTTTTCTTGAGGTGGCCCATTCTATTTGGGAATGATTTTAGTTGTTTGAAGATTGTCTTCACATTGAAGTGCAATTTATTTCCTTGTAACTGTTACCATCATTCTGACTCCCAGAGTGAAGCAGAATAAATCTAATCCTACCTTTGTATAACAAACCTCAAAAATACCCCTAGTTTCTTCTTTGGACCTTCATCTAAAATAATTTCTACATTAAAAAAGAATTCCTTGCTGAAATGATCAGAGATATACACAATGTTCCAGATGGGGGCTGATTCTGATTGAGGCAATTCTCTTTTTCTTCTTTTCTCTAGACACTATTTTTTATGAATGAATCTTAAATTTACACTTTGCTCTTTTGGTTGAATTTACATTATTGAATCATATTGAGTTTGCAGTCACTACATCCTGAATCTTTTTTTTCCATATATAAACTTTCTTGTCATGTCACAGATTCCTCAAACTATTAAAGTGAATGTAGAGTTCTATATGTGTGTAGTTTCATAAGTTTTCTTTCATCTTGATCTTATGAAATTTGGTATACATGTATAGGATTCTATAAGTACTTCAATAGTTCAAGAAATCTGTGAGTTCATTGATGGGTGTGTTCCCTCAAATGATGCAGATTATAAATCCTTTATGGCCTTTCTGGTCCATTTCTTCCTACAAATTTTTAACAGAGGATCCAGCCTATGGCCTAGATGCCTTCCTCTTGACACTGCACAGACACAAATGGCCTATATTAATTATCAATTGGCTGCTCTCTGTCTCAATATGGCACCATTTTTTCCATTACCTCTCATGATATCTTTTATGTCATTTCCTTTAGAAGTTTGCTCACATAATAAAGTACTGAAGTCCACAAGATTTGATTGGAATTATTGACTCAGACACTTAAAAGTTGTATGACTCTTGGCAAGTCATTGCATCTCTTAGAATCTCCATTTTTTCTCCTATAAAATGGGTATAATAATAGCACACTCTTTAACAGGGTTATTGTGAGGAAGGAATGAGAATAAGTGTAAGTACTATAGAAAAGTAACCTGTTATTATTTCAACATTTTTGCTTGGTAATGCGTTCTAGCCTACTCATGCCTTCTATGCACATTCTTCATTGTCCTTTGACTCTCAACTTTAATTCTTTGTATGCTATCATATTTCATTTGTGCCTCTTTAATTTAATGTAATTAATAATAGGTGCAGTACCACAGTATTCTTACCTTCTTAGATCATGAAAATTTAGTATTATACTCAATTGGGATCACCTCTTTTTTAGAAAGGATATTTAGAAACCAGAACACATCTAAAGATAGGTGACTAAGTATGATGGGGACCTTGAGTTCAGTTCATATAAGAATCATCTGAAGGAATTAATCATGTTTAACTTGGAAAAGACTTGGTAGAAGACCAAAAAGAATTAGGGAGGGAAACTGTGTGTTAACTGCCTTCAAATATTTGAAAGGTTATCTCATATAAGAAGGATTTAATCTTTTTCTGATTTGGCTTCAGAAGATGGAACTAAGAGTTCAATTAGGATTGAAATTGCAAAGAAGCTAATTTAAATTTGTTATGTGACAAAATCTGATAATAGTTATAGCTGTTGTATTTTTTTTAAAATAGTGAACTATACAAAATAGGTAGAAAAGATGTCCAATATAGGTTCAAAACTGTTCAGATACTTTTGATAGATGTAATCAAAAATATCTTCAGTGATGAAGTGAAGCTCAAATGTGAACTTCCCTTCAGGGCCAGGCACAAGGACACTAAAGAGACTCATTATTAAAATAAAGCATTTATTGAAATATATAAGGATAAATAAAGGATTTCTAATTCTAAGGAATTCTAAATCCACCCAAATAAACTCCCAGGTTCCACAAGGGACTGCTTCTCCTGTGTTTCACAGGCTACATTATTCCTCCTTGATCTGACTAACCAAAATGTATGCTATCTAAATAAAAACTACTGCTATTATCCTTATAAATCTTAACTTCACCTTCAAATTATAAAATAGCAAAGGCTAGTTGGTTAAGTCTGCACAAGAATCAAATTAGGACTCTGAGTCTTAACAGATTGAGAGTCCAAACCAAAGACCAGATTTTTCTTTGGTCTTCTCAGAGTTAAACAACCTATAAAACCTATAAAAATCTATAAAATAGATATTCAACAGTGTTTCCCAAGATGGTAAAGGAAAACACTGAGCTCCTTCAGATCTTCCCCTCAGACAGAGGCAAAGATGTTGCCTCCTCCAGCCCTGAGAGAGAATCTCTGAGAGTGTGTCTCTGCCAACTGCCAGAGAGAATAATTGATATGGAAAAATGGTTATAACTGTCACATCTGAAATTAACATGCTCTCGCAGCTCAGCTTCAAACTCTAGTTCTTTTCTCAAGCTAGTCACTTTATTTCTTATCCCTAAACTAATAAAACACTACTTATTTTCTAATATCATCCTTATGTGACAAAACCTGATAATAATTACAGCTATCCAGAAGGGGACTGGTCTGTGAACTCAGGATTGCTCTTCATTGGGTTAAAATAAAAACTGGAATACCACTGTTTGGGAATTTTGCATAGTGGATTCCAATTTAGGCCCCTGAGATTCATTCCTGAGCTTTGAAAAGCTAAAATTTTCAATTACCTTGTTACTGACCTATCTTTCAAGGATTTTGAAATCTTATTCATCCTGATTCTGCAAACTAATATTTTAGTTGCTTTCCCCCAGTTTTGGAGCATCTTCAAATTTTATAAGCATGCCATCTATGCCTTAATTGAAGTACAAAAGCAATTGAGATATAGCATGGCAGAAGAATAACCTGGAGATGGAGACCTGGAAACCAGAGAAAGAAACCCACTGAAATTTTATTATGTCTGAAAGTCATTAGCAGTAATCTCCAACTCTACCAAAAAAAGCTAGCATTTTAAAGGAAAAAAAGAAACATTTATTAAGTACCTACTATTTGTTTGGCACTGTGCTGAGAAGTTTATGTATATTATCTCAACTGATCCATACAGTGATATTATGATCCCTATTTTACATTTGAGGAAACTGAGGCAAGCTGTTTATATGATAGCTCAGGGTCATGCATCTAATAAAGGTATATTTAAGACTGAAATTCAATTCAAATCTTCCTGACTTCAGTCTCAGAGCTCCACCCTCTGTGCCA